>NC_057802.1:505583143-505896231 GCF_018294505.1 Triticum aestivum
CAGAGGCAGCATCGATCGGCTTCAGTTAGCAGAAGTAGTGAAGGAATCGCTCGATCGGGTTCAGTTAACAGCCATCGATCGATCGCTCGGGTACAGTAACGCGTAGCCTGCAGTGCAATCGCTCGGGTTCAGTTAGAGCCCAACGCCTCGCTCGGGTTCAGTTAGAGCCAACGCCTCGCACACACGCGCGTACGTGTATGAGAGAAACGTGCATCGCTCGGCCCCCGGCCTCCCACCGTAACCGGGAACTCGCCGAAATTTTCCTCACCGTCGCTTCTACCACGGTTTTTTCCGTCATGGACGGCCCAAATAATGTCATGCAGCTGCGTCTCCGGCCCGCCCAGGACGAAAAGCCCATTTTCTGTCATGATTTTTTGTCATAGAAGTAGGAGCCCACCACATCTATGATGATACCGGGTTTTGTCACAATTATCGTCATAGAAGTGTCATATGTATGACAGAAAAAAAATCCGTTTGGCCCAAAATGTCACGGATGTGTCTTTTTTTGTAGTGCTCGTGGCTCCACCGACCTACTTCTTCCTCCTATATATACCTACGTACCCCGAAACCATTGAGGAGCTCCACGAAAACCTAATTCCACCGCCGCAACCTTCTGTACCCATGAGATCCCATCTTGGGGCCTTTTTCGGCGCTCCGCCGGAGGGGGCATCGATCATGGAGGGCTTCTACATCAACACGATAGCCTCTCCGATGATGTGTGAGTAGTTTACCTCAGACCTTCGGGTCCATAGTTATTAGCTAGATGGCTTCTTCTCTCTCTTTGGATCTCAATACAAAGTTCTCCTCGATCTTCTTGGAGATCTATTCGATGTAACTATTTTTTGCGGTGTGTTCGCCGAGATCCGATGAATTGTGGGTTTATGATCAAGATTATCTATGAACAATATTTGAATCTCCTCTGAATTCTTTTATGTATGATTTGTTATCTTTGCAAGTCTGTTCGAATTATCAGTTTGGTTTGGCCTACTAGATTGATCTTTCTTGCAATGGGAGAAGTGCTTAGCTTTGGGTTCAATCTTGCGGTGTCCTTTCCCAGTGACAGCAGGGGCAGCAAGGCACGTATTGTATTGTTGCCATCGAGGATAAAAAGATGGGGTTTATATCATATCTCTTGAGTTTATCCCTCTACATCATGTCATCTTGCCTAATGCGTTACTCTGTTCTTATGAACTTAATACTCTAGATGCATGCTGGATAGCGATCCATGTGTGGAGTAATAGTAGTAGATGGAGAATCGTTTCGGTCTACTTGTCGCGGACGTGATGCCTATATACATGATCATGCCTAGATATTCTCGTAACTATGCACTTTTCTATCAATTGCTCGACAGTAATTTGTTCACCCACCGTAAAACTTATGCTATCTTGAGAGAAGCCACTAGTGAAACCTATGGCCCCGGGTCTATTTTCCATCATATTAATCTCCCGTCAACTAGCTATTTCTGTCGCCGTTTATTTTGCAATCTTTGCTTTTAATCTTTATCATAAAAATACAAAAATATTATCTTATCATCTCTATCAGATCTCACTTTTGCAAGTGGCCGTGAAGGGATTGACAACCCCTTTATCGTGTTGGTTGCAAGGTTCTTATTTGTTTGTGTAGGTACGAGGGACTTGCGTGTGGCCTCCTACTGGATTGATACCTTGGTTCTCAAAAACTAAGGGAAATACTTACGCTACTTTGCTGTATCACCCTTTCCTCTTCAAGGGAAAACCAACGCATGCTCAAGAGGTAGCAATAGGCCCTTCGCAGAGGGAAGCAGAGGTTGTCATGTGCTTTTATGGTTGGATGCATGAAATCTTAATGCAAAAGAACGTCACTTTATATTGCCACTTGTGATATGGACCTTTATTATGCAGTCCGTCGCTTTTATTACTTCCACATCACAAGATCGTATAAAGTTTATTTTCTCCACACTAATTAATCATACATATTTAAAGAGCAATTTTTATTGCATGCAACATGACAACTTACTTGAAGGATCTTACTCAATCCATAGGTAGATATGGTGGACTCTCATGGCAAAACTGGGTTTAAGGATATTTGGAAGCACAAGTAGTATCTCTACTTGGTGCAAAGAGTTTGGCTATCATGAGGGAGAAAGGCAAGCTCAACATGTTGGATAATCCATGACAATATACTTTATTTCGGATATAAGAAAACATAACCCATTACGTTGTCTTCCTTGTCCAACATCAACTCTTTAGCATGTCATATTTTAATGAGTGCTCACAATCATAAAAGATGTCCAAGATAGTATATTTATATGTGTAAACCTCTCTTTCTTTATTACTTCCTATTAATTGCAACGATGACCAAAACTATGTTTGTCAGCTCTCAACAACTTTTATTCATCATACTCTTTATATGTGAAGTCATTACTCTCCATAAGATCAATATGATCTCTTTATTTCTTTTTATTCTTTCTCTTTTCCTTTTATTCCCTCTCGATCATAACAAGATAATCAAGCCCTTGACTCAACACTAATCTTTATTATATATAGCTCATGGACTCGATTACATAGAGGGATCATAAAGCAAAGCTCAAGACTAGATCATACTAGTACTTTATTCTACTAGATCAAGATATTACTAAAAGGATCGAACTAAGAAAAAGGGTAAAGATAGGAGTGTGACAGTGATACGATACCGGGGCACCTCCCCAAGCTTGGCAGTTGCCAAGGGGAGTGCCCATACCCATGTGATTATGTCTCCTTCCTCGGAAGTGGTGGTGATGGGGTTGTTGATGATGTAGGCTTGTCGTCCATCTTCCAAGGCATAGGTTCACCATCATAGAAGGAAGATCGAGTCTCCGGGATCCTTAAATCTGCAGCCAAACTCATCCTCTTAAATCTATATTCATACTCATAGTTTTGGTTTTGCAGGTCGTAGATCTGGGCTTGCAGGTGCTCGATTTTCTCGTGAAGCTTGAAGATGGCCTCCCCAATGTCCTTTGCGTCCAGCTTGTGGTTGTTGGTGAACTCCGTGATCATTATGTGATTGGTGTCGAGTCCATGCTCCACCATCTCTTGACACTTGAAAACGTGTTGCTCCATTGCTTCGAGCCTTGTCTCCACGCTTCCGGTCCTCCTCGGTCCCTCAACATCGCGGATGTGCAGCACCCCCTCATGCATCTCAATGGTTTGAGGATGTTGCAGCACTTCCGCAAGGTAGGGGTTGATGACCTTCTCGAAGAACTTGTCCTTGGGGGCACTTGGAGACGTCATGATGATCTAGATCTGTCAGAAAACAGCTCGAAACAAAAACAGAGGATATTTGTGTGGTACGATGGTCAAAACCTTCGGGAGATTATATAATGAATTTTTACCGACCAAAATAAGTATCGTGCAAGAAAACAGAGTCCGGAGAGCGCACGAGGTGCCCACGAGGCAGGGGCGCGCCCAGGGGGTAGGGCGCGCCCTCCACCCTCGTGGACACCTCGTGTCCTTCCCGGACTACTTCTTATTTTCCTATTTTCTTAAAATATTCCAAAATGGATAAAAATTGCCATTAGAACTGTTTTGGAGTCGGTTTACTTACGTACCATGTACCTATTCCTTTTCGGAGTCTGAAACATTCTGGAAAGTGTCCCTTATGTATTCCTCCGGGGTTACGGTTTCAATAACATTATTTTCAACATTTATAGGATTACCTGAGATATAATGTTTGATTCTTTGACCTTCACCACCTTTGGATTTGTGCCTTCAAAGTTGTTGATTTTTATGGCACCGGAACGATAGACCTCCTCGATAACGTAAGGACCTTCCCATTTAGAGAGAAGCTTCCCTGCAAAAAATCTTAAACGAGAGTTGAATAGCAACACATAATCTCCTACATTAAACTCCCGCTTTTGTATCCTTTTGTCATGCCATCTTTTAACCTTTTCTTTAAACAGTTTGGCATTCTCATAGGCTTGAGTTCTCCATTCATCAAGTGAGCTTATGTCAAATAACCTTTTCTCACCGGCAAGTTTGAAATCATAATTGAGCTCTTTAATGGCCCAATATGCCTTATGTTCTAATTCGAGAGGTAAGTGACATGCTTTTCCATAAACCATTTTATACGGAGACATACCCATGGGATTTTTATATGCAGTTATGTAGGCCCATAATTCATCATCAAGTTTCTTGGACCAATTCTTTCTAGACCTATTAACAGTCTTTTGCTAAATTAATTTGAGCTCCCTATTACTCAATTCTACTTGACCACTAGACTGTGGGTGATATGGGGATGCAATTCTATGATTAACATCATACTTAGCTAGCATTTTACGAAAAGCACCATGAATAAAATGTGAACCACCATCAGTCATTAAATATCTAGGGACTCCAAACCTCAGAAAAATAACTTCTTTAAGCATCTTAATAGAGGTGTTATGATCAGCACTACTAGTTGGAATAGCTTCTACCCACTTAGTAACGTAATCAACAGCCACTAAAATATGTGTATATCCATTAGAGGAAGGAAACAGTCCCATATAATCAAAGCCCCAGACATCAAATGGTTCAATAACAAGTGAATAGTTCATAGGCATTTCTTGACGTCTACTGATATTACCTATTCTTTGACATTCATCACAAGATAAGACAAACTTACGGGCATCTTTGAAGAGAGTAGGCCAATAAAAACCGGATTGCAATACCTTATGTGCAGTTCTATCTCCAGCGTGGTGTCCTCCATAAGCCTCGGAGTGACACTTGCGTAGGATCTGTTCCTGTTCATGCTCAGGTATACAACGTCTAATAACACCATCTACTCCTTCTTTATAAAGGTGTGGGTCATCCCAGAAGTAATGTCTTAAATCATAGAAAAACTTTTTCTTTTGCTGGTATGTGAAACTAGGAGGTATAAATTTAGCAAAAATGTAATTAGCATAACAGCATACCATGGAGTAGTGCGAGAAGCATTTATGACAGCTAATTGTTCATCAGGAAAGCTATCATCAATAGGTAGTGGGTCATCAAGAACATTCTCTAACCTAGATAAGTTGTCTGCAACGGGGTTCTCAGCTCCCTTTTTATCAATAATATGCAAATCAAATTCTTGTAGCAAGAGAACCCATCTAAAAAGTCTAGGTTTAGCATCTTCTTTTCCATAAGATATTTAATAGCAGCATGATCAGTGTGAACAGTTACTTTAGAATCACCAATATAAGGTCTGAACTTATCACAAGCAAATACAACCGCTAAAAATTCCTTTTTAGTAGTAGCATAATTTCTCTGGGCATTGTCTAGGGTTTTACTAGCATATTGGACAACATTTAATTTCTTATCAACTCTTTGTCCTAGAACAGCACCTACAGCATAATCACTAGCATCGCACATAATTTCAAAGGGTAAATTCCAATCAGGTGGTTGAACAATAGGTGCAGAAATCAAAGCTTTCTTAAGTATTTCAAATGCTTCTACACAATCATCATCAAAGACAAAAGGAATATCTTTTTGTAAGAGGTTAGTCAAGGGCCTGGAGATTTTAGAGAAGTCCTTAATGAACCTCCTATAAAAACCGGCGTGACCAAGGAAGCTTCTTATACCTTTGATGTCCTTGGGACACGACATCTTTTCAATAGCATCAACTTTAGCTTTATCAACTTCAATACCCCTCTCAGAAATTTTATGCCCCAAGACAATACCTTCATTAACCATAAAGTGGCACTTCTCCCAATTCAAGACAAGGTTGGTTTCTTCACATCTCTGCAAAACTCGATCAAGGTTGCTCAAGCAATCATCAAAAGAAGTTCCATAAACGGAGAAATCATCCATGAAAACCTCAACAATCTTTTCACAAAAATCAGAGAATATAGCCATCATGCATCTTTGAAAGGTAGCAGCTGCATTGCATAAACAAAAGGCATACGTCTATAAGCAAAGGTACCAAAAGGGCAAGTAAAAGTGGTCTTTTCTTGGTCCTCTTTTGACACAGGTATTTGAGAGAAACCAGAATAACCATCTAGAAAGCAAAAATGTGTATGTTTGGATAGTCTTTCTAGCATTTGATCAATAAAAGGTAAAGGATAATGATCCTTTTTAGTAGCTTTATTTAATTTGTGGAAATCAATTACCATTCTATAACCTGTAATAATTCTTTGTGGGATCAATTCATCTTTATCATTAGGAACAACAGTAATACCTCCCTTCCTAGGAACACAATGGACAGGGCTTACCCACTGACTATCAGCAACGGGATAAATTATACCTGCCTCCAGAAGTTTGAGTATTTCTTTTCTTACCACTTCTTTCATCTTAGGATTTAACCGCCGTTGGTGATCAACAACTGGTTTAACGTCTTTCTCCAATTTTATTTTGTGCTGGCATAGAGTGGGACTAATGACCTTAAGATCAACAAGAGTATATCCAATAGCAGCATGGTGCTTCTTCAGAGTTTTCAATAATTTCTTTTCTTCATGCTCTGAAAGGTTAGCACTAATAATAATAGGATATATCTGTTTCTCATCAAGATAAGCATATTTAAGAGTATCAGGTAATGGTTTAAGCTCAAACACGGGATCACCCTTTGGTGGAGGAGGATCCCCTAGGATTTCAACAGGCAAGTTGTGTTTCAAAATAGGTCCCTGTTTAAAGAATACTTCATCTATTTCTCTTCTTTCATTCATAAACATATCATTTTCATGGTCTAGCAAATATTGTTCTAAAGGATCATTAGGAGGCACGGCAATTGAAGCAAGACCAATAATTTCATCTTTACTAGGCAATTCCTCATCACGGGGTGGTCTCTGAAATTTAGCAAAGTTAAACTCATGAGACATATCCCCCAAACCAATAGTAACAACAACCTTTTCGCAGTCTATCCTAGCATTAACAGTATTAAAGAAGGGTCTACCAAATATGATGGGACAAAAGTCATCTTGTGGGGAGCCAAGAACAAGAAAATCAGCAGGATATTTAACTTTCCCACACAAAACTTCAACATCTCTAACAATCCCAACTGGTGAAATAGTGTCTCTATTGGCAAGCTTAATTGTAACATCAATTTCCTCTAACTCAGCAGGTGCAATATCATGCATAATTTCTTTGTATAAGGAATGAGGTATTGCACTTGCACTAGCACCCATATCACATAAGCCATCATAACAATGATCTCCTATTTTAACAGAAATAACAGGCATGCCTACAACAGGTCTATGTTTATTTTTAGTATCAGGTCTAGCAATTCTAGTAGCTTCATTACAGAGGTAAATAACATGCCCATCAATATTATCAGCCAAGAGATCCTTAACCATAGCAATACTAGGTTCAACTTTAATTTGCTCAGGGGGTTTGTGTGTCCTAATATTACTTTTGTTGACCACAGTTGAAGCTTTAGCATGATCCTTTATTCTAACAGGGAAAGGTGGTTTCTCAATATAAGCAGTAGGAACAACAGGATCATTATAAGTGATAGTCTTTTCTTCAACTTTAATAGGTGCAACTACTTTTACTTCAATGGGAGGATTATATTTAAACCACTTCTCCTTTGGGAGATCAACATGAGTAGCAAAGGATTCACAGAAAGAAGCTACTATCTCAGAGTCAAGTCCATATTTAGTGCTAAATTCACTGAAAACATCGGTATCCATAAAAGATTTAACACAATCAAACTTAGGTGTTATACCTGACTCCTTACCTTCGTCGAGATCCCAATCTTCAGAGTTGCGTTTAATTCTTTCCAATAAATCCCATTTGAATTCAATAGTCTTCATCATAAAAGAGCCAGTACAAGAAGTATCGAGCATGGAGCGATTATTGAGAGAAAGCCGAGCATAATTTTTTGAATAATCATTTCTCTTGAGAGCTCAAGATTGGGGCATGAATATAACATTGACTTAAGCCTCCCCCAAGCTTGAGCGATGCTTTCTCCTTCGCGAGGCCAAAAATTATATATATAATTACGATCACGATGAACAAGATGCATAGGATAAAACTTCTGATGAAATTCCAATTTCAATCGACTGTAGTTCCATGATCCCATATCATCACATAGCCTAAACCATGTCAATGCCTCTCCCTTCAAAGATAAAGGGAAGACCTTCTTCTTGATAACATCCTCGGGCATACCTGCAAGCTTAAATAATCCACAAACTTCATCCACATAGATTAGGTGCAAATCGGGATGTAATGTTTCATCTCCTGTAAAAGGATTAGCTAGCAGTTTCTCTATCATACCCGAAGGAATTTCAAAGTAAAAAATTTCAGTAGGTTCAGTAGGTTGAGGAGCAACTCTTTGCTCTACTGTTCGGGGTGAAGATACCCCGAACAAGCCCCTTAAAGGATTACTTTCCATAGTAACAAGTGACAGTAAATTTCAGCACACTATATAAATTTTGCCTTACCAAATTCCACCTACTAAAGGCGCTTCACTCCCCG
The DNA here is from genome assembly GCF_018294505.1 of Triticum aestivum. Lineage (NCBI taxonomy): Eukaryota > Viridiplantae > Streptophyta > Magnoliopsida > Poales > Poaceae > Triticum > Triticum aestivum. The sequence continues at coordinate 505,591,528 of NC_057802.1, forward strand.
GCAACGGCGCAAGAAAAGAGTCTTGATGACCCACAAGTGTAGGGGATCTATCGTAGCCTTTTCAATAAGTAAGAGTGTCGAACCCAACGAGGAGCAGAAGGAAATGATAAGCGGTTTTCAGCAAGGTATTCTCTGCAAGCACTGAAATTATCGGTAACAGATAGTTTTGTGATAAGGTAATTTGTAGCGGGTAACAAGTAACAAGTGTAAATAAAGTGCAGCAAGATGGCCCAATCCTTTTTTTAGCAAAGGACAAGCATGGACAAACTTATATAGAGAAAAATGCTCCCGAGGACACATGGGAATTATCGTCAAGCTAGTTTTCATCACGCTCATATGATTCGCGTTCGTTACTTTGATAATTTGGTATGTGGGTGGACCGGTGCTTGGGTGTTGCCCTTTCTTGGACAAGCATCCCACTTATGATTAACCCCTATTGCAAGCATCTGCAACTACAAGAGAAGTGTTAAGGTAAACCTAACCATAGCATGAAACATATGGATCCAACTCAGTCCCTTACGAAGCAACTCATAAACTAGGGTTTAAGCTTCTGTCACTCTAGCAACCCATCATCTACTTATTACTTCCCAATGCCTTCCTCTAGGCCCAAACACTGGTGAAGTGTCATGTAGTCGACGTTCACATGACACCACTAGAGGAAAGACAACATACATCCCATCAAAATATCGAACGAATACCAAATTCACATGACTACTTATAGCAAGACTTCTCCCATGTCCTCAGGAACAAACGTAACTACTCACAAATCATATTCATGTTCATAATCAGAGGGGTATTAATATGAATAAAGGATCTGAACATATGATCTTCCACCAAATAAACCAACTAGCATCAACTACAAGGAGTAATCAACACTACTAGCAACCCACAGGTACCAATCTGAGGTTTTGGGACAAAGATTGGATACAAGAGATGAACTAGGGTTTTAGAGGAGATGGTGCTGGTGAAGATGTTGATGGAGATTGACCCCCTCCCGCTGAGAGGATCAATGGTGATGACGATGGCGATGATTTCCCCCTCCCGGAGGGATGTTTCCCCGGTAGAACAGCTCCGTCGGAGCCCTAGATTGGTTCCGCCAAGGTTCCGCCTCGTGGCGGCGGAGTTTCTTCCCGAAAGCTTGCTTATGATTTTTTCTAGGGTAAAAGACTTCATATAGCAGAAGATGGGCACCGGAGGCCTAACAGGGGGCCCACGAGGCAGGGGGCGCGCCTAGGGGGGTAGGACGCGCCCCTACCCTCGTGGCCAGGGTGTGGGCCCCCTCTGGTTAATTCTTCCTACAGTATTTTTTATTAATTCCAAAAATAACTTCCATGGAGTTTCAGGACTTTTGGAGTTGTGCATAATAGGTCTCTAAGATTTGCTCCTTTTCTAGCCCATAATCCCAGCTGCCGGCATTCTCCCTCTTCATGTAAACCTTGTAAAATAAGAGAGAATAGGCATGAGTATTGTGACATAACGTGTAATAACAGCCCATAATGCCATAAATATCGATATAAAATCATGATGCAAAATGGACGTATCATAGGGTCCCCATGCTTAACGTTCATTGACGATATAGTATTATATAAGTTATGTGAGTTGGTGATCGAATGTTGTTCAGAGTCCCGGATGAGATCACAGACATGACGAGGAGCTCCCGAATGGTCTGGCGGTAAACATTGATATATATGACGATGCTATTTGGTCACCAAAAAGGTTTCGGAATGTACCAGGTATTCATCGGATCACCAGAAGGGGTTCTGGGAGGCCCCGGGAGGTTAATGGGCCATATGGGCCAAACGAGAGGAGCACACCAGCCCACAAGGGGTTGGCGCGCCCCTTGTCGGTGTCAAAACTGGCGGATCTCGGGTAGGGGGTCCCAAACTGTGCGTCTAAGGTCGATGGTAACAGGAGACAGGGGACACGATGTTTACCCAGGTTCGGGCCCTCTCTATGGAGGTAATACCCTACTTCCTGCTTGATTGATCTTGATGGATATGAGTATTACAAGAGTTGATCTACCACGCGATCGTAATGGCTAAACCCTAGAAGTCTAGCCTGTATGACTATGGTAATGAGTATCTCTGCTTTCCGGACTAAGTCAGCACCGGGAGGATCTAGGGTTACACAAGGTCGGTTACAAAGGAAAGGAATCTACATATTCGACCGCCAAGCTTGCCTTCCACGCCAAGGAGAGTCCCATCCGGACACGGGTGCAGTCTTCGGTCTTCGCATCTTCACAGCCCATCAGTCCGGCCCATGGCTAACAGGCCGGACGTCCGAGAACCCCTTAGTCCAGGACTCCATCAGTAGCCCCTGAACCTGGCTTCAATGACGAGGAGTCCGGCGCGCAGATTTGTCTTCGGCATTGCAAGGCGGGTTCCCTTCTTTCCGAACTCCAAGATAGTCTCCGGACGCGATGATTGTATCCGGACCTGTCACACACACCATACACAATCGCGGAGAGAATATAATACTCCACGAGTCCAATCCGCTGACAACTTTTTACAATATGACATCACGTCCACCCGGTCATAATTTCGGACCGTTTTGTGTCTGTCATTCCACGTTTCGAGATGCGGTTGCCATTGGCACGTCTTGTCGAAGCAGAGATCGTGTCCCCTTATTGCAGGATTCTCATCAATACGGGTATGGGCAACCCAACCGTGTTGTTTACACAGCCCTTGGGAATAGGCGAGTTTTAAGGCGAGTGAGGAGGCGCTTGATATTCGCGACCCTTTATAAGGGGATAAGAATTCGCCCTTGGCTACATGCGCCTTCTCCTTCCTCTGCCCTTCCATCCTTGAGCTCCAGAGCCCAAGTCCCCATCTTTCTACATCTCCGGAAAGCCTCCGACCATGTCCGGATCCGAAGGCCAAGGCAAATGGATGGTCTCCTCCATCAAGGAAAAGGACATTACTGAGCTTCGGGCGTCCGGGTACTTGGCGAAGGAAATCACCCACCGTCTTCCAGCCCAGAGGCAAGTTGTCCCCACACCGAAGCCCAACGAGAGGGTGGTATTCATCCCTCATTTCCTCCGCGGGCTAGGGTTTCCACTCCACCCTTTCGTCCGTGGGCTGATGTACTATTACAGGATAGACTTTCATGATCTATCCCCGAACTCTTTCCTCAACATATCGGCATTCATCGTCGTGTGTGAGGCCTTCCTCCGCATCCAACCCCACTTCGGGTTGTGGCTCAAAGTCTTCAACGTGAAGCCGAAGGTAGTGGACGGCCAGCACGCGGAGTGCGGAGGAGCCATGGTGAGTAAGCTGGCCGATGTCTCCTGGCCAAAAGGCACTTTCGTGGAGACTGTCAAGGAATGGCAAAAACAATGGTTCTACATCACAGAACCCCGCGGCACAAATTGGGCCGCGGCCGCCGAATTTTACTCCGGCGCTCCCATGCTACTCACCTCCTGGGTCAAGAAGAGCCCGAACTGGTGTTCGCCAGACGAGCTGATAGCGCTGCAAACGTGCGTTCAAAGCATGGTGGACAAGAACGTCAAACTTGTTGATGTAGTCCAAGTGATGCTGGTTCGCCGGATCCTCCCTTGCCAAAGCCGAAAGCGCCCCTTTGGGAGTTTAATCCGACGAGACACCAAACCCTCGAGAGGCTCTTTGGAACAACTCACGAAGATGCTTGGAAGTTGCTCTTCAAGGGCGACGAGATACCGCCAGCCACGGATTTGGATCGTGGGCATGATGTTAACCATCCTGCCAGCGAGGTAAGTTTCTAACACGTCCTCTACTTGTTTGCTTCAAGGAGGATATCTGAACATTTACTGTCATTGCCTCTTCAGGAATGGATGGAGAGGGCGAAGAAGATCCAGTGCCCGGCTTCGCTACCTGACGAACCAGTCATTCCGCGTTTAGCGAAGATGCTGGCGCCGGCGCCCTATACAGTGCCGGCGAAGAAGGCCAAGGGGTCCGCAGTGGCCCCCGTCGCAAGAACGCTTCGGACGCGACGTCCGAAGACAAGGCTCGCTCCTCCGCCGCTGAAGATGACGATGATGAGGAGGAGGAGAACAACCCTCCCCCTGATGAGGGAAGGAAGAAGAGTGCGGCCTCCGTGAACCTGGAGGCGGGGACGTCCAAGAAGGGGAAGGGCTCCTTCACGGACAAATCCGCGTGGGACGTCGACAGCAGTCCGGAGCGACACCCCCGCACCAAGCCTCAAGCTGCTTCGTAAGTGCTATGACTCCCGCATACCCATATGTCCAGCCTCTCCATTTCAATGTATTGTCATGGTTAATTATGCTATCGCAGTCCGGCCCACAACAGCTCCCAGCGATCCTCATCAAGAGGCTCGTTGGACTCAAAGGAGATGGCCAGCGAGACACCTCCAGCCGCCTACTCTCCTAAGGCCAAAGGGGACGACGAGGTGCTCTCCCAACGGACCTTCCCAGGCCGGGGAGAGGCTCAAGAGGCGCCCGAAGGCGAAGCCCCCATTGCCGAACACCAAGGGGAACCAATCCCCCGGGAGACTGGGGAGGAGGGCCGTACTCAGTTCGGTCCTCAACCGGACTTGATTCCGGAGACCGATACGGCTCTGGAATCCGGCACGCAACCTCCTTCGAAAGAAGGGGGTATGCCTATTCCACCGGTGATCCCTGTCCAACCAGGGGCACCGGATAATCTGCTGGAAGTGCTACGAGGCGCTTCCATTGTGGATGAGCACGGTGTTCTTATGAGCACGGTGATTGAAAGGGTTCAGTCCGTCAAGAGCGGGCTGACCGAAGCCTGCAGCAGCATGCTGAAAGGTTTTGAGGTAAGCGACGCAAAAATCCCAATATAGTCAGTAGCCCCTGAGACACTGTCCGGTGTTCGGAAAGAAAAGCCGGACAGAGGGTCGATCCTTACTTGTAGGAAACTAACCAAATTTGTTGGGAATGAATATGCAGGCGTCGCTGCTGTCCGCAACCTCACATGCTACCGAAGTCTCTGAACTTAAGCGGAGACTGGAGAAGGCCGAAGAGGAGCCCGGCCAGGTGAAGAGGCAGCTCCAGGAGAATCAAGGTATGTAATAACCGAAGAAGTATTCGGAAAGAGTAGGATGTTATGTATTGACCGAAGTGTCATGATATGTATAGGAGCGACGACCGAGGTCGAGGCCCTGAAAAAGGCCCTGGGCAAAGCCGAGGGGAAGGCTGTCAAGGAGCAGGCTCCCGTAAGAAGCTCAAGGCTCGGGTCAGCTAGGTCCAGCAGGAGCTCCAGGACATGGTGAGGAAGTGCGAGACCTTGGAGCGCGATGCGTCGGCTCGAGAGACCGAACTCACCAAGGCTCGTCAGAGCGCGGAGACGGCCCGGAATGAGGCCCAGGGCGCCCTCCAAGAGATCCAGGAGGCCGGGAAGATCGCCGCGGGTAAGGCATTCGGTATGAAAAGCAAATATGTGAAAAGGAATTATCTTTTGCTAACCCGGATTCGGAGTTCTCCAGGGGCTTTTGCTGACCTTCCGCGAAGTGTGTCTGACGCCGCGGAGTTCTTTCGAGCCGAGGAAGGGAGCTCCACGGAGAAATTGTTTTGGTCGCAGTATCTTGTGCCAGAGCATCCCGTGCCCTTCACCGATCAATTGAAACAGCTGGTGGAGCTGCATAGGGTGGCCGAACTAGCCATGAAGGATTTGATAATCCGGCTATGGCCAGCCGAAGCTATGCCCGGCAGCTACTTCGGACTCGTGAAGCGGCTGGTGAACGCTTGTCCTCGGCTGGGCATCGTCAAGCGATCGGCCTTTATTGAAGGTGCTCGTATGGCCTTCTCTCGCTGCAAGATGTGGTGGGCGAAGATGAACGCCGTCGAGCTGGCCAGGGGGCCGCCAGAGGGCAAGGAGCACCGCACACCCGAGCGCTATTTTGCGGATGTCCTAGAAGGGTCTCGCATTGTGGCAACGCAGTGTGGGCAGGACATTATTTTTGAATGAATACATTCGTGTTGTCTTTGCCTTGTATGATGAAACAAAGTCGGTTTGTAATATAATGCTTGGTACATTTTAATTTTTTCCTCCTGTCTGGCCGTGTTTGTATGGAATCTGAGGATTGGCCAGTCGTCGGCTTCTGCCCCCACGTAGGTAGTACGGGGGTGTTCGGGATGGAATCTAAACAATCTTGATCCAATTGTATGGTCCTTGAAGGAGTTGTTTAGCGCAATGAACCAGGCAATCAGACTATCCGGCTTAAACGCCCTCACTTAGCCATAGGAGTTTTACAATAAAACATAGGCACAACCCCTAGTTTTCGAACCAGAGTGCTATGAGCGTCTGATCGGGAAGTACCGATCCTTCGCGTAATGCGGGAGAAATCTCCAATGATTTGTAACCTCCGAACAGCTGACCGGCTCTCGCTGCATCATGACAGTCAGTTTTTGGATTTCTCTACTGAGGTGCTCCTTTGGATAAACCAGGGCACAATCACAGTAGTTCTCCCTTTACTACCTTAGCCGATATAGCAGAACGTAAGGTAGCAAGCACAGGAGCCGGGCAACCCAACTATTGACCAAAGACATGATTCGGAGCCAATGCATATAATGCTAAATTCGGGATGCCGAACTATACTATAAAGAGTGTTCGGACTTTGTTGTCATATGGTGGGGCGCCGGGGAGCCCCTGGCAAATATGAAACGTACCAAAGTGTACGGGTGCTAGAAGATAAGTTATTAAAGGAAAACAGAAAGAAAAGCAGAGGTGATATCTGGGGCCCTCAAACCGGAGCCGCGAAATGCTTCCATTATAATTGGGTTAATGCGTCAAAGCGCATTAATACAAATAGTGCGATAAGCAACCGCTATTTAACATGCCATGACCAAAGGCGAGCTGCGTATGGGTCCTGACAACAGGTAGAGTAGCCGTTAATTTGACCTCTAGAACTTCCCTTGTACGTCTGTGCTTCTTGCAATCCTGGTGTTTTAATCCTTTAACAGGACCAGTAGTGGGGTCGTCAAAGAAGGCCTATGCAAAATAAACCTGAAAAAGGAAAAAAGGAAATAGTGACAATATATGTGTGTCTGGGATCGGTCGAGCCGAACTGTGGATCACAAACTAGCTGTGCCTCCGTCGATGCCCATGGGATTTCTAGTGCGTAATTATGCACGCGTGGTACGAATGCCACTACCTGATCAGGGCTGGGACGGAGGCCAAATTGCTAGTCGAGCTCTTGATGAGCTGCGCTGTCCTGGTGCAGCATAGTCCGGACCCTCTTTACGATGTCCAGGGGCTCGATAGCCGGATTATGGTTCTGCTTGAGAAGGCCGCTCTGTACTTCTGCTGCTAGGGCGGCGGTGTGCTCCTCGGTACGGAGGGAGCATTCCGTGTTTCCGTTGACCGTTATGACACCGCGTGGACCGGGCATCTTAAGCTTAAGATAAGCATAGTGCGGCACCGCATTGAACCGAGCGAATGTCGTCCGTCCGAGCAGTGCGTGATAACCACTGCGGAATGGGACGATGTCGAAGATTAACTCCTCGCTTCGGAAGTTGTCGGGGGATCCAAAGACAACCTCTAGTGTGATTGAGCCCGTATAGCGGGCCTCTACACCTGGTATGACTCCTTTGAAGGTAGTCTTCATTGGCTTGATCCTTGATGGATTAATGTCCATTTTGCGCACTGTGTCTTGATAGAGCAGATTGAGGCTGCTACCACCGTCCATGAGGACTCGTGTTTGAAAGGATCAAGAAGAGGTGTCTAGATGGGGGGTGAATAGACTCTAATCAAGAAAAGTTGCAGTTTTTAATCTCTTGAGTTGAAGTGGAGTATTAGCACAAGTTTAAACATTCACAATACATATCAAGCAAGCATGCAAGCATAAAAAGAGTATATGAGCAGCGGAAAGTAAGGCATGCAAGTTGCAAGAATGTAAAGGGATGGGATTGGAGTGTGCAAACGCAATTTGGAGACAAGGAGATTTTTTATCCGTGGTTCCGATAGGTGGTGCTATCGTACATCCACGTTGATGGAGACTTCAACCCACGAAGGGTAACGGTTGCGCGAGTCCACGGAGGGCTCCACCCACGAAGGGTCCACGAAGAAGCCACCTTGTCTATCCCACCATGGCCGTCGCCCACGAAGGACTTGCCTCACTCGGGTAGATCTTCACGAAGTAGGCGATCTCCTTGCCCTTACAAACTCCTTGGTTCAACTCCACAATCTTGTCGGAGGCTCCCAAATGACACCTAGCCAATCTAGGAGACACCACTCTCCAAGAAGTAACAAATGGTGTGTTGATGATGAACTCCTTGCTCTTGTGCTTCAAATGATAGTCTCCCAACACTCAACTCTCTCTCATAGGATTGGATTTGGTAGAAAGAACATTTGAGTGGAAAGCAACTTGGGGAAGGCTAGAGATCAAGATTCATGTGGTTGGAATGGAATATCTTGACCTCAACACAAGTGTAGGTGGTTCTCTCTCAGAAAATATGTGTTGGAAGTGTAGGCATGTTCTGATGGCTCTCTCTACGAATGAAGAGTGGGTGGAGGGGTATATATAGCCTCCACAAAAAATCTAACCATTACACACAAATCACCAAACTCGGTGGGACCGATTCAGAGAACTCGGTCGGACCGATTTGGTTCATAATGTGACCGTTAGGCATTTCGGTGGGACCGACTGGATCAACTCGGTGGGAGCGATGTGCTAGGGTTAGGGTAAATCCAAAACTCGGTTTGACCGATTACTCAAACTCGGTGGGACCCATTTGGGTAATAAGTGAAACAGAATGTTGCCCAAGCAAACTCGGTGGGGCCGGTTGCAAATCTCGGTGGGACCAAAATTATTGCAACAGACAATAGAGAGTTTGCAAGCCCATCTCGGTGATACCGAGATCCCATCGGTGAGATCGAACTGATTAGGGTTTTTGGCAGTGGCTATGTCAACTGAACTCGGTGGCTCCGGATAGAAAGAATCGGTGGGGCCGAGTTGGACTTTTTGGATTAGGACATATGTGGAAGTGAGAAAGTGGTTGAGGGCTTTGGAGCATATCACTAAGCACTTTGAGCAAGCAAGCCATTAAGCAACACCTCATCCCTTCTTAATAGTATTGGCTTTTCCTATGGACTCAATGTGATCTTGGATCACTAAATAGAAAATGTAGAGTCCTGAGCTTTGAGCTTGAGCCAATCCTTTGTCCTTAGCATCTTGAAGGGGTTCCACATCCTCTTGTCCATGGCACTCTATTGTTGAACTTATCTGAAACATACTAGGTAGAAGCATTAGTCCAACAAGAGATATGTTGACATTAATTACCAAAATCACCCAGGGGGCACTTGTGCTTTCAATCTCCCCCTTTTTGGTAATTGATGACAACATTCATCAAAGCTTTTAGATAAGGATATAGAGAATAACAAGTAAAGCTTTGGAAAGACATATAACATGCATAGGCTCCCCCTTCATGTATGCAATCATGTAAATATGAAACATAGGAGCATGTGAATGCATAAGCATGAAAGAGTAAGCCATGTGTTACATGTATCTTGGCTATATGCATCAGAGCAAATGATGTGAATATAGGAAATGTACCTTCATGCCCATGAGTCCTTCTTGCAAACAGTATGTACATCAACAAGGAATCCTCATACACATGACTGTGATGCATATACTTACCTTATGGTCTTGAGTTGGCTTAGGAAGGAATGAACCTGAGTAAACAAGGTTAGACAACACAGATACACCTACTAGCCAGAGCAAACAAAAGAAACCACAAGAGAACCAAGACTGGGATGACATGTATAGAGTGAGTACTGAGTTCCCCATTGGGTATAGACATGTCCCCAAAGGTAAAGATATGCAATAAAATTAGAGACTTCCTTCCCTTAGATGTCTTGCTCCCCCTGAATCTTGCAGGGGATATTGGGAGAAGATAGGGAACAGAAATCAGAGCAAAAGAAAAAACAACATAATTAATGCAAGCAATCAAATATGAACATGTATTTCCCCTCTTAAAGACATGTAATTTCTCTCCTCTTGAACACCAAGCATCTGAGGTCTGAGGTTTCTTACACACACTCCCCCTGAGTATCCTCTCCCCCTATAGAAATGATTAAGCATAGAGCTTTGATGTGATCCCTCTCTCCCCCTTTGACATCAATTTCCAAGAAGGGCTCTTCTAGATTTTTTTTATTACAAAAGGGTTTGGTCCTTGAGCCACAAAGCAAAGCGACTGTGATGCTGGTAGAGAACAAGAGTCATTGAGTGGAGCTGGAGCAAAAAGACTGCAGAAATAAGTGGCAAGTTGTCTTTTCTGTAGTGAAATCGGTAGCACCGAGTTGTATGCTTCGGTGGCACCGAGAGAATTCAGTTGGGCCGAAGAAAACAGACCGGTGTGACCGAGTTCATCATAGTAAAACACTTGTCACCTCAGCTCACTAGGCACTTTAAGATCTCACAAGGATTTGCAAGGAATTAGCTGAAAGATTTGCAAGGAATTTGATGCAGAAAATGCAGAACAGAAAAGAGAATAAAAGATCTAGATGAAGTTTTTTTTGAAAGAGGAAACACAAATGCAAGAGGAAACACAAGACAACTTCATCTAGAATTGGGCGGGACAAAGTCACCTATGTTAGAGTATATTGACTTAGGAGTCAAGTGAGATCACTTGATCTTTGGTCATACTCATCGTTTAAGCTCAAAATGGGGTTACCATTTTTCGTTTAAGCTTCTTGATGTATTCACATCTTGTTGAGTTGCTTTATCCCATTACTTGGAGTAAAGCTTCTCTAAGATGGAATAGCATACCTTGGGTGGTGGTGTTGATCTTGATCATGTAGTCGAACTTGTGTGGGTTGCTCAAGGTTGATGTAGCTCATTAAGAGTTGGGAGCACCACTTGGACTTTGAGTTCATCTACCTACATGGGTTAGTCTTGCAAGGAAGAGCACTTGTGTATCCAAAATGACAATCATAAAATTTAACATAGAATGAGTCAAAGGATATATTTGAGGGGTTTTGTGCTTCCTTGACTTCAACCACCATTGTATAGAGACTTGGTGATGTAGAGATTGCTCAAGATGTGAGTGAGTTGCAATCTCATGGATTTAGATTCATCCAAGTACCTACAAGGGTTAGATAGCATGCAAGGGTGCAAAAGTATCCAAGACATATAGATAGCATCATGAAAGAAATATCAAGGATTAGTCAAAGGCTCATGCCTTGCATGTATCCAAATGGAGTTCCTAATCCAAGTTTGAAGCATCAATGATGTTCAATTCACCTCTCAAACGGCAAAACACTTTCTCATCAAGCGGTTTGGTAAATATATCCGCTAATTGCTTATCGGTGCGAACATGCTTAAGATTAATGTCCCCTTTGGCAACATGGTCTCAAATGAAATGATGACGAACTTCAATATGTTTAGTTTGAGAATGTTGCACAGGATTGTGAGAAATCTTAATAGCACTTTCATTGTCACACAGCAATGGAACATGTTTCACATATATCCCATAATCTTTAAGAGTTTGGGTCATCCAAAGTAATTGAGCACAACATGATCCAGTAGCAATGTATTCCGCTTCGGCGGTGGATAAGGATACCGAGTTTTGTTTATTGGAGGACCAAGACACAAGAGATCTACCAAGAAATTGACAAGTACCCGAAGTGGACTTTCTATCAACCTTGTCTCCGGCATAGTCCGAATCGGAGTAACCAACAAGATCGAAAGAAGACCTCTTAGGATACCAAATGCCAAAATTTGGTGTGTGTATTAAGTATCTCACTATCCTTTTCACGGCCTTAAGATGACACTCTTTAGGGGCCGCTTGATATTGTGCACACATGCACACACTTAGCATAATATCAGGACGAGAGGCACATAGATATAACAATGAACCAATCATAGAGCGGTAAACTTTTTGATCAACCGGTTCACCATATTTGGTCAAATCAAGATGTCCACTAGTAGGCATGGGTGTAGACATACCTTTGCATTTTTGCATATTGAACTTCTTGAATAAGTCCTTGGTGTACTTTGTTTGAGAGACAAAGGTATTTTCCTTAGTTTGCTTGATTTGCAAACGAGAAAGAATTTGAGTTCACTCATCATAGACATCTCAAACTTCTCCGACATTAGCTTGCCAAACTTCTCACTAAAATGAGGGTTAGTCGAACCAAATATAATATCATCAACATAAATTTGGCACACAAATAGTTCTCCATTAACCCTTTTAGTAAAAAGAGTAGAATCAATTTTACCAATTTCAAAGCCTTTTTCAATAAGGAACTTGGTCAAGCATTTATACCACGCTCTAGGAGCTTGTTTAAGACCATAAAGGGCTTTGTGAAGTTTGTAGACATGATTAGGTTTCTTAGGATTGACAAAGCCGAGAGGTTGCTTAACATAAACTTCCTCCTCAATTTCACCATTTAGAAAAGCACTTTTAATGTCCATTTGGTACAAGGTGATATCATGGTGATTAGCATAAGCAAGTAAGATGCGAATGGACTCAAGTCTAGCAACGGGAGCATATGTCTCACCATAGTCCATACCTTCGACTTGAGTGTAGCCTTGGACGACTAGGCATGCTTTGTTGCGGACGACTTGACCATCTTCATCTTGCTTGTTGCGAAACACCCATTTGGTACCAATGATGTTGTGGTTGTTGTCGGGCTTCTCGACCAATGTCCATACTTGATTTCTCTCAAAGTTGTGTAGCTCTTCATGCATAGCGTTTATCCAATTCGGATCTTCCAATGCTTCTTCAACCTTCATAGGTTCAATGCTAGATATGAATGAGTAATGTTCACAAAAATTAGCCAAACGAGTTTTAGAGCGAATTATTCTCCCGGTTTGGATATCATTGTAGATTTGCTCGATGGGATGATCTTTGGCGATTCTTGCTCGAACTCGTGGGAGCTTTGGCTTGGCTCGGGGTGGAACATCTTCTTCATCTTGTTCTTCTTCTTGGCCTTCTTCATTGTTGACGTTGTCATTCTCTTGTCGTGGTGGAGAAGGAGGTTGTTGATGTTCATCTTGGTGTGCTTCCTCGTTTTCTTCGTCTTGGTGTGTCCCACTTGTGGATGCTTCCATATCAATTCTTGGTTCACCTTGTCGTGAGGTAGAAGCTTCCACTTGGACGGACGAGGTACTCTCCTTCACCTTCGTTGGACGAATCTTGCCAATAGACAAGTCTTGGATTGCTTCCGGAGGGTCTTTGACTCCTACATCAATTGGCAATTGCTCTACTTGCGAGCCGTTAGATTCATCAAACTTCACATCTACCGTCTCTTCAACCTTTCGGGTGAAATTGTTGTAGACACAGTAAGTGTGAGAGTTTGAGCCATAACCAAGTAGGAAACCTTCATGAGATTTAGGAGAAAATTTAGAATGACGATGCTTATCAAGAATGTAGCATTTTGAGCCAAATACTCAAAAGTATCCAACTTGGGGTTTGTTACCGGTGAGGAGCCCGTATGCCGTCTTGCCGAGTAGCTTGTGAAGATACAAGAGATTTGTTGCATGACAGGTTGTCTCAACCGCTTCCGCCCAAAAGTGTTTTGGAGTCTTGTACTCATCAAGCATCGTTCTTGCCATCTCAATAAGAGTCCGGTTCTTCCTCTCAACGACTCCATTTTGTTGAGGTGTGTACGTAGCCCAGAACTCATGTGAAATCTCCTCTTCGTCAAGAAAGGTATCCACATTTGCGTTCTTGAACTCCATTCCGTTGTCGCTCCAAACCTTCTTGATCTTCACGTCAAATTGATTTTGGGCCTTCCTAGCGAAGTTTTTGAAGATCTTTTCGACCTATGATTTGTCATCAAGAAAGAACACCCACGTAAATCTTGAAAAATCATCAACTATGACTAGTCCAAACGAGTTACCACCGAGACTCTTGTAGGCATTTGGACCAAAGAGATCCATGTGAAGTAGCTCGAGTGGTCTTCTCGTGGTCATGATGTTCTTTGCGCGATGACTTCCTCCAACTTGTTTCCCTGCCTGACAAGCACTACAAAGTCTATCCTTGTCAAATATGACATCTTTTATTCCAAGGATATGATCACCTTTAATAAGCTTATCAAGATTTCGCATACCCACATGACCTAGCCTTCTATGCCACAACCAACCCTTAGAAGATTTAGCAATTAAGCAAGTTCTAGGTTGAGCCTTTTTAGTGAAATCAACAATGTAAAGATCACCTCTACGTATACTGGTAAAGACCATTTTATGATTATCTCTTCGAAACACTTGGCAATCTACCTCAGTAAATAGGACATTGAAACCGAAATCAGCAAGTCTAGATACTGAAAGTAAATTGTACCCAAGGGATTCAACGAGCATGAGATTTTGTATGGAGCTATCATGTGAGATGGCCACCTTACCGAGGCCAACCACCTTACCCTTTGAGTTATCACCAAAAGTGACATATTTTTTAGGGCCGTCGTTTTCAGCAAGCTCACGGAACATATCTTTATCTCCGGTCATATGATCAGTACATCCACTATCAAGGACCCATTCCTTTCCTCCAGCCATGTAGCCGCGAAGATTTGCCATAAGACCAAAGTGTCTCATTGCATCATCAAGATCATAGTCACTATCATCATCATCCTCATCATAGTATCTGTTCAACATCATCTTGTGATTGATCAATTCCTAGAGAGGGTAATTCATTAGATAAATGATCACTTCTATGGTTATCTTTATGGATTCTAATAGCTTCGGAAATGATATTGCTAATGGTCCCAACATCTCCTATGGCACGCATGAGATTTGTAAGCTCAAATAGACAATCACCAAAGCTAGGATCACTAGAATTCATCTTACTCAAGGAAATAGCCTTATGGAGAATTTCGTCTAAATTTTTCAAGGAATAATCTAGGAATTGTTCCTCAAGAAATCTCCATATAGTATAGGCACAATCAAGAGTAGGCAAACTAGCAATCAAATTTTTGGGCAATCCTCTTATGATAAGATTGATAGTTCTAAGATTGCGAATCATGTCAAGATCCTCTTCGGGTGTGGGATGCAAAGGATCAATATGAGGTGCATAAGGGCTAGTAATGTACTTGTTCAAATGATATTCATTGAAAATCTCAAGCATTTCATTTTTCCACTCATGAAAATATTCTCCATCAAGAATAGACACTCTACGTCTAAGACTCCCCAAAGTAGACACATCCATCTTCCTCCAAAGGTGTTTAAACCAAGGCAATGGAGACCAATGCTCTGATACCAATTGAAAGGATCGAGAAGAGGTGTCTAGAGGGGGTGAATAGACTCTAATCAAGAAAAGTTGCAGTTTTTAATCTCTTGAGTTGAAGTGGAGTATTAGCATAAGTTTAAACATTCACAATACATATCAAGCAAGCATGCAAGCATACAAAGAGTATATGAGCAGCGGAAAGTAAGGCATGCAAGTTGCAAGAATGTAAAAGGATGGGATTGGAGTGTGCAAACGCAATTTGGAGACACGGAGATTTTTTATCCGTGGTTCCGATAGGTGGTGCTATCGTACATCCACGTTGATGGAGAGTTCAACCCACGAAGGGTAACGGTTGCGCGTGTCCACGGAGGGCTCCACCCACGAAGGGTCCACGAAGAAGCAACCTTGTCTATCCCACCATGGCCGTCGCCCACGAAGGACTTGCCTCACTCGGGTAGATCTTCACGAAGTAGGCAATCTCCTTGCCCTTACAAACTCCTTGGTTCAACTCCACAATCTTGTCGGAGGCTCCCAAGTGACACCTAGCCAATCTAGGAGACACCACTCTCCAAGAAGTAACAAATGGTGTGTTGATGAAACTCCTTGCTCTTGTGCTTCAAATGATAGTCTCCCCAACACTCAACTCTCTCTCATAGGATTGGATTTGGTAGAAAGAAGAATTGAGTGGAAAGCAACTTGGGGAAGGCTAGAGATCAAGATTCATGTGGTTGGAATGGAATATCTTGACCTCAACACAAGTGTAGGTGGTTCTCTCTCAGAAAATATGTGTTGGAAGTGTAGGCATGTTCTGATAGCTCTCTCTATGAATGAAGAGTGGGTGGAGGGGTATATATAGCCTCCACACAAAATCTAACCGTTACACACAAATCACCAAACTCGGTGGGACCGATTCAGAGAACTCAGTCGGACCAATTTGGTTCATAATGTGACCGTTAGGCATTTCGGTGGGACCGACTGGATCAACTCAGTGGGACTGATGTGCTAGGGTTAGGGTAAATCCAAAACTCGGTTTGACTGATTACTCAAACTCGGTGGGACCGATTTGGGTAATAAGTGAAACAGAATGTTGCCCAAGCAAACTCGGTGGGGCCGGTTGCAAATCTCGGTGGGACCGAAATTATTGCAACAGACAACAGAGAGTTTGCAAGCCCATCTTGGTGATACCGAGATCCCATCGGTGAGATCGAACTGATTAGGGTTTCTGGCAGTGGCTATGTCAACTGAACTTGGTGGCTCCGGATAGAAAGAATCGGTGGGGCCGAGTTTGACTTTTTGGATTAGGACATATGTGGAAGTGAGAAAGTGGTTGAGGGCTTTGGAGCATATCACTAAGCACTTTGAGCAAGCAAGCCATTAAGCAACACCTCATCCCTTCTTAATAGTATTGGCTTTTCCTATGGACTCAATGTGATCTTGGATCACTAAATAGAAAATGTAGAGTCCTGAGCTTTGAGCTTGAGCCAATCCTTTGTCCTTAGCATCTTGAAGGGGTTCCACATCCTCTTGTCCATGGCACTCTATTGTTGAACTTATCTGAAACATACTAGGTAGAAGCATTAGTCCAACAAGAGATATGTTGACATTAATTACCAAAATCGCCCAGGGAGCACTTGTGCTTTCAGCGTTAGGTGGAATCCATCAATGATTGGGTCCAGGACTAGTGCGGCTAATCCGCCATGCCGGATACTGGTCGGATGATCCCGACGATCAAAAGTGATCGGGCATGATGACCATGGGTTGAATTTTGGGGCGACTGGCTCTATCGCATAAACGTCCCTTAGTGCGCGCTTGCGCTCCCTTTTGGGGATGTGTGTAGCATATATCATGTTCACTATTTTGACTTGAGGGAGAAACTTCTTTTGTCCCCCTGTGTTCAGTTGCCGGGGCTCCTCGTCGTCGTCCTCGCTTTGTGATCCCTTTTCCGTGTTCTCGGTGTTTAATTTGCCGGCCTGTTTAAAAATCCAACAGTCTCTGTTGGTATGATTGGCTGGTTTTTCAGGGGTGTCATGTACTTGGCATGGGCGATCGAGTATGCGGTCCAGGCTGGATGGTCCCTGATTGTTTCTCTTGTATGGTTTCTTCCGCTGGTTGGACTTGGAGCCACTGAATCCGGCGTTGACTGTAGTGTCCTCGGTATTATCACCATTGCTTCGGCGTTTGTGTCTGTTATGTCGGAGCTTGCCGTTGTTGTTCTTAACCTCGGAGGGGCCTGCCTCGCTGGCTCTGTTTTTGCTGCGAGCCAACCAACTATCCTCACCCACGCAAAAGCGGGTCATGAGTGCCGTGAGGGCTGCATAGATTTTGGCTTTTCTTAGCCGAGGTGGCGGGCGAGCCATTCGTCGTGGATGCTGTGTTTAAAGGCCGCTTGGGCTTCGGCATCCGGATAGTCGACGATCTGGTTCTTTTTAGTTAGGAACCTAGTCCAGAACTTCCTGGCGGACTCCCCAGGCTGTTGAACTATGTGGCTTAAGTCATCGGCGTCTGGTGGCCGGACATATGTACCTTGGAAGTTATTGAGGAAGGCCTCTTCCAAGTCCTCCCAGCTGCCAATAGAATTTTCAGGCAGGCTGTTTAACCAGTGTCGAGCTGGTCCTTTAAGCTTTAGCGGGAGGTACTTGATAGCGTGGAGGTCATCTCCCCGGGCCATGTGGATGTGGAGGATAAAGTCCTCGATCCATACCGCAGGATCAGTTGTCCCGTCGTATAATTCAATATTCACGGGTTTGAACCCTTCAGGGAATTCATGGTCCATTACTTCATTAGTGAAGCAAAGAGGGTGTGCGGCACCTCTATATCGAGTCGCGTCGCGACGTAGCTCCGATGGAGTCCGTCTATGGTTATCAGCTCGAGCGTGACTAGGTTTGTCACGTCCGAATAAGTAGCCGTCATCGCGTGTCAAGGCACGTCCTCGCGATCCGTTCGATCTTATATGTCCTGCTCTATTGTCCGGGTCTTGACGAAGGTCGTATGTATAGCCCCGAGCTGTCTTATCCCTGCTTTTACGGCGGGGTGGGGCTGTCTGTTTTTTGGCTCGGGATGCCATTTTATCCCGGCCGCGCGGTGGCCGATCGACCGCATTGCGTGATGCTGGTGCGGGTTCTGGCGCCTCATCATCGAACTGAGGTAGCAATTTGCGCTTCAGGTAACTTTTGGCTGGTCGTTTAAGGCCGTATTCTTCGGCTGCCAGGACATCGGTCCATCTGTCATTGAGCAGGTCCTGATCAGCTTGAAGCTGCTGCTGCTTCTTTTTCAGGCTCCTCGCAGTGGCTATTAGCTGAAGCTTAAAGCGCTCCTGCTCAAGAGGTTCCTCAGGTACGATGAAGTCTTCGTTGCCGAGGCTCACCTCCTCCTCGGAGAGCGGATGGTAACTACCGTCCTCCGAGTCTTCTTCCGTGGCCTGCTCGCCAGGGCCGAATTGCCCCTTTTCCCGATGGTCTTGTTCGGCAGTTTGTTCCTCGGGCTCCTCTATGTCTTCGGCACCATCCGGAGTGTTGTCGTCTCCTGTGTCGGTGTTTTTGTCCCTGCTGCGGCGGGATTTAGAGCGGCGCCGCTGATGCTGGCGCTTTGGTTGTGTTCTAGGAGGGTCCTGCTTTGTGGGGTTTTCCTTGTCATCGCCACTATTATTTTTCGGCGTATCTACCATGTATACGTCATATGAGGAAGTGGTCGTCCAATGTCCAGTGAATGGCGGGTCTTGGCCTTGTTCCCCGTCGGCATCGTCGTCCATACCGTCGATGTCTTCGGAGTCGTAATCAAGCATGTCGGTTAAGTCCTCGACAGTGGCTATGAAGTGGGTGGCGGGTGGGAAGCAAAATTCTCGATCATCAGCCCCTAGTTCGAACCGGACATAGTTCGGCTATGAGTCCCCCGCCAAGGACAGGCTCTTTAATGAGTTTAGCACATCGCCCAAAGGCGAGTGCTGGAAGATGTCTGCGGCGCTGAACTCGAAGATCGATAAGCGATCAAGTTCGGCATCCACGGACTCACATGGTTCAGAATTTATACTCGAAGAGGAGTCTGGAGTTCCGATGGCACAAGTAATGTGTGAGATTAAGTCCATGTGCGGCTCCAACGCCGGGGAATTTGTGGTCTCCGTGGTGGGGTTGAGCCTCCAATCCTTGGATGTCACAGTGTGCCCTGGATCTAGGGCCAGAGTGGCTACATGAGCTATCTCCTGGATGCGGTCTGACGATAGATTTAGGTCATGTTCGTCAAGGTGACCGGGAGCGGTCTCCGCGGTCTTGAATCCGACGAAGATCAAATCTCCACGGATGTCCGCAACATAGTTCAAACTCCCAAATCTGACCTGATGGCCAGGGGCGTAGCTATCGATCTGCTCCAGGTGGCCAAACGAGTTGGCCCGCAGTGCGAAGCCGCCGAACACGAAGATTTGTCCGAGGAGGAAGGTTTCTCCTTGGACAGCGTCACTATCGACGATTGAAGGGGCCATCGAACCTTTCATCGACGACATAGTGGAACTCTCAATGAAAGCACCAATGTCGGTGTCAAAACCAGCGAATCTCAGGTAGGGGGTCCCGAACTGTGCGTCTAAGGTCGATGCTAACACGATGTTTACCCAGGTTCAGGCCCTCTCTATGGAGGTAATACCCTACTTCCTGCTTGATTGATCTTAATGGATATGAGTATTACAAGAGTTGATCTACCACGAGATCGTAATGGCTAAACCCTAGAAGTCTAGCCTGTATGGCTATGGTAATGAGTATCTCTACTTTCCGGACTAAGTCCTCCGGTTTATATAAGCACCGGGAGGATCTAGGGTTACACAAGGCTGGTTACAAAGGAAAGGAATCTACATATTCGGCCGCCAAGCTAGCCTTCCACGCCAAGGAGAGTCCCATCCGGACATGGGTGCAGCCTTCGGTCTTCGCATCTTCACAGCCCATCAGTTCGGCCCATGGCTAACAGGCCGGACGTCCGAGGACCCCTTAGTCTAGGACTCCCTCACCCCTCCTCTGGCCGCAGGCCTTGGGGAGAAAAGGAAGGCCTTGATTTTCCTCTCCTCCCCTTTCCTTCCCCTCGAGAGCAAATAAGGAAGGGGGGGCGTGCCATAGGGCAGGCGCCCAAGGGGACCGGCGGCCACCCTTGGGGCGCACCCTGGCTGCCTCCCCTCCCCCACCTATATATATATGAGAGGGAGGGGGCGCCACACACCTATGACAATCCACGAGCCCTGTGCGGCGCCCCTCTCCCCAGTTTCATCCTCCGTCAAGTTTTCTGCAGTGCACGACAAAGCCCTGCGGGAACAAGTTCACCACCATCGTCATCACGCCGCCGTGCTATCGAAACTCATCTACTATACTTCGCCTGTCTTGCTGGATCGAGAAGGCGAGGACGTCATCGAGCTGAACGTGTGCTGAACGCGAAGGTGCTGTGCGTTCGGTACTTGATCAGTTGGATCATGAAGGTGTACGACTACACCAACCGCGTTGATAAATGCTTCCGCTTAACAGTCTACTAGGGTACGTAGACATACTCTCCCCTCTCGTAGCTATGCATCTCCATGGATAGATCTTGCGTGTGCGTAGAAAATTTTTGTTGTCCATGCAACGTTACCCAACAGATTCCTCTCGATGCATCGAAGCATCGAGAACGAAGAAGTTTGTACCCAGCTCTAAGATGTCCTTATTGAGCATCAGTGGCTACTCCATATCACTTGATTGTTGTGCTTCTATTAAGTTCTTTACTTCATTTGGACTCTTCCATGTGTTTGAATTTGAATAATTTGATTTGTAAACTATAAATCTGTAATATTCATGAATTGTGTGAACTTTATTACTAAGTTTGGATTTAATATGTGCGCAAGTATGTAGTACCTAAAAAAACTTAAAGAATGAGTGATTTAGGGAGTTAAGTTTAGGGGTTCGGCTAGAAACCGTTTTTATTTAACTCCTCAAATGTAAGGAGTAAGGTAATAGGGGCCTTTTTGAAGGGCTAAATTATAAGGAATTAGGTAGATGTGCTATGAGATCGGCAACTGTAACCGCGCTCCCTTCTGGGCCTCGGTATGTATGGCTGCTGAACATGCCGCTGCACACATTGGTGTCAGCTCTGTTCAAGCACTCAATAAGGAAAAATAGTTGTGCCAATTGCGTCTACAGCGAACAAATGGATCAAGGATACGAGAAACGAGCTCAACAACGGTCTGATCAATGATTTCCTCCTAGTATGGTGCCAAATTAGGGGGGCAGAGGTGCAATTCATAGATAGTGAGGATGGTATGATTAATTGGAATCACACCAATTCCAGAAATTACTTCGCTCCTCATCCTACGCATTCTAGCTCTTAGGCGATGTTTTATGCAATTCAGATCATTTTGGTCTATGTGGGCGCTGCCAAAATGTAAGTTTTTCCATAATGAAACTTCTTCATTAAAACTTGGTGAAAACCCGGTACTAAGTGGAGCAACTTACAATAAGAACCCCACAGAGAAAGGAAATTACAATAAGGTCCCTGGTGTCTTCATCCTCCACCTCCCGCTTGCGCAGATCGATCCCGCCTAGCTGCCTGCCACTATATTGGCGTTGGAAAACCTGCCCAGTGAACACCATTGCACAATGATCAGAGATAGATGAAAAAATTGAAAGCATGTGGCATTGGGGAAACAACAAACCCCATTCACCAGTGCAAAAGACATGATCAGTCTTAGTTCTAGTTTGTACTTGACAGTTGCTATCCTGAGTGAATTTTAGATCGTGTAACGGCAGCTCAGAGACCTTTAGAATTATAAAAGCCGACCTAAAAGCATTCATTAACCTTCTGTTTATAGATGAGTTACTATTATCCTCTACTTTGCATACCAAGTTGAGTCTCCTGATATAATCCATACAAGAAGCATGGAAGCCTTGAGGTTCATCGTCTCCTCTATATGAACACAACTTTGTCACTATGCGACCGAGCGCCGTGAACGACTAAAATACTCCAAGAGGTGCGCGAAGCACGCATTACCACCATGGCAGGCATCGAGTTGGTGGAGTTAGTGATGTCAAACAGGTTCGACAAGAAGGCAAGGATGATTCCCCCTCGTGTACCAATGGCAAGAAGGAAGCACAAGGAATCAACAAAGGCCAGGCCAAGGATTTCCAGTACAAGGACACATTCCATGAGTTCGACCTTTGTCTCCAAGAGAAAAATGACAGGTGTGATGATGATGAACAAGACTACACACAATTTGGTGGCGCACAGGATTATTAAGGCCACACACGTTCCGTTTGAGCACCATACAACTGTTGATATCAATCATAGATAACATACAATACACTAGCATGATGCAAGATACAAAGTGCCTAGGGTAAGATGCCCGGATAGCAAGAACTGTTGGGGAACGTAGTATTTCAAAAAAAAATCCTACGATCACGCAAGATCTATCTAGGAGAAGCATAGCAACGAGCGGGGAGAGTGTGTCCACGTACCCTCGTAGACCGAAAGCGGAAGCGTTTAGTAATGTGGTTGATGTAGTCAAACGTCTTCACGATCCAACCGATCCAATACCGAACGTACGGCACCTCCGTGTTCAGCACACGTTCAGCACGATGATGTCCCTCGAGCTCTTGATCCAGTTGAGGACGAGGGAGAGTTCCGTCAGCACGACGGCGTGGCGATGGTGATAATGAAGTTACCAGCGCAGGGCTTCGCCTAAGCACTACAACAATATGACCGAGGTGTGTAACTGCGGAGGGGGGCACCGCACACGGCTAAGACCAATCTTGGTGTGCCTTTGGGGTGCCCCCTCCCATGTATATAAAGGGGGGAGGAGAGAAGGCCGGCCATAGGGGGCGCGCCATAGGGAGGAGTCCTACTTGGACTCCCGGTCCAAGTAGGATTCGCCCCCCCCCCTTTCCTATTCCAACTAGGAGAAGGAGGGAAGGGGAAGGAGGGGAGAAGGAAGGAGGGGGGCGCCGCCCCCTCCTAGTCCAATTCGGACCAGCCCATGGGGGGGCGCGGCCACCCCTTGAGGCCCCTCTCTCCTTTCCCCTAAAGCCCATTAAGGCCCATTACTCTCCCGGGGGGTTCTGGTAACCTCCCGGTACTCCGGAAAATACCCGGAACACTTCGGAACCATTCCGGTGTCCGAATATAACCTTCGAATATATCGATCTTTACCTCTCGACCATTTCGAGACTCCTCGTCATGTCCATGATCTCATCCGGGACTCCGAACAAACTTCGGTCATCAAATCACATAACTCATAATACAAATCGTCATCGAACGTTAAGCGTGCGGACCCTACGGGTTCGAGAACTATGTAGACATGACCGAGACACATCTCCGGTCAATAATCAATAGCAGAACCTGGATGCTCATATTGGCTCCTACATATTCTACGAAGATCTTTATCGGTCAAACCGCATAACAACATACGTTATTCCCTTTGTCATCGGTATGTTACTTGCCCGAAATTCGATCGTCGGTATCCTCATACCTAGTTCAATCTCGTTACCGGCAAGTCTCTTTACTCGTTCCGTAATGCATCATCCCGCAACTAACTCATTAGTCACATTGCTTGAAAGGCTTATAGTGATGTGCATTACCGAGAGGGCCCAGAGATACCTCTTCGATACACGGAGTGACAAATCCTAATCTCAATCTATGCCAACTCAACAAACACCATCGGAGACACCTGTAGAGCATCTCTATAATCACCCAGTTACGTTGTGACGTTTGAGATCACACAAAGTGTTCCTCCGGTATTCAGGAGTTGCATAATCTCATAGTCAGAGGAACATGTATAAGTCATGAACAAAGTAAGAGCAATAAACTAAACGATCATTGTGCTAAGGCTAACGGATGGGTCTTGTCCATCACATCATTCTGTAATGATGTGATCCCGTTCATCAAATGACAACACATGTCCATGGCTAGGAAACTTAACCATCTTTGATTAACGAGCTAGTCAAGTAGAGGCATACTAGGGACACTCTGTTTGTCTATGTATTCACACATGTACTAAGTTTCCGGTTAATACAATTCTAGCATGAATAATAAACATTTATCATGATATAAGGAAATATAAATAACAACTTTATTATTTTCCTCTAGGGCATATTTCCTTCAGGAACTACCTCGCGTGATGGATACACTGTGACACCCCAAAATTTTGCCCTTGTTTTATTTATTAAAATTTTGCCAGGAAATAAAACTTTTCCATTTGTCAAGATTTACCCTTTTGTTATTGTGGATTTTTACTTCAAGTGGAAAACTTTCAAAGAGTATTGTTGGACTTGAATACCCTCTTTATAAAACAATTCTTTATCAGTGGATTTAAATTGCAAGATTTGTTTTCTCAGAGCTTTATTCTTTCAGAAATGATTTCTTTGAATTTGGAGCCTGTTTTGCACTCCAACCATTTGATAAATGCCTTTAAAATTTCCACCAAAATTTGGGGATGTCATGTGATGTTTCCACATCACTTTTATGCAAAAATACCTTTTGGCCATTGGAGATTTTGAGCTCTACACCAACTTTTCCAATCTGGTCCAGTAGGCACTTTTGCACTACAACCCATTTAAATATTTCTTTAAAAATTCTTCCAAGTGTTTGGAGATGTCAGTGGATGCATACAATTCAACTCTATGCAAAAACCCAGTGATGTTCTTTGAAAAATTTGAGTGAATCAACCTCTTTTGCATTCTGGTCCAATTTGGTGATTTGTACTGCAACCTTATTTTATTTTGCTCTAGTGACCCTGAGCTTTTTCCTACTTGTAGCCCTCCCTTCAAAACCCTTAAGTCCAGGAAAGTGGACTCATTGGAGGTTTTTAAGTGCATGCAATAAACCCTTTTTCTTTCTGTCCAAAACTGGAGTTTTGCAAAACTTGCACTAACAAGTTTCTGGTTTTGCCCATATGATCTTGCCATCATCTCCACACCTAAAGAGACCCTGATCTGGAGATTTTGGCCACTCCAAGAGTTGCCTAAGTGCACTTGGCATTCTGTCGAGCACTTGGTGTGCACAGTCAGTTTTGGGCATGTTTCCTAGTTTGCACTGTGAACTTGCTCCAATGACCCAGCAACCTTGTCCACTGAACTCCTAGCTGCCCTATCCCTAGTCCTGTTCATTGCCAGCCCCACCCTCGCGCTCTAGACCGCCCTGGCATTTCGTCGAGCAGGTTCCGTGCGTGCTCTGGGCGCGCCTAGAGCGCACGTTTTGCACGCGCGCGCACTGAGCCGCCGCGCCGCACTCGACGCGACCCGTCCCTGGCCCCTGCTCACCTGCTGAGCAGCGCACTAGCCTCGCCCACTCCCCACGCCACCCCTGGCGCCCTGCAGCGCCGCTGGCAGAGCTCTTGGCGGCACGCCGGCTTCGGCAGTGAGCTCTGCCATGTTCGGCACCGCCCAAACCACACCAGCGCGCCAGCTGCCCCTATGAACAGCTCGGTCTTATCCCGAAGCTCGTCGGCACACGCTCGTCGCCGCCACGTCGCCCTGCAGCTACAACACGGCTGTCGCCGGCGATCTTATCTTCAGCCGCCGCGGTCCAACCTCGGGCGCCTATTTAAGGGACCCCCGAGCTCGTGCAAGACCTCAGGCGACCTCAGACCCTCCCCGCAGAGCTTCCCTAGCAATGGATTGACCGGAGAAGACCGTCTTCACCAACTCCGGCCAGTTCGGCCGCCGCCAAACTCCGGTGCAATACGTCGCAGCCAGCCACTCTTTCGCCCAACCAATGCCACCAGTAACTTCCCCTTGTCCTTGCGGAGCTTCCCAGCAACCCAACCTCGATCGGAGACCACCGGAGCCCAAAAACCACTTCACCACCGTAGCCCCCTCCGCCGCGGAGCTCGCCGCCGGCGACTCCTTCCACCTCCGACGACCCAGCTACCACCAAGAGGACCGCCCCGGTCTGGCCAGTCCATCCCTGCCCTCAGATGCCCTCGAGGAGCCGCCGTTCGTCGACGGCGATCGCCGGAGTCCCGCTCCCGTCGGGCAGAGAAGAGGAGGGAGAGGGAGGAACGGTCAAACCTGACCAGTGGGCCCTCTGGACCCACTGTCAGTGACCCGCGCGCCGTCTTCTCTGTTTTAAGTGAAGGCGCATAAGTCCCGAGTACGTCTCCTCTGCTGCGAAAGCGTATTTCTCCCGAAACGTTTTCTTTTCTGGTTTTATTTAAAAACAGAGATTTGACCAAACTTTGACTGGCTATAACTTTTAAAATAAACTCCAAATGAGTTGATTCTTTTTCCTACCTCTCCAAATTTCATCTAGTTTATTTTAAGATTTATTTCAAAAATATTTGAGACAACTTTTTGTACTGTGTTTGAAATATTTGTTATTTGGATATTTTGCAAAATAGGGATAATGGAGAGAAGAGAAAGCTTTCAAAAAGTGCATCCTTTGCATACTCTTGAAGGCAAGCATTTCTGGACTCTGGCATAATATTTTGTTGTGGTGTTCTGATACGATTACAACACCATTTGACTTGGAGTATGCGTTATCTTTATGTAACGATAAAGTCTCGTGCATGAGTGCTTTTTGGAGATATTTTGTGGTCAGCAATGGATACGCTAGTGATTTGGATCATCCTCGTGAGCTCCTCATGCATACCGGAAGGAAGCCGGGAAAGTCGTGGTCTTGGGTAGACACGAGCTTGTCCCTAGTCCCTCGTCGAGACGAGTATGTCCGGTATGGCATGGTGAGGCTTGATGAGTGGTGATTTATTCCATTAATGGTAATATTGTTGGAGGACACTTGGACCACCTGAGTCGGTCGTAGGTCGAGTCTTGATCAGTAGCTTCCCTATTTGTTGGTACCACCACTTGTCCCTGTCGCAGACGGGGTATGGTTCAGTAAGTTGTCAACCCCTTACCAAAGCACACACCGTACAGAGAGGCCATAGTGGAAGATACCGGAGGCCTCTGGTAGGCATGCCACTTGGTCCGGGGGCATGGGTGTTTCCGGTTGGGACCGAGAGGGGGGGCACCCCTTAGAGCGCGCGAATAGAAATTTGATCCCATGCTACGTCGAGGTTGTAGCCTCCCCACTTAGAGTTTTGCTTGGCAGGTGTCGTGGGTGATTCCAGACATCGGTGAGTTAAGCTGGTGTGTGCAGGTCAGGCGTGTTTTCAATTAAAAGGCCGTAGGCGGAATTAGTCCCGATGGACTAAATAAATCCGTTACTCGTGGGAAAATAGTACTCCCTCTGCAGAGGATATATCCTGTTGGATAGCCATGTTCATGAGTAAGGACCACAGTCTGAGTGAATCTAGTAACGGTATTCGGATGGAGAACGATTTAACTAGAACTCAGTGACGGTTTTCGGATGGAGACACGGCTAACTGGATCATAGTAACGGTATTCGGATGGAGAACGAATTAGCTAGAACTCAGTGACGGTCTTCGGATGGAGAAACGGCTAGACTAGATTTTTGTTTATGACATGTGACATCTGAGGATCATGTTTTAATTTTATTATTAATATGGACTAACCTTTTACATTATGTATTTTTTTTTGAGTATCCCTGGGATGGTTCTACCTCCTGGATATTCACTGTGATTATTCTTTTATAAGCCCTTTCTGTGGTGTCGCTCAGACGCCCGACTGCGGCATGCTTGTGGTTTATTTATTCTTTTATAAGCCCTTTATGCGATGTCGCTCAGACGTCCGACTGTGGCACGCACTGTCTTTCTTTTTCTGTTATAAGCCCTTTATGTGGTGTCGCCCCTACGCCCGACTGCGGCATTATTATTCTTGCAGTTTCCTCTTGAGGAGTCATTCAGACCCTCGTTTGGCAACAGCATTATTATTCTTGCAGTTTCCTCTCGAGGTGTCATTCAGACCCTCGTTTGGCACCGGCATTATCATTCTTGCAGTTTCCTCTCGAGGAGTCTTTCAGACCCTCGTTTGGCACCGGCATTATTACTGCGGCATCGTTAATTTATTTGCAACCTTTCGAGGAATCATTTTAGACACTCGCTCAGTGCATTTCTCTTACTCCCGTATTACACGTCCATATTTTCTCTGCACACGTGCATCACAGATTTTTGTTTACTTCATGGCAGACTTATCATCATAAGTGTTTCGGAGTATGATTATCTCCTGTTATATTATCCCCGTGTTCTTAATGTTTGCGAGTACATTCAAACGTACTCACTGGCTTGTCCCTGGCTATTGTCTTGGCCAGATTTTCGCGCATGGAGATAAGCATCGCAGTGACAGCCTCGGAACCTATGTATTGACGATAGCAGCCTCGCGAAGATAAGAGTTATCCTGGTCAGCTGTTCTTGTGGGAAATGGAGTCCCATAGACGCAGTTGTATCTCAGACCGCTTCCGCCTTCAACCGCTAGAAACCAAATGTTGTACTCCTAGGCCACAATGGTCTTGTACTACATATTTTTGTACCTTGCTTGGAATTCTTGTATCAAGTTGGTGTCTCATCAGCTAACAGTAATCCTGGGGCTGGTGAGCACAAAGGCCGTTTTCTGGGAAATTTTATCCCGAAAATCCGGTCGTGACAGACTTGGTATCAGAGCCAGGCTGACCATTGGCTAACCCTATCTTAGCCAGGTCAATAAACCTAGGTTAACCAGACCACCAGACCTTAACCTAACCCCGGTCAAGCTTCCCGCGTAAGATAGCTACACAGTGACCCGACGCCTTTCGGCGGACGGTGCCCAACCTATCAGCCTAGCCTGTCGATCACGCGCCAGTGACCGACACCCAACCCGTCTCTATCACAAGCGTGCGGGGGAAGACTCCATCCCCTTTTCCTATAAAAAGGGCACGCTAGCCACAGCACAGCACAGCCTCTTTCCCCAAACCAAGCCACGATGCCTGGTCCCATTGTTCACAATGAGACCACCGCAACCAACCTTGGAGGTTTTGTGACCGTGCTCGCAAACCTCACCCGCCGTGCCTATGCGTTAGAAGAGCCTCCTGAATATGTTGTGTACCAGGGACCCATGTACGGTGAGAGCCGTCAGTACTGGGCCACTGTGCACATCTACGGTAGGGGTCTGTCGCCAGAACGCCCCTACAGGTTCACTGGAAGGACAACTTCCTTTGAGCCACAAGCCATCCAACTGGCAGCCCGAGAAGCTATAGTTCAACTCCGGCACTTGTCGCCCAGAGTTAACTGTCGCTCGTTCTACTACTACCCCAGTCGTGACGGGTATGGTAGGCCGCCCCAGGTTGCCAACGGAGATCACGAGACAGATCCTGCACTCTTGCATCTGGTGCGCTATGTAAGCGCACTAGAGCAACTGTTCGATCAGGTCACCCTTGATCTGATCGCAGCTTGTGGAGAACTGGTTCGCCGAGCCCCGGCGAGAAGAGAAGCGGAGCCCAACGTCGACAGCCTAGTCGTGCTGTTCGGACACCCGATCGACCCCTTGAGGTCTGCGCCTGCCCTCCACCAGAGTGCTTTGGTGACCCCAGAAGCGTTTCGTCGCCTTTTGGGAACCCATTCCAACGGGATTGTGGCCAACAACCCCCGCGATGGTCATCACCACTACCCCGACCCTGCAGCCCCTCAACCTCAACCAGCAAATCCCGACGGTGAGAACCGTGGAGAAGCATCGGCGTCCGCAAGGCCAGCCCACTTAGACATTAACGAAGTAGACTAAGTCGCTCGAGTGGTATCGAGCCTTAGTTTTCCTACGCTTTGTATCGGTGTGGCCTGGTATCGCTTTTATTTAATGCTGTCTGCTTGAATGCTCCTATTTTTTTGGAGTAGTAACTATGCATGTGTACGTTAGTGTACAGTTGCATTTTTAAATTTCGGGCGCAGCTACCAACCCCGACGGCACCCACAGTAATGCGTCACATTTATGTGATATGTATATCTGTGGCCTTGACCCGAGAACAGGATCGACAACCAGTCACCTTTTCCCCAGTGATTAACCCCAGCCCCGATGCTATATAAAGGCCACTTCGTGACCTTGCCGAGTACTCCCCACCTTGTGCACTACTCTCTCAGCCATTCCTTTGCCATGCCAACCCCCAGTATTTATCTGAGAACCCCAGACGCAACCCCGGGCAGTTTTGTCAAATTATTGTGGGACTTCACCTGCAGTACTATGAGTGCCACCCGTCCACCCCAGTACGAGTTGCTCAAATCGAGGATCACCTCATCCACCTCGAAATATTGGGCAGTGGTGCACATCCCTCCCGCATACCAAACCAAGACCCAACAGAAGTCTCCTTCGTGGGGAAATCCATGCCGACTCCGCATATGGCCATAGAAGCTGCTGCGTACGAAGCGCTCGCTCGTCTTCGATTCGCGGTACCCTATGCCAGCGAGCGAGGATACTATTATTTTCCGAGTCGTACAGCACCCGGAGAAGTTGCATCTTTTCCCGGTGGACGAATTGAGAGAGATCCAGTACTGGCCAACCTTGCCCAGTACGTTATCGCCCAGGAGCGTTTGACTCAGCGGGTAATGAGTTATCTCCAGAGCCTCGCTAATTTAAATCCTCGAATCGCTATTGGCAGACCACTGAGGCCTAACCAGGAGAGGCGCTTTCATCGACTAGTCAACCCGCTTCCCCCGATAGAAGAGGAGTGTGCCCCAGTACCAGAGGCGTTTTCTCAGGACCCTGTCCTTTTGCCATTTTCGTTGTAAACGTCACCGCTGTATTTATTATCCTAGTATTTTATTTATGTGATGTAGCATGTTCGTGGTTCCCAAATTTTGTGCGACGGATCCGATTTTCTTTAGTTCCTGTTATGTGAGCAGTTTTACTGCTGTTAGTTTTGTTTTAATTATTTTTCTCTCGCAACATGTTTTGATGAGATTTCTTTCCCCGAGTCACTGCTGCGTATGCCTTTTTCACGACATAGATTTTTATTCGCGCAGCATCGTAACAGCAGACTCACGGCAACAACCACTCGACCTCGAGCACTATTACCAATCCTTGAGCACATTGTTGCGCCTAACTAACCACACTCGAGGACACCACAGTCTCAGTGAGAGAGATTTGTGAGTGATCATTCAGGCACGAGTTGCCCCAGCACACCGACAGCAGTTAGCCCTCGAGGCCGCGCCTAATCCACGTGATCGCCGCCACCGCGAAGAGCTATTACTCGAGCGGCAGCATCTCGACGATCATCCAGGATCATCGCGCACAGGAGCACGGAGAACCCCAGCAGCACCGCCAATCCTCCACACACCAGGACCACATACCAGTCCGGCATCGCCTCCGCCATTAAAGCCTCGGCTCGAGCTCCTGCTAGCAGCAGTGGAGGAGAAGGAAGGAGAAGTGGAAGCGAGGCCAGGTGTGAGGAAGAAGAGAGGAGCACCGCGATCAGTTTATAGCTCGAGATCGGTGTACGGTGGGCGAGGTCCACCAGCGCCACTCGTCGCTCGACCGCCGGTGTTCGGAGGCGAGTCCGCGAGCAGTGCTGATAGCGCACTGGCCCGCGAGGTGAGTGCACGCTGCACCGGCAGCTAGCACGCCGCGCACTACCACGGTACGGCCTCGATGCCCTACGAGCTAGGCATCGCCGGTGGAGGAAGCGCGGGAGAGCGCGCGAGAGAGAAGAGAGAGCCAGAGGTAGAAGAAGAGGCCGACAGTGGGCCCTGGGTCCACCTGTCAGCCAGAGAGAGCACTGTGCTCTCGGGTATGACCAGCATATATCTCGTTTTTCCCCAACCATAGATATTTTCCCACGCTACGCCAGTGTATTACACTGTGGTTTTACACCACTTATTGCCCTCTCACTATAGCCGCTTTGTTTTTGTGCAGTTGAATGATTTCTTTTGATAAAAACAGTTTTTGTTCAAAACAGCTTTTAACAAATCTCGAGGACGAGATTTTTTTAAGGGGGTAGTGTTGTGACACCCCAAAATTTTGACCTTGTTTTATTTATTAAAATTTTGCCAGGAAATAAAACTTTTCCATTTGTCAAGATTTACCCTTTTGTTATTGTGGATTTTTACTTCAAGTGGAAAACTTTCAAAAGGTATTGTTGGACTTGAATGCCCTCTTTATAAAACAATTCTTTAACAGTGGGTTTAATTGCAAGATTTGTTTTCTCAGAACTTTATTCTCTCAGAAATGATTTCTTTGAATTTGGAGCCTGTTTTGCACTCCAACCATTTGATAAATGCCTTTAAAATTTCCACCAAAATTTGGGGATGTCATGTGATGTTTCCACATCACTTTTATGCAAAAATACCTTTTGGCCATTGGAGATTTTGAGCTCTACACCAACTTTTCCAATCTGGTCCAGTAGGCACTTTTGCACTACAACCCATTTAAATATTTCTTTAAAAATTCTTCCAAGTGTTTGGAGATGTCAGTGGATGCATACAATTCAACTTTACACCAAAACCCAGAGTTGTTCTTTGAAAAATTTGAGTAAAACAACCTCTTTTGCATTCTGGCCCAGTTTGGTGATTTGTACTGCAACCTTATTTTATTTTGCTCTAGTGACCCTGAGCTTTTTCCTACTTGTAGCCCTCCCTTCAAAACCCTTAAGTCCAGGAGAGTGGACTCATTGGAGGTTTTTAAGTGCATGCTATAAACCCCTTTTCTTTCTGTCCAAAACTGGAGTTTTGCAAAACTTGCACTAACAAGTTTCTGGTTTTGCCCTTATGATCTTGACATCATCTCCTACACCTAAAGAGACCCTGATCTGGAGATTTTGGCCACTCCAAGAGTTGCCTAAGTGCACTTGGCATTCTGTCGAGCACTTGGTGTGCACAGTCAGTTTTGGGCATGTTTCCTAGTTTGCACTGTGAACTTGCTCCAATGACCCAGCAACCATGTCCACTGAGCTCCTAGCCACCCCTACCCCTGTTCTGTTCATTGCCAGCCCCACCCTCGCGCTCTAGACCGCCCTGGCATTTCGTCGAGCAGGTTCCGTGCGTGCTCTGGGCGCGCCCAGAGCGCACGTTTTGCACGCGCGCGCACTGAGCCGCCGCGCCGCACTGCCGCACTCGACGCGACCCGTCCCTGGCCCCTGCTCACCTGCTGAGCAGCGCACTAGCCTCGCCCACTCCCCACGCCACCCCTGGCGCCCTGCAGCGCCGCTGGCAGAGCTCTTGGCGGCACGCCGGCGTCGGCAGCGAGCTCTGCCATGTTCGGCACCGCCCAAACCACACCAGCGCGCCAGCTGCCCCTATGAACAGCTCGGTCTTATCCCGAAGCTCGTCGGCACACGCTCGTCGCCGCCACGTCGCCCTGCAGCTACAGCACGGGTGTCGCCGGCGATCTTATCTTCGGCCGCTGCGGTCCAACCTCGGGCGCCTATTTAAGGGACCCCCGAGCTCGTGCAAGACCTCAGACCCTCCCCGCAGAGCTTCCCTAGCAATGGATTGACCGGAGAAGACCGTCTTCACCAACTCCGGCCAGTTCGGCCGCCGCCAAACTCCGGTGCAATACGTCGCAGCCAGCCCCTCTTTCGCCCAACCAACGCCACCAGTAACTTCCCCTTGTCCTTGCGGAGCTGCCCAGCAACCCAACCTCGATCGGAGACCACCGGAGCCCAAAAACCACTTCTCACCCGTAGCCCCCTCCGCCGCGGAGCTCGCCTCCGGCGATTCCTTCCACCTCCGACGACCCAGCTACCACCAAGAGGACCACCCCAGTCTGGCCGTTCCATCCCCGCCTTCGGATGCCCGTGGGGCGCTGCCGTTCGTCGACGGTGATCGCCGGAGTCCTGCTCCCGTCGGGCAGAGAAGAGGAGGGAGAGGGAAGAACGGTCAAACCTGACCAGTGGGCCCTCTGGACCCACTGTCAGTGACCCGCGCGCCGTCTTCTCTGTTTTAAGTGAAGGCGCATAAGTCCCGAGTACGTATCCTCTGCTGCGAAAGCGTATTTCTCCCGAAACGTTTTCTTTTCTGGTTTTATTTAAAAACAGAGATTTGACCAAACTTTGACTGGCTATAACTTTTAAAATAAATTTCCAAATGAATTGATTCTTTTTCCTACCTCGCCCAAATTTCATCTAGTTTATTTTAAGATTTATTTCAAAAATATTTGAGTCAACTTTTTGTACTGTGTTTGAAATATTTGTTATTTGGATTTTTTGCAAAATAGGGATAAAGGAGAGGAGAGAAAGCTTTCAAAAAAATGCATCCTTTACATACTCTTGAAGGCAAGCATTTCTGGACTCTGGCATAATATTTTGTTGTGGTGTTCTGATACGATTACAACACCATTTGGCTTGGAGTGTGCGTTATCTTTATGTAACGATAAAGTCTCATGCATGAGTGCTTTTTTGGAGTTATTTTGTGGTCAGCAATGGATACGCTAGGGATTTGGATCACCCTCGTGAGCTCCTCATGCATACCGGAAGGAAGCCGGGAAAGTCGTGGTCTTGGGTAGACACGAGCTTGTCCCTAGTCCCTCGTCGAGACGGGTATGTCCGGTATGGCATGGTGAGGCTTGATGAGTGGTGATTTATTCCACTATTGGTAATATTGTTGGAGGACACTTGGACCACCTGAGTCGGTCGTAGGTCGAGTCTTGATCAGTAGCTTCCCTATTTGTTGGTACCACCACTTGTCCCTGTCGCAGACGGGGTATGGTTCAGTAAGTTGTCAACCCCTTACCAAAGCACACACCGTACAGAGAGGCCATAGTGGAAGATACCGGAGGCCTCCGGTAGGCATGCCACTTGGTCCGGGGGCATGGGTGTTTCCGGTTGGGACCGAGAGGGGGGCACCCCTTAGAGCGCGCGTATAGAAATTTGATCCCATGCTACGTCGAGGTTGTAGCCTCCCCACTTAGAGTTTTGCTTGGCAGGTGTCGTGGGTGATTCCAGACATCGGTGAGTTAAGCTGGTGTGTGCAGGTCAGGCGTGTTTTCAATTAAAAGGCCGTAGGCGGAATTAGTCCCGATGGACTAAGTAAATCCGTTACTCGTGGGAAAATAGTACTCCCTCTGCAGAGGATATATCCTGTTGGATAGCCATGTTCATAGGTAAGGACCACAGTCTGAGTGGAATCTAGTAACGGTATTCGGATGGAGAACGATTTAACTAGAACTCAGTGACGGTTTTCGGATGGAGACACGGCTAACTGGATCATAGTAACGGTATTCGGATGGAGAACGAATTAGCTAGAACTCAGTGACGGTCTTCGGATGGAGAAACGGCTAGACTAGATTTTTGTTTATGACCTGTGACATCTGAGGATCATGTTTTAATTTTATTATTAATATGGACTAACCTTTTACATTATGTATTTTTTTTAGTATCCCTGCGATGGTTCTACCTCCTGGATATTCACTGTGATTATTTTTTTATAAGCCCTTTCTGTGGTGTCGCTCAGACGCCCGACTGCGGCATGCTTGTGGTTTATTTATTCTTTTATAAGCCCTTTATGCGATGTCGCTCAGACGTCCGACTGTGGCACGCATTGTCTTTCTTTTTCTGTTATAAGCCCTTTATGTGGTGTCGCCCCGACGCCCGACTGCGGCATTATTATTCTTGCAGTTTCCTCTCGAGGAGTCATTCAGACCCTCGTTTGGCACCAGCATTATTATTCTTGCAGTTTCCTCTCGAGGTGTCATTCAGACCCTCGTTTGGCACCGGCATTATCATTTTTGCAGTTTCCTCTCGAGGAGTCTTTCAGACCCTCGTTTGGCACCGGCATTATTACTGCGGCATCGTTAATTTATTTGCAACCTTTCGAGGAATCATTTTAGACACTCGCTCAGTGCATTTCTCTTACTCCCGTATTACACGTCCATATTTTCTCTGCACACGTGCATCACAGATTTTTGTTTACTTCATGGCAGACTTATCATCATAAGTGTTTCGGAGTATGATTATCTCCTGTTATATTATCCCCGTGTTCTTAATGTTTGCGAGTACATTCAAACGTACTCACTGGCTTGTCCCTGGCTATTGTCTTGGCCAGATTTTCGCGCATGGAGATAAGCATCGCGGTGACAGCCTCGGAACCTACGTATTGACGATAGCAGCCTCGCGAAGATAGGAGTTATCCTGGTCAGCTGTTCTTGTGGGAAATGGAGTCCCATAGACGCAGTTGTATCTCAGACCGCTTCCGCCTTCAACCGCTAGAAACCAAATGTTGTACTCCTAGGCCACAATGGTCTTGTACTACATATTTTTGTACCTTGCTTGGAATTCTTGTATCAAGTTGGTGTCTCATCAGCTAACAGTAATCCTGGGGCTGGTGAGCACAAAGGCCGTTTTCTGGGAAATTTTATCCCGAAAATCCGGTCGTGACATACACTGGGAAGGGGATGCAGCTCCAAATGCTGTCCTTAATCACGAAGAGTATGTACATGAAGACGAGTGCACTCGATGAAGGTGGCGCGCACAAATGGTCAGCCAGCCGCTGCCCGTCGGCCTCGACCCTTACCCCTTCGAGATGCAGCGGGGCGCCTGTGAGTTTTGCTGGTGGCCTTGGAGAGCTGGAAGGCTCTGAATAAGGCCTTGATAGCTCGATTTCGCCCGGAGATAGATGCTCTCTGAACAATGCGAGGAAGCGGTGCAGGAGAATACCGCCTGTCACTGCCGCATCGCCGTCACGGCAAAAACAATCTAAAAAGTGTGTTTTATCATCTTGCTCTCCAAGGTCATTTTGTTTGGAGCATTTCAAATGGACTAGACCATAGTAGCAAGCCCAACAGTAAACTGTTGCTCGCCATCACGCCAAAATACGTAACACCAACCAGAAAATTGC
This sequence comes from Triticum aestivum, assembly GCF_018294505.1. NCBI lineage: Eukaryota > Viridiplantae > Streptophyta > Magnoliopsida > Poales > Poaceae > Triticum > Triticum aestivum. Next base: position 505,628,280 of record NC_057802.1, read on the forward strand.
GAAGAACTATGAGGGCATAGGCAAGTGCCCACGGTTCTCCAAACCACCTTGGCAACAGGGTAGAAAAGGAGCAAGTGTTAGGATGGTTCCACTTGATTGCAAAAGAAACACATGGGATTACCGTGAAAACATTTTCTTTACATAACTTATCTAGTTATCACAACCTCTTAAAATAGCTGCCACAAGAAGATTTGAATATTGAGAGGAATTTACCAGCCCAATCCATTTGTGCCTACAACCAGACAAGGAGTTTTCCAATTTTTTATACATGGATTTAGTGATCTATTTGGATTTATTTCCCAAACCCCAACAAACACCATCAGGTTAAAACCCATAAAAAGAACACCATCTGGTTAAAAGACAAATGCAAACTATCCAAACAACCAAACGAACTGGTTTGTACACTAAAGTTTATTTGCCTCTTCAAGTTAGTTTGAGCTATATATACTACTCAAACACAAGCTATATTTTAACTTTTTAGATAAGCCGTTTTCTTAAGGGGTGGCCATATTTTAATCGAGCCTAGCTGCTCTGCCTTGGATGCAAATGGATGGACTGGACTTTCTGCGGGGCCCATCCAACAACAACGGCCGGGCCTGCGAGGGTACCCGCCGCCCTCCTCAAATACGAACACGACGGCCGCACCGGAACCACTCCACTACGCTTCGAGCACTAGCTCGGATGCTCGGAGCATCCGATACTGCTGTCCAGCCCAGTGTATCCATCACGCGACGCCATGCCGCTCCCGGCGCCGGCGGTGGACGCCGTCATCAAGCCGCTGCCGCGGGCGCTCTCCCTCGCGGGGGCGGCGGCCGCTGCGGCCGCGACGTCTCTCCTCCTCATTTCCGCCGTCGTCTCCCGCGCCCGGGACGACTACGCTTCGCCGCCCCCGTCCACCAGCGCCTCCACCACCGCCGCGCTCCCCCCGGCGCCCGAACCCTCGCCGCAGCACCATGAGCACCCCCATCCCCCGCCGCCGCCCGTCCCGCCCTGCCCGCCCAACGCCTCCCACCACACCCCCTGCCACGAGCCTCCCTCCGGCGAGCGGCACTGCCCCCCGCACCCTCCGCCGCCTCATCCTCCGCACCCGCCCGAGGACCCACCGCCTCATCCTCCGCCCCCGCCTCCGCACTGCCGCGTCCCCCCGCCCCCCGGGTACCATCCGCCCCCGCCGTGGCCCGCGCGGCGGGAGCGCGCGCGGTACGCCAACGTGGATCTGCCAGCGCTTACCGTGGCGAAGCTGGCCGCCTCTCAGGACCCCGTGCACGCGCGCGGGGAGTGGCTGGTGTTCCCCAAGGGGGCGGGGAATTACGTCGAGCAGCTTGAGCGCGTGGTGCCGCTCCGCGGCGGCGCGGTGCGAACGGCGCTCGACATCGGTTGCGGAGTGAGTAACTGGACTAAATCACTTCGTGCTTCCAGTAGATTACCGTATGTTCTCATCGCTGATGCTGTGGCTCGTTGCAGGTTGCGAGCTTTGGGGACTACCTGTTGAGCTATGGCGTCCTGACCATGTCCATTGCTCCGAGGGAGAGACACGGTGCGGATGTCCAGTTCGCCTTGGAGCGTGGACTGCCCGCGATGATTGGAGCGCTCGGCGCTCGCAGGCTGCCTTATCCTTCGAGGTCCTTCGACATGGTGCACTGCGCCGACTGCCATGTTTCATGGACTGCTCATGGTAGGACATGCACTAAATCGATACTAACTGCGGAAAATCACATAAATACTTTCTGTCTTTGTATCCAACTTATGATTGCACATATTTTCTGATGTTCTCATTCACCTTATAGCTGATTCCAGATGGGCTGTATATGCTGGAAATTGACCGTCTTCTCAGACCTGGTGGGTATTGGGTTATGTCCAGTCCACCCATCAGCTGGAAATCACCCTACAAGGGCCCCAACAAAACAATCGAGAACCTTGATGGTGAGCAGTTAGCTATGGAAGATACTGCAAATAAGCTTTGTTGGGAAAAGGTGTCAGATAAGGGCACACTTTCTGTTTGGAGAAAGCCTATTAATCATCTCCATTGTGCCCAAGAAGCAGAGTTCTTGAGATCACCACCACTCTGTACAGAAGATGACCCAGATACTGCTTGGTAAGGTTCTCCTTGGCAGCCTGAACTTTGCTTTTCTGGGAATTTTTGTGTGGTTGAAGCATGAATAGTTAACTATTTCATTTTCCATGGTACTCAATGCTACCCAAGAAGTTGACACTGCACAGAGTAATTTGGCCAGGATTAATGTTTATGTTATACTCCGCGCGTGTTATTGTGAGGCTGAGAAGAAACATACAAATTATGGCCGTTACTTTCTGAAGTTTGTCAGTCTGTACATAACATGGGAGGGCTTGTATACACATTAATGTTAGTTCTCCGGGTTAGTTGAACTTAAGTGTGCCTGGAAATTTTCAGGACATAACTCAATAACTAAAAAGAACTTTACCCAACACTTAAAGCATGTACAAAAAGGTGCGTCTAAGTGAGTTAGTAAGAGTATGAGTACAGCACCAGTGAATCCGACGAGCTTACCTCCGAGCAGGACAGAAAGAAGGCAGTTGCTGAGTCATTGGATAATCTAAAATATTAGCCATCTCTACATAAGTGTGCCTGGAAATTTTCAGGAGACAACTCAATAACTAAAAAGAACTTTACCCAGTGAGTTAGTAAGAGTATGAGTACAACACCAGTGAATCCAAAGAGCTTACCGCTGAACAGGACAAAAAGAAGGCACTTGCTGAGTCATTGGATAATCTAACATATTAGCCTTATCTTGCTTGCACTGAATGATTACTTTATCGACAAACTCTTAAAGGGTGTTTGGTCTTCTATCTTGCAGGTATGTAAATATTTCGATGTGTAGAACTCATCTTCCAAGAGTTGAACTTGATGGTGGCCCGCTGGAGAAATGGCCTCAAAGACTTGCTACAGTGCCACCAAGAATAGCCAATGGGGAAATTAAGGGGATGTCCATCCAGGCATACAAACATGACTGTTCAGTTTGGAGGAGAAGAGTTGAACTCTATGGAACATATTTGAAAGATTTATCTCATAGGAGTTACAGAAATGTCATGGACATGAATGCTGGTTTTGGTAGCTTTGCCGCTGCCATGTTGAAATACCCTGTTTGGGTCATGAACGTGGTTCCTGCAAATATAACAGACAACAACACCCTTGGTATCATCTATGAGCGCGGCCTGATTGGAACATACATGGACTGGTAATGTTACAGAGCGACTGTTGTCTTGTAATGGAGTACTATTCCTATTTTTCCATTAAGATATAGACAAGAACTCACTATCTCGAGTCATTTTTTTATGTTAGGTGTGAAGCTTTCTCTACTTATCCACGTACATATGATCTGATACATGCTAATGGAGTATTCAGCTTGTATATCAACAAGTAAGTGACTTTGTTCAAGTATACTTGTTCTGTTCTGAGGCAGAACAGACTCAGAAAGAGACATGAATGCTATTTCTAATTTACTTAGCTTGAGGGTACCAAACTCTACTTAAATAAAGAGTACCCACTGTGCCACTACAAACCTTATGGTTCACGTAGTTTTGCCAGGGGCATACTCTCCCTGAACATCAAGACTTCAGGAGGCACGCACCATGACTTTTTTCATGGAGTAGCTAACATGAAATCCGCCCGGCTTAATTACAGCAATTGTTTGAATCCCTTAATTGCTGAATACCATCAGTATGTGTACAATTTGTCAATTTCTGTTCCACAAAAGGGGCCTAAAAGTTATGCTTCTCCTTTTTCAACGCATGGCCTGGCAAACATGATGCCTTCAAAAAGCACATAGTCACCATGCAACTCAGGAAGGTATTACAGTTCACCGCACTATTTTGACACCAATTTATCTTCAGGTGTGGTACCCTTGACATACTGGTCGAGATGGACCGAATTCTCCGGCCAGGGGGCGCCACGATAATTCGAGACGCAGCTGATGTTGTTCTGAAAGTGAAGGAGGCTGCTGATCGGCTGCAATGGCGCAGCCGGGTTGTCAACACGGACGATGAGGGCCCAGACCCTCAGAAGCTTCTCATCGTCGACAATTCGCTCCAACTGCCAGGGAGCTAGTACAAGAACTACAACGGCATCCGTTGACAGTACCATGATCTTAGCAGTTACCTGTACAGAGTACAGACGAAGAGCCCGAAGGCGAGGCTACACTTGCAGTTACATGTCCAGATAAGATAAGCAAATAACCCTGCCAAGGCTTGGTACATTGCCCCCCAGCATGCATGGTGTTGAGTAGTGTGGTGTAGCTGCTACCAACACCTACCCTGGCACTTTGTAAATATAATGAACGTGCGTTTGTATTATAATGTACATGTTTTTGTAGGAGTGAAGAGTTGGTCACTGGTCAGACCTGTTTGGATTCCCGCGGTTTGCTCCTGAAGCAATGTATGGTTTTTGGATAAAGGGAAGAGTATATTAATATTGGGAAGCAATGTGATGTTTTTTCAATTATCCTATTGGCTAACGGCGTCCAAATGCCACCGAGTTGGTTAAATGATGTAAGGGCATCTTCAACCACAACCCGCAAAAATCCTCCTGCATCCGTCCGCGGACACGGATGCGGGAGGACGACATCCAACGCTAGCCTCTTGCATTTCAAACTTTTTTTCAACAGATAGGATGAAATTCATGCAAACACAACCGGATTTCATACAAACATGACATATTTCATTACATTTCGAACATTTAGAACAAGAAAAAAAAAGACCTTCCCCTAAACCTATCCCACGGAGGCGGCGGCCGGCGTCCAAGCCCGTGTCGTCCTCCATCCGTCGTCTCCATGAGCACCGGCGATAAGACCGACGAAGTGAAGGTGTGGTCTCTGGCGAGGAAGAGTAGAACAAGGGAGACGGACTGGCCCACATGGGACACAAGGCACCACCGCCTCCCGTGGCCTACTCATCCTCGGAGGAATCCGCGACCTGTCCGTCGCTGGTGGACATGAGGTCCACGATGAAAATGGTGGCGTCGGTGCTGTCTCCGTCCCACCGGGCCGGCTGATGGTTCGTCAATGATGCGTAGGAGGCGCGGTTGGCGTTGTTCTCCTCCGTGATCGTGTGCAGCCGCGCCTCCATGGCGGCCAATTCCTGGCAAGCGGCGGCTTGAGCGTGGACGGCATCATATGGCACGCTGCTCCGCCACGAAGTGGGGTTCGCCGTGGCCATGGCCGCCACGGCCTCCTCGCTCACACGCTAGCAGTAGATCTAGCCCTCCGCCAGCCGGTGCTGCTCCAGGAGGAACAAGTTGTACCGTTGTTCCTCCTGCGCCCGCTGGAACACTGATAGAGGCGCCGACGCAGGCTGCACCTCCGCCATGGCGGCGTTGAAGTGCGCCTGTGTCTGCTCCATGGTGAAGCCGGCGTGCACAGGAGGCGCGGGGAGCCGAGGCGGAGTCGTCAGAGCCTGTCTCCATCGTGCTGTCGTTCTCTTCGTCGGAGACCTTGGGTGAGCTGGCCGGCAAGCCGCCCTTGATCCGCCTGGCACGACGGCTATGCCAGACGGTGGCAAGGCCAACCACCGCGTGCTTCATCACCGGCGACAGACTGCCCCACAGTGCTTTCCCGCCGACGGTCATGGCAGATGCGGAGGAAAGGAGGAGGATGTGGAGCGGATGTGTTGTCCTATGGAGATAGCCGGGAGTGGCTGCCCTTAAGAGCATCTCCAACAGCCGCGCCAAACAAGCGCCGCACCGCAAAATTGCCCGTTTTAGCGCGCGCGCAACCGGTATAGTGGCTCCAGCGGGCGCGCAAAAACCGCGCGCGCGGCATATGCAGTTCAGCGCGCGGGCCGAAACTCCTTCGCCCCCCCCCCTTATTTGCTACGCCCGCTCCCGCGCGTTGGACTCTCGCACGCTCGCTCGCAACTCATCCCCCCTCCTCCAGCCGCGGCGCCACCCGGCGACCGTTCCGGCGCTTCCCCGGCCTATCCCCGCGCCGCGGCGGCTTCCTCCGCCCCCCTCTAGTCACCGCCGCCCCTCGCGCGCGTCCGTCCTCCGACGAACAGCGCCCGCAAGGTGTTCGACAAAATGCTTGCAAGGTATGTATTGCTCAAACTTCATGAATTTGGCGCATGTTGATTGTAGTTTTTAATAGCATAGTATTGAACATTGTAGATGAGTTCGTCGTATGATTCTTCCGAAGAAGAATTTGATATGGAAGAGGAGGAGGATCTTGCAATGATCCTAGCTATGCACATCAATAAAAAAACCGAAGCACGGTGGTTCGGTTATGGGTCGGCAGAAAATTTGGAGGGATAGGATCGATGCCCATAACAGATTGATGAGGCACTATTTCGTGGAGAATCCCACATACCCAGAGTCGTACTTTCGTGGCGGCCGCCCACGCCCAGCTCGTGGCGGCCTATTCCAAAGACATGGCGGACGCGGATGGCGAGGTGCTTGCCGAGTATGGTGCAATTGATGCCATGGAGCCCCTTCCTTAGGAGACCGTCGGGCGCGAGCTGGACATGGAGGCGGCGGCAGAGATCGACGAGCACCAGCCGTAGTAGTACTCTTTTTGTTCAGGCGCATTGCAGAGAAACTGGCGAGCCATGACCGGTTTTTCAGCAAAGGAGGAATGCCGCCGGAGAGTTCGGGCATAGCACCTTTTAGAAGGTGACAACCACTTTGCGTATGTTGGCATATGGTATCCCGGCTGATCTAGTTGATGATCACTTGCCTATGGGTGAGAGCCAAGCCATCATGTGTGTCAAGCGCTTCGCAGTCGGAATTGTGCAAGTGTTTGGCCAGGAGTATTTGAGATCTCCCAATGCTGAAGACGCCACAAGGCTATTGGAGATGAACAAAGCTCGCGGCTTTCCTGGTATGCTTGGCTCAATAGATTGCATGCATTGGAGTTGGAAGAATTGTCCAAAGGCATGGCATGGGCAATTCCACGGCCAAAAAAAGGGTTCCACTATAATCCTTGAAGCGGTGGCCTATCAAGAGACTTGGATTTGGCATGCATTCTTTGAAATGCCTGGATCTTTGAATGACATCAATGTTGTCAACCGGTCACCACTGATGAATAAGATTGCAAATGGTGATTTGCCACCGGTGCAGTTTGTAGCAAATGGCCGTACATACAACTACGGATATTATCTAGCGGATGGCATCTATCCAAAGTGGCAAACCTTTGTGAAGCCGTTGAACAAGCCGGAAGATAAGAAAAATCTTGATTTCCACAATGCTCAGGCGGCGGCTAGAAAAGATGTGGAGAGAGCTTTTGGGATTTTGCGAACCCAATTTGCTATTGTGAGAGGACCAGCTAGATTTTAGGATCAAAAAATGCTTTGGTACATCATGCACGCTTGTGTGATCATGCATAACATGATCATCGAGAACGAGTGTGGCCAAGATGTAGACTACCCTCAGTATGAGCTGTTGGGACATCCTGTGCGAGTGCGACGGAGGGCTGAAAGGATCGCCCGTTTTGTTGCCTCCTACCATGTCGTTCGACGTCCCGCAGCACATGATGATCTTCAGAAGGATCTCATTGAGGAGTGGCGGGCATGGAATGGACGACAAAGAGCATCATGATTTGTGCGTTCGATATTGTATTGTTGAACTATTTGTTGTGTTTATTGCACTATTTGTTGTTTTGAACGATAAACTGTTTGTTTGAGTTGTAATAACGAAATTGAACTATTTATTTGATTTATTTTGTTTGTGTTTGACTTTTTGCTTCTGTTTTGGAATGCATATGTTGTTTGTGCGAGAGTCGCGCGCGCTGCATTTTAGCGCGGCTGCTGGAGCTAGCGCTGCCCACCGCACCAAACCAGGCGATGGGCGCGCGGCAAAGTAGTTTTTAGCGCGCGGCGCGTTCGGCGGCTGTTGGCGATGCTCTAAATAGCGGATTTCGGTGAGGCCAGGTGTCAATGCAGGACGCCGGAGTGGGTTTCTCGGCCGACAAGCCTGCTTAATGGAGGCATACGAACGGACGGATTGAATGGGCGTGGTAGATATCCGTCCCGTCCCGTCCAGTCAAGCGTCTCTGGCATTGAACAGGCGCGGACATCGGAGATGCATCGCGGGCGGCGCCCTCGGCTGGCGCGCCGCTTCAATGGCGGAGGCAGTGAGATTGCACGCCCGCACTGAGCCATCTTCAATGTTGAGCGACGCGCTCTACAGTGGCATGAATGCGGGCAGCTGGCGCCGGGCGGAAACGCGCGCGGGCGAAGGAGCAGGGCTTTTGGTTGGCCTTGTTTGTCTTCGATTTGCGTGAAAAATCGTATCCAGACCGCTCCGCAGACCAATACAAGACTGCGTTGAATGACTTTCTCGGTTCAAACAGCGCAGTCCGGATGGTAGCGAAAGGTTTGCGGATCCGTCTTGAAGATGCCCTAAGGCGTGGCTTTGGTGGTAGCAAACACGGAGGAATTTCAGTGCATGGGTGAAATAATACGTTTGTCATTGCGGTCGCTTGGTCGCTTTGAAAACAAAGAAATGCTACGGTGTTCAACCGGAAGACTGAATTCAAATCACCCGGGCAACTCAAGAATCACATTCTAAATGAGCTCAGGGATGGGAAAGAGGCAGGACTTGGAGTTGGAGTTTTACACCGATTTGTAAGAGAGTAGGCTTTAGACTTGTGGTATAGGTGTTGTGTGGGTTGGACTTGCGCTGATGTTCGCATCTCTCGCAAGTTTCTTGTAAATTGCTTTCTATCTTTCATAAAAAATATGGTATGCTATTTTCAGGAAGGCCCTCAGATAATCCCATTCTCTTGCTCGTTCTGACTGGGGATGGACATGTTGGGATGGCGTGCTCTGTGTGCACGAGGCTCCAGTGCTCTCCAATCATGCTCTTCCCCTGGATAGCCTGGTCGGTTTGCTCAGCTCCCTCGTGGATGTTATGGCCGGCTCGGCTTGTTTCGTTTTTCCTGCGTCGCTTTGGGTGATAAACATAGCCGGGTAAGGCCAGCGGCATGCCACTCGATCACACGCCGACTAGCCAAGTAGCGTGTTGGTGGGGGCCATTCAATTCGTCGCATTCTTTGTAGTGCTTCACATGTGTACTTGATTGTTGGGCTGGCGTCTGGGTTTGGAATGCCATTGGCTGGGGCGTTACCTATCCAATCCACTGGACAGAAGTATGCACTCACGTCAGGCAGTGTTGTGCCTTGCGCGAGAGGCTGATATTCCTTTACACCATCATATATGAACGACTCGTTCAATAAGGCGCCAAGCTATGCAATTATGTTAGGAACCAGTTCATATTGTGGTAAGGTGCACCGGCCAACGCAGCCTAACATGGCCGAGTCATGGCAGGGTTGACACATTTGAGTCCAAAGAATCTGCTTTGGGGTGCATGATTTGAGCTGGTCTTGTTAGAAAGGAGAGAAAGGGATTGTTGTGGAATATGATGGATTGTATTGCTTGAGCCTCATAGGCATGTATATAGGAGTACATGATCATCTTGAAGTACAAGACAATGTAGAATAATATCCTACGATATCCTAGCTTTCTTAATAATCACGATACTCAACATCCCCCCGTAGTCACAATTGTAGCGACGCAGACGATGAGACTGGAGAAAAATCCGAAGGCAAGCCGACGGACCCCCCCCCCCCCCAGTCGTAACGGTCGACACATCGCAGAAGTCGTGGCTGGAGTGAAAACCGACGAGGTTGCTCAAGCAAGGCGGTAGCCCTTTGTGCCGTTTGTCAAAGTAGCCGAGAGCGTAGGTGGTGTAGCCGTGGTTGAGGTTGCTGTGCGAAGAATGTCGTGGTCGATGTTGAGTCGGGGTAGCCGGTGTCGAGGATGTCGCCGTGGAGCCGCGGACGCAAGGAGGCGCCGAGTTAGCATGGGCGCAGTGGTGTCGAAGTAGTGGTACGCCGGGAAGAAGACGATGTTGACGAGGCGTCGCATCGGGTTTGCCAAACCCGGAGACACATCGTAGACGAAGGAACGCGTCGATGTTGTCAGCATCGGGCATGCGTAGACAGACGAATACGAAGTTGACGAAGCGTGGCACCGGGCTAGCCAGGCCCGGGGACACGTTGTGGACGAAGACACCCATCGGTGTTGCCAGCACTGGGCATGCGTAGACGAGGGACCTGCACGAGCTGTACGCCATGTCGAGGAGTCGGAGGGCCGGCAGAGAAGAAGATTCGACGACGGTTGCGGCTCCAATCGGCGCGGGACCGATGTCGCCATCAGTGGTTGGAGTAGACGAAGTGGTCGGGGAAGATGACGACGATGCTAGTCACGGGCTGGTGCTGGATGAAGACGAAGGAGGTGGACGGGCGGCGGGGACGACTACGGGGGTAGCGGCGGCGGTGGCCGAAGAAGAGCGACAGCGGCGGCCTGATGGCGGCGGCAGCGGCTAGGTTAGGAGCGTGGCGGCAATACTCGAAGTAGGCGAGGAACCCGACGGCGTGATGAAGATCGGCGTGGACGGTGCCGTTCTCGCGCCAAGGAAGACGTCGCGGTGCATACCCCGGAAGTCTACGCACGGGGATGGCGGTGGACCACAGGCCGCGGCGCTACGGCCCGAAGGGGCGACGGGGCGGCAGCAGGCGGGTCGGGACGACGGCGGGAAGACCTCGGGGCGGTAGCGGGGACCGAGGATCGCAGTGCTACAGCCCGAAGGGGCGGCGCAGCGACCGAGCGCGGGTCGGTGCACTGCCGGGACGACCTCGGGGCGGCGGCGGGCATCGCGTATCGCGGCACTACGGTCCGAAGGGGCGACGAAGCGGCGACATGTGAGTCGATGCAGCCGCGAGGAGAACCGCGGGGTGACGATGCTGCGGCCCGACGGGGCTACGCAGCGGCAACCCAATGCTCGATCGATGGAGGGCCGCGCTGAATTTGAAGACAATCTTTTATGGGACCTGCGAAGCGAACCGACACGCAAACGGCTGATCAGACCGGAGGCGCAGCGGACGAGATCTACAAGTCATGGGCCGGACGTGGCAAAAGCGTCATGCGTTGCGCAGAAAAACTGCACCGGACGTCGTGCATGCATGCAAGCATAGAACGAGATGCTCAAGTGCCCTGGGCCACGTGAGTACAGCGATGGATCAAAACGCGCGACCAAGTAACCCACGCACGCGCGGCCGCGTTAGTGGCCTCACGGCGCGGATCAACAGGCCTGCGGACGATGCGAGCGGCGGCCGCACGCCCTCACATGATGCAATGCCCAACGTGAAGACTCAGACGTAGTGATGGCTGATGCAGATGTTGGTGGAGCAGACACACGTTGTAGATGACGGACGGCGATGAGCGACTCAAGCCAATCGTAGATCGGAAAACCAAAAGGAAGTACCGATCGAAGCGACCGGCGACAAAAGAAAACCCGGATCAACTGATCGGGAAGAAAAAAAACTCTCTAGAGCAGCCGATCAACTGGACCAGCGGACGAATCCTAAGTACGGGTCACGCGGCCCCCGGTGGTGATCATGGGGATCGATGGCCTCGGGGGCGGCGCGGTGCGTAAGCGGCGGCGGCTAGGGTTTAGGATCGAGATAAAGCTAATACCATGTTAGAAAGGAGAGAAAGGGATTGTTGTAGAATATGATGGATTGTATTACTTGAGCCTCATAGGCATTTATATAGGAGTACAAAATCATCTTAAAATACAAGACAAGCAAAACAATATCCTATAATATTCTAATTTTCCTAATAATCACGATACTCAACAGGTTTACTAACGATGCGTTCAACGCCTTGGTTGGAGCCTTCCGTGGGTTTCGCTGCCATGTCAACACTTCTGGTGGCTCCTCTACTCGTTTCGCTGCCATGGCCGCGTTTTCGGCTGCCATGGCAGTGTTTTGTGTCGGGTTGCTAATATTTCGCTGCCATGACAGCGTTTTGTGTTGGATCGCTAACAAATTAGCTTTGATAAGCCCCAACAATTAATAATACCATCCAACGATCAAGGAGCCTATCAAAATGTACACCCACATGTGACGCGCGGATGATGGGATGCTATGCAGCAGGTACACACTAGCACAACCGTACTAAGATTGCAAGGCAGAAAATCTAGCCACACCATAAAACAAGTTTGGACTCGTCACCATAAACTCAAGAGGGGTGGCAAAGTCACAGGAAAACGCAATAAGCAATATTTAGTGGCGGGGCCATGGACATGCATAAAATATTATGCCATGTATTTTTTATGAATATGCTGACCAACGTATCATTTCATTGATAGGTGAAAAGAGAGAGTATAATACAGGGTGCAGCCTCACAGACGTACACAGCCAGGTGTCTGGGAGGGTGCGCTAGCGAGCAGGGGAAGGAGGATGCGCAGCCTCAATATAAAAGATCAGGTTACAGGTATGATGCTAGCTAATCCCTTGGCACCCGCCTTGGCCCAGAGGCGAGCGTCTTCCTTGATAGCTAGGACCAGATCGTCGGTGGAAGGTTGTAAGCTGTCGAAGATGACCGCGTTGCGATGCTTTCAGATGGCCCAGGCGGCCAATGCGACATTGGAGTTGAGGCCTTTACGCAGGTAGCTCGGGGAGGTCTCGGCCGCCAGTGACCACCAGGCGAAGAAGCTCGTGGCGCCATCCATCGGAGGGGAGGTGAGCCGGCACCAAGAGAGTATTTCGTGCCAGGTGATCCGGGAGAACACGCAACCAGAGAGAAGATGGTCGATAGACTCCGTCTCTTAGGAACAAAGGATGTAGGTGCAGTCTTGGGTGAGGCCATGACGAGCTCGGTGCTCGGTCGTCCAACATCGGTCAAGGGACGCAAGCCAGAGGAACACCTTGTTGTTGCAAGGGGCCTAATTCCTCCATATAGTCTCCAGCATGGCGGCAAGGTAGATCCATGGAACAAAGTTTGGTAGCAAGACTTGGTCGAATAGGTGTTATTTGCCGTCCACCTCTAGGTGATGCGATCAGGCTCGGAGGTGAGGGTTATGCCTTGGAGTTTGTGCCAAAGGTTGACGTACTCAATGACCTCCTGAGGTCCAAGGGCGCCATGGATGTCGCTGATCTAGACCCGCTACGCGAGGCCGTCGCACACCAACGTATGGCGGCGCCGTCGACGTGGCACGAGGGATAGAAGGGCAGGGCGATGTCTAAGATGGCCTACCCGTCAAGCCAGTGGTCGCTCCAAAAACGACAAGTTCTCCCATCGTCGAGGTGACAAGATGTGGAGGTGCGGAAGAAGCAGCTAGTCACGTCGTCGGAGGGGAGCTGCAGGTGGTGCCATGGGCGCAAAGGGTCCGTGGCCTTGAGCCAAAGCCAACGGCAACACAGCGAGATGCCGGTGAGATGAAAGTCACACACGCCGAGGCCACCGTACTCCAAAAGGCGGCAGACGCGCGGCCAACTGACCAGACAGGTTCCCGACTTGGCGTCACGCCGGCCATGCCAAAGGAAGTCACGAATGACAAGTGATCTTCTTGAGGATCGTTGGGTCGATAGTGATGGCCATAAGGATGTGGACGGGCATGGCGGTGAGCACGTGACGCACGAGGGCAAGCCGCTCACCGTGAGATTACAGCGCGGCCTTCCAGGTTGCAAGCTTCATGACCCCTGTTTTGGCTGCTAGATCAGAGTTTTGGCTGATGCCCGACGAGCTAATGGACTAAAGTGAGCATATTTAACAAAGAGAAAAGTATAATTTTCGTCACTTAACTTTTGATGGAGTCTAGATTTGATCCCTCAACTCCAAAACCGAACAACTTGCACTCTCAACTACTTGAATTGAACACAGTTCGTCCCTTGTCATGATTTTGACCGGTTTCAGTGTTGACTCACCCCGGTTTGACCAGCGCTGGCTCAAATTTGTGTAATTTTTTAGAATCTATGAACTTTTCTTAAACCGGGTACTTTCTTCAAGGTCGCGTACTTTTTCAAATCCATGAACCTTTTTGAAATTCACATACCTTTTTAAATCCATGTATTGTTTTAAAGTTTGAGTATTTTTTTCAAATTCGCGTACTTTCTTCAACTTTGTGTATATTTTAAACCCGCATACTTTTTTTCAAATTCATGAACTTTTTAAAATTTTGCGTTGCTTTTTCAAGTTCTCTTATTTAAAAAAAAATTCAGGTACTTTTTCAAGTTCGCGTACATTTCTAATCCGCATACTTTGTTCAAATACATGAACTTTTTTAAAATTCATGCTCTTTTTACAAGTTCACTTAAAATTTTCAAATTTGAGTACCTTTCTCAAGTTCACGTAATTTTTCCAAACTCACACACATTTTTGAAATTCGCGTACTTTTATCATGTTCGCGTGCTTTTTTCAGAATTCGCCTACTTTTTCCAAGTTCGCAATTTTTCAAATTCATGAAGTTTTTCCAAATAAAGTAGGTGAATGCTAAAAAAGTACATAAATTTGAAAAAAAATTCAAACATGGAAAAAGAATGCGGATTAGAGAAATGAAAAATTTAAAAGTTCACGAATTTGGTAATAGTATGTGAATTAGAAAAAAATTATGTGAACTTGGATAAAAGTACGTAGATTTGAAAACGTACATGAATTAAAAAAACATGGATTTGGAAAAAGTACGTGAATTTTGAAAAAATATGTGATACTTTCAAAAGTTCATGAATTTGAAGAAAATATTTGAGTAAAAAAACATGAACTTGGAAAAAGTATGTGGATTTTAAAAAATACATGAGTTTCAAATGAAAAATCACGGATTTTGGAAAAGTACACGAATTTTAAAAAATACGTGAACATGGAAAAAGTAAGCGGATTTTTAAAAAGTACGTGAATTCCAAGCACGTTGAAAAACTGTGCGAATTTGAGACAGCATGGTCAAAACCGGGGCGAGTCAAGACTAAAACCGATCAAAGCCGAGTCCGGTGACGAAACTTGTTCAGTTTCAGTAGTTGAGTGTGCAAATTATCCGGATTTAAAGTTGAGAGACCAAATCTAGACTCCGCCAATAATTAAGGGATGAAAAGTATACTTTTCTCTTTAGCAAAATTGTTGTTGTGTATGTGTAGTGCATTTGACTTTTCACGCTTTGGATGCATGATTGCACGGATACAATGAGAAGATAGATGCCGACGATGCATGCACGGTTTGTATTCATACCTTTGGCATGCATTCACGGTCATGGTCATCGGTTTCCCATGCATGTGAGAGCATGGTTAATAATATAGTCAGCTGCTGGCTATAAGCCAGTGCTATGTCATCTACAGCTCATCTTATAGCCAACATGTATAATAGTAGATTAAAAAAATGTACTTTTTTTTATTATGTGGCTCACCTTTCATTTTCATAAAATGCCTAGGAGCACGTGATAGAGTTGGCTCTTCACGAAGAGCCCGCTTACCTTCTCTCTCCTCTTGTCTTTTCTCCAACTAAGCAGAAATATACTACTTTAATCCTTATAGCCCGCTGACTCAGCTCTACTGTACTTGCTCTGATGAGCTGGTACAGTAGTTGAATAAAGTATACTCCCTCCGTTCGGTAAAGAGTGTACGTTTGGGTTTAAATTTGTCCACAAAAGAGTGTACTTCTATCTTCCCAGTGTACTTTAGAGGATTTTCTTTCATCACACGGTAATTAAGACCAATATCATTCTATACATAGTCTTCTTAATTTCTACATGCGCTTAGCTCATTGAGGGTTGGGTAATTAAAGAGGAGAGAGGTGGTGGCTTGCATCTTCTCAATGCATTTTTTACTCCACTTCATAATTTGTCCTAAAATTTCTAAATGTACACTTTTCACCGGACGAAGGGAGTATGAATGATGAAGCCATGCAATCCCCAGCAGTGGTTTGAAATACATACTAGTATTAGAAAGGCATTAAAGCAGATAGAAATGGAGACGGACAGCCGCATGGCGCTCAATATGATCAAGGCAGTGGAGAGGGACCGGTCTTGTTATGCCATGCTTACTGATCAGATTAGGAGACTGCTGGAGGACGGGAGATTAGTTAACAGTTTGTCTAATTCACATCTAGATGTTTTTTAAGGATGTCACATCTAAACTCCCACAAGTATATAATGCAGCAACAAGAAATAAAAAAAAACTAGGACAAAAAATATACCACAAACAAAATGGACATCAGTTTAGATGTGTCCTAAACATACCCGTTAGTTAAACTAGCTCACGTACGTAGAGAGCAGAATGGCATTAGCCATTACCTCGCTGCTTTTGGTAGAATTGAGAAACGCACAGTTGTATGGTTGGGTTCGGGACTAGGCGAGGTGCCTGACTTATGTAAGAGTGAGATTGATCCTGAGTGATAAATGAAAATTATTTTGCACCCGCAAAAAAAACCCAAATATGAACCTGCATGCGAGCAGAACACACGATAGGTCTATTTTGATCCTCCTTTAATGAATGATACGCATACTTGTGCGTATTTGAGAAAAAAAATCTACTTTGATCCGAAGAAAGTTATTTGGTCCCGTCTCCATTCCGATAACTGGCTCATGATCCAACAATTGAGCGGTGGATTCATCAGCTGTACGTTTCCTGACAAGGACCGGAAGTACTATTGTGCATGTTTATTGTATGTTAAGAAGTATCTGTAAGAATGTTGAAATGTCCAAAGGGCTGAATCAAGTAGCAATTCTCAAATGGAAATGTAGAGCTTGATATATGGAGTCCATGACCAAGTGCTAGTATTGCTCGGGAAAAAGAGTGAGAGAAGAGAGAGAACTAGCCATCAGTCTAGCCTCAAGAAGATAAGATATAGGCATGGATCCATGCAGTACATGCATGTTGGAACGCACTGGCATTCTTATCCTTTGACATTCACAAGCTTGACTGCTGGTACACAGCCTGCTGTCCATACATCAAGAGTGTTGTACAGTGTCACGCATGTGGCACCTAGTACATGGCAGCACTTCAAGAGTGCTGTAGAGTCCGTGCAATCATGCCGCGTTCTACCGGCTCCCTCTGGTAAACAAAAACAAAATATATACACCAACGTCAACATAATCAGGTGTGTTTGTCAGATATCGACGATGTTGAGAAGAGAAGAGATGACCACTCCGCATAAGATCGAGTTCTGCATGTCACATTGTCACTCATAGCGAGTTAGCGCTATACACTGTTTCTATAAGAAACTAACTATAGCCTTATTTATCTCCAAAAAGGACTTTCGGGTTTTCAAACAGTGGCCTTTGCCCATTAGGTTGGATGTTAAGAGAGAACAAATTAAGCAATAGGAGGGAGGAGATCTTCCGTACTTGTACATAAAGCTAACCAGTAGCCTGAAAAGTAAGATCATGCATGTGTCACATTCACAAGCTCGTCTGGTCTTCATATGTCTGACATGCATGTGGCTCCTAGACCGTAGTAGACGGCAGCACTCGTAGATAGCCGTGCAATCATGCCGCGTTCATGCTGCTGGAGTTCTCATGCTACTTACAATGTCCCTAAAACAAATGATTATAGCCTTATCTATAAATGGCATCCACCTTGTAGCTCCACTTCCAAACTACCCCCGTTGCTTTCGCCCACCTCATGCCCTCTTGCTAGCTGCCTAAGGTAGAACACCATGAGCGACACCACCACCCACACATGCTACATTGATTCGCTAGACAGCCTTCAGGAAGCCAAGCGGTTCTTCAACAAGAACCACGAAAAGTATGGGGAGATTGTGTTTAGCATCACCGGCTGCGACCAACTAGTTGCAGCGCCTACGCTCTTGGCCGCTGTCAATAGAGCCAAGAAGAAGGCCAAGTCCGATAAGCTGTCCATCGAGGGTCTCCCTCTTCTCCAAGAGTTGAAGGAGAGGGCCGAGGAGCTGGAGCGGAAGCTGCGGGTCTTGGAAGCGATAGCTGACACCGAACACAACGACGAAGACAATCATTTCATAGGTGACCCTGATGCCCACACTACTACTTACCATCACACCACCGATATGCAGAGACTCTTGAGTTCTGTCCAAACGATGGACATCAACGCGTTCCACGAGCTCGACAAGGATGTTGATGGAAACATTAGAAGATTTGAGCACCACCGTGCTATGTTTGAGGACACTAAGATGGAAGCAAAAGAAAAGTGGATCCCCAGTGTTGAGAATGAGTTGTACGGTGACGACGAGGAGGATGAAGACGACGAGGAGGAGGATGAAGGCGGCGAGGATGAAGACGACGAGGAGGAGGATGAAGAAGAGGAGGGGGAGGATGAAGAGGAGGAGGAGGATGAAGAAGAGGAGGAGGAGGAGGAGGGGGATGAAGGTGACAAGGATGACGATGAAGACGACGAGGAGGAGGATGAAGGCGACAAGGAGAAGGATGAAGACGAGGAGCAGGATGAAGACGACGAGGAGGACGATGAAGACGAAGACGACGAGGAGGATGAAGATGAGTTGTACGGCGACGAGGAGGAGGATGAAGATGAGTAGTAAGGAAGAGCTTCATGTCCTGCTCCTGCGACCTGCCACACCATCTATTAGCTTGTTGATTTGCGAGCCTTGTCTTGGTGTTGTTGTTGTTGTTCTCTCGAGTGCACTCTTTAGATTTCTGTGTATCAGTGTACTATATCTCCTCCTCGGGTTGCAAGAGTATTGCTCTCATGTGGTTATTGATGTTTGTATTGAACGCGTGGTTGTCTGGTTGAATAAATGTTTCTATCATGTTACCGTGCCATATGTCCTTCCTCACACAACAACTTTATCGTGGACTAGTTTTGTTCAATCAGATTTTGTACGCATCCAATACTAGTATGGGGTATGCATGCCCATAAAAAAGGGGTATGCATTAGGTGCCTTGCTAAGCTCTGTAACGAACAACATTTCACGAATGAACTTGTGTACCAGAGAGCGGTTGGGAAGCACACGCGCTGCATGTAGAATTTTGCTAGTGTTAAAAAAAAGAATTTTGCCCATTTTACGTTAAGCACCCTATATTTCTGACATTATTTTTTTAACACAGTACAGACGCAAGCGCTCATATACACGCCCATCCACTCACCCCTATGAATGCACACACGCACACCCTACCCCTATGAGCATCTTCGAAAGAGTGAGCCGACATATCATTTTTAAATTTCCGAAGTCACCGTAGGCACCTCGTCGTCGACGGGAACGTCTCCTCCCATTGAATGCATCACCAAAAATTCTGAAATGATCCAGGAATAAATGCGAGCATCAGGACTTGAACCCTGGTGAGCTGGAGATACCACAGTCCCTCTAACCATCCAACCACAGGTTGGTTCGATATATTTTCCGACATTCAATTCCCTTCCATTCCGGAACCTACAATTGGACTTAAGATCCTTTTGAACCCTCATGTTGTCGGTATGAAATAAAAGACCAGTATTGATTACCTAACTCTAATGAAAGCCAGAGTTGTCGCCAACGTGGCTTCCAACCCTATTGACCAAACCGGCCACCATAGCATGGCAGAGGAATCTCACCGCCCACACAACACAAGGTCAACGCACCTGACGTTGCGAACTCTTGGGGCCGCTGCCACCCGGACTTTCAATTGCTCCGTCCTGACCTCCCTTGTCCACCAGCACCGCCCTCCCAACAACGGCCACCCTCCATTCCACCGCTCGAACCTGAATTGCAAGGAAAAAGTATAAAATAAACATTCAACTTTCAGGCGAAAGCTAAATCGAACCCTGAACTCGCAATCCCCGAAATTGGCACACCGAACTCTCTGATCCCGGTCTATTTTAAACCTTAAGACCGTTTAGCTGGTATTCGCTGACGTGGCAAGTCAAACCCTGGGATTGTTGACTATGAGGTGTGTTCCTCTGTTCGTGTTGATCGTTGCCTCGAGAAAATGTTATTGTTTTCAAAAATTGTTCGAGACTTTTAAAAATGTTTAAATTCAAGAAATATTCGTGTTTTACAAAAATTCACATAAATTTAGAAAATGGTTGTGTTTTAACAAATTGTTCACTACAATACCTCATTTTCAAAAATCGTTCAAAGTTTGGAAATTTTTGTGCTTTAGAAAAATGTTCACTAAAGTATGTCCTAGGTTTTCAAAAAAAATGTTCAAATTAGAAAAATATTCTTGTTTAAAAGAAATGCTCACAAACTTGAATTATTTTGCGTTTTAAAAAGTCGTTCGCTACAGTACCTCCTAGGTTTTCAAAATTGTCCGTGTTCTAAAAAATCATGTTTAAAAAATATTCATGTTTTAAATAACTGCTCGCAAATTCAAAAACCACTAGTCCATCTAAGATCTTTTACAGGAGCAAGAGGAAATGGTTCGCGTTTTAAAAAATTAACCCTACAGTACCTCTCTGTTTTTTTTAATATATCCGAGTCCAAAAAATGTTTGTGTTTAAAAAGAATGTTTGCTACAGTACCTCCTATATTTTCAAAAATTATTTGTACTTTCAAAAAATGTTCGCGTTTCAAAATGTTCAAAATTCGAAATAAATGTTGAGTTCAATTTTTTTTCAGAATTTTGCAGAATATTCACGTTCTAAAAAATATTCACTATTTTAAAACAGAGTGTTTACCATTTGTTTTTAGGATCAGGCGCTGCTGTTAGCTTATTTTAACTTGTTGCGTTGACTGGTAAACATGAATGCTCGTTAACTCCATAGGTTATCATCCCGCGCTTCTAGCTGTAGCTCCCGTGTACGCGATTCCTACAGCTCGGTTTTCTTTTTCTTACATTTTATCTGGCGCGAACACTAATGGGCCGGCCCATCGCGACTGGTGGGTGTGAAACGACGGTAATTTGCCCCGCAGAAAATAAATTCTCCCTCACTCGCAGTCAACAATCCCGGGTTTCTTTGCGCTTTTTTCCCCTCTCGTTAGGGTTACCCGTCCTCTCGGCGACTCTGGGAGCCGCTGTTGAGATCTACTTCTCCCCTCGCTGATCTTTCCCCTGAGCCCTGGCCGGACTTGGATTGAATACGGGGCGATCTCGTATCGCTGCCTGGTCTCAGACCAGCTAGGGTTTGGGGTGTTAGAGGGTAGCTAGGGTTTCTCCACCCGGTGATTTCTCTTGTTCGTCAGGTTAGGGTTTTGCAGTAATGGCGAGTTCGGCATCAGGCGCGGGCTCGGGAACCGGTGATGTTGAGGAGATGATGAAGAATCTGGGCTTAACGGAAGATGATCTAGATGAAGTGGTCTTCGAGGAGCAACAGGTTCCAGCAGATGCAGCCGTCAGGTGGATGGCCATAGCGAGGGTTCATACTCCAAAAGATTACAGCCAGTATTGGTTCTTCCGCAACATGAGGGCTGCGTGGGATCTGGCCCAGGAAGTCAAAATCCGCCCGCTTGAAAGTAATCTATACACGATGCAGTTCTCGTGCTTGGGCGATTGGGAGCGTGTAATGGCCGAGGGCCCATGGACTTTCAAGGGCAATGCGGTTGTGCTGGCTGAGTACGATGGCTTCACAAAGCCATCGGAGGTTAATTCGGATATGCTGGATATTTGGGTCCAGATACACGACCTGCCTGATGGTTACTTTCCGATGGTGAAAGCGCTGGCTGGAAAAATTGGTGAACTCATATATGCCGAGCCAAAATCCCAAGACTTTGAGGGAAACTTTGTGCGTGTCAGGGTCAAGATAAATGTCCATAAACCACTTAAGAATGTTGTCTCGGTGGTGAAGGAAGGCAAGACGCAGTTTTTCTTGGTTAAATATGAACGATTGCCTGATTGGTGTGTTGTGTGTGGCCATTTGGGTCATCAATTCAAGGAACATGGCGATGGCGTTCATCCACCTCAAGCCCTGGTTTTCAAAAACCTGAGGGCGTCATGGTTCAGAGGCCCGGGTTGGGGGCCGGGAGAGGGAAGAGGACGCGGTCGTCAGGGACGTGGACGTGGAGCTTCACAGAGGAACCAGCGGGACTGGCAGGACCAGGAGGAGCCTGAAGATCCTGCGGGAGATGTTTCTATGGAGGAAGCAGACAACAATAGGAAGAGGGGTGCAGCGCTTAAAAGCTCAACATCAGCTATGCTTGCAAGCAACCCATTACTTCTGCCGCCTCCACCGGAGCCTACAACTAGCTCCCCATCGAAGCAAGAACCGAAGAGGACCAAGACGACTCTACCCTCTAGTGACAACACCATGGTGAAGAACCTAGTTCTGAACATTGATAATGATGCACGTTTGGCGGGCTCCCAAGTGGGGTCGCGCCTAGCGCGATGAGTCTTTTGTGTTGGAACTGTCGTGGGGCTGGCAAACCCGCGACATCTCGTGAGCTTCGTGACCTCACGAGGCAACATGCCCCCTCTAGCACATGTATCCTTGAAACACAAATAGAGGGTTCCAGAGTTGAAAATTTGGTCGGTTCATTAGGCTACAACAAAAGCTTCGCTGTAAGCAGTTCTGGTAGAAGTGGAGGATTAGGTATTTTCTGGAATGAAGAAATAAAGCTTGAGGTTGTGGGTTACTCAGAGTATCATATTGATGTTATAGTTGATGAGATGGTTGACATTCAGACTAGGGTAACTTTTGTCTATGGAGAGGCGAGAACAAATGAGCGTTACCAAACGTGGGACATGCTTTGTGGGATTGCAGGAACGAGCACCATGTCGTGGCTGGTGTTGGGGGATTTTAATGAAGTAATCCACGCACACGAACATGATGGTGTAGGGAATCGAAGCCAAGCTCAGATGGATTTGTTTCGTGATGCACTAGATACATGCAGTCTATCTGACATCGGCTACTCAGGGACAAGCTGGACTTTTGAAAAGAGGGTGACAGGAGGCACTTACACAAGGGTCAAACTGGATAGGGGAGTCACCAAACCAGCTTGGTCCATTGCTTTTCCAGGGGCAGAGCTTCGACACCTGACCACGACAGCCTCAGATCACGTACCGTTGCTATTGCATTATAGCGACGTGCATGCATGCAGAAGGGGCCCATGACCATTTAAGTATGAAATATGCTGGGAGAGGGACGAGGCATTGCCGGCAGTAGTGGAGACAGCTGTTGGGGTTCGTTGCAGAAATTTAAAAAAAATTACGCATCACCAAGATCCATCTATGGAGTTTACTAGCAACGAGAAGGAAGGAGTGCATCTACATACCCTTGTAGATCGCGAGCGGAAGCGTTCAAGTGAACGGGGTTGATGGAGTCGTACTCGTCGTGATCCAAATCACCGATGACCAAGCGCCGAACGGACGGCACCTCCGCGTTCAACACACGTACGGAGCAGCGACGTCTCCTCCTTCTTGATCCAGGAAGGGGGAAGGAGAGGTTGATGGAGATCCAGCAGCACGACGGCGTGGTGGTGGAAGTAGCGGGGATCCCGGCAGGGCTTTGCCAAGCGCAAGCGGGAGGGAGAGGTGTCACGGGAGGGAGAGGGAGGCGCCAGGGGCTAGGGTACTGCTGCCCTCCCTCCCCCCACTATATATAGGGGTCCTGGGGGGGTGCGCCGGCCCCCTGGAGATCCCATCTGAGGGGGGCGGCGGCCAAGGGGTGGCTTCCCCCCCCCCCCCCCAAGCCAAGTGGGGGGCGCCCCCACCCCTAGGGTTTCCAACCCTAGGCGCAGGGGGAGGCCCAAGGGGGGGCGCACCAGCCCACCAGGGGCTGGTTCCCCTCCCACTTCAGCCCATGGGGCCCTCCGGGATAGGTGGCCCCACCCGGTGGCCGAAACTGGACTTCCTATATATAATTCTTCACCTCCGGACCATTCCGGAACTCCCCGTGACGTCCGGGATCTCATCCGGGACTCCGAACAACTTTCGGGTTTCCGCATACTAATATCTCTACAACCCTAGCGTCACCGAACCTTAAGTGTGTAGACCCTACGGGTTCGGGAGACATGCAGACATGACCGAGACGCCTCTCCGGTCAATAACCAACAGCGGGAATACCCATGTTGGTTCCCACATGTTCCACGATGATCTCATCGGATGAACCACGATGTCGAGGATTCAATCAATCCCGTATACAATTCCCTTTGTCAATCGGTATGTTACTTGCCCGAGATTCGATCGTCGGTATCCCAATACCTTGTTCAATCTCGTTACCGGCAAGTCTCTTTACTCGTACTGTAATGCATGATCCCGTGGCTAACTCCTTAGTCACATTAAGCTCATTATGATGATGCATTACCGAGTGGGCCCAGAGATACCTCTCCGTCATACGGAGTGACAAATCCCAGTCTCGATCCGTGCCAACCCAACAGACACTTTCGGAGATACCCGTAGTGCACTTTTATAGTCACCCAGTTACGTTGTGACGTTTGGTACACCCGGGAGTTACACGATCTCATGGTCTAAGAAAAAGATACTTGACATTGGAAAAGCTCTAGCAAACGAACTACACGATCTTTGTGCTATGCTTAGGATTGGGTCTTGTCCATCACATCATTCTCCTAATGATGTGATCCCATTATCAATGACATCCAATGTCCATAGTCAGGAAACCATGACTATCTGTTGATCAACGAGCTAGTCAACTAGAGGCTCACTAGGGACATGTTGTGGTCTATGTATTCACACATGTATTACGATTTCCGGATAATACAATTATAGCATGAACAATAGACAATTATCATGAACAAGGAAATATAATAATAACCATTTTATTATTGCCTCTAGGGCATATTTCCAACAACAGCATGGGGAGGAGCGGCGGCAGATTCGGTCAGTGCGCTACAGGCCGCTATTTGGTCAGTGCGCATGGGGAGGAAGCAGACAACAAGAGAAATCACCGGGTGGAGAAACCCTAGCTACCCTCTAACACCCCAAACCCTAGCTGGTCCAAGACCGGGCAGCCATACGAGATCGCCCCGTATTCAGTCCAAGTCCGGCCAGGGCTCAGGGGAAAGATCGGCGAGGGGGAGAGGTAGATCTCAACGGCGGCTCCTAGAGTTGCCGAGAGGGCGGGGAACCCTAACGAGAGAGGAAAAAGCGCAAAGAAACCCCTATGGCGCAGAGGGCCTTTCGTGTGGGGGAGCAGCAGCAGCGGTCTGTAGGGATGACAGAGGAAATTATCTGGGAAGCTCGGCGCTGGTCGTTTATGGTGTGTGCAACCCAACCACGCTGGAGGCTATAGCATGCAGGGAGGCGCTAGCTCTTGCGGAGGATCTAAATTTGACGAATTGTGTTATCTCCAGCGACTTCAAGCAAGTGGTGTCCGACATCTCTAATGGAACACTAGGGGCTCATGGGGAAATCATCACCGAGATTAGGGCAAAAGCTACTTTATTTAATTATGTTTTCATTTTCGAGGGACGTGCTGTTAATTATGAAGCACATGGATTAGCTCGTTTTTCTCTTTCTCAGGGTACGGGCCGCCATGTCTGGTTGGCACTCCCCATGACCCTCGATGTATCCCACGGCATGTGGATTTTGGTGATGAATAAAGGTTTTCTCACACCTAAAAAAACAATCCCGGGTTTAATCTGCCACATCAGTGACCCCTGTTTGGGAACGATCTCAAGGTTCAAAATAAACTGGGATCAATGAATTCGGTGTGCTGATTTCAGGGATTGCGAGTTCAAGGTTCAATTTAGCTTTCGCCTACAAGATCAAGGTTTGCTTTGGACTTTTCCCGAGTTGTTGCAAAGTCGTAGGACCCAGCCGCTCTCAGCTCAAGCTGCACTATGATGACCTATTAGACCTCTTCCAATGCAAATGTGCTTAGATGAGGTGCTAAGTATATTAAATGACTTAGCAACTCAAGTTCTCAATGCAAAGATGCTAAGCTTCATGCATTTAATTAGTTATAGACTTAGAAATGCGCTTTCACCTAGGTACACGTGCTTAGCACCGTTTCTTCCTGGGTCACCATGTACTCTCTCTCTTCTTAACTAGCATGCCACATCAGTTTTTTTTGCTTAGTTGACAACCTTAGCACATGTACAAGGTGGAGCATTGGGAGGGGCCTTATGTGATAATAGCTAACGACTAAAAAGCCTTCGGCATATATTACCCGTATTATCGGAAGCGCAAAATCTCCCGTGCACGGGACCTCGCGTGCCTTCATTGCAGAAGAATACACTGTTGAAATATTAGGGTGGGCCTAAGGCCCATCTAACAATTTCTGAAAATTGTAAGGGCCCACGTGGGTTTAATTGGCATTAGGTGTAGTGGGAAATTTAGTCCCACCCCGCTAGTTGGAGAGGAGTTGGACCTCCTTATAAGGGTTTTTTCACATGCTATTGGAGCTTGAGAAGAGAAGAGACCCTCGCGCGCTTCTCCTCCTCCTCTGTCCGCCACGCCTCGGCATGACGCGACAGATCCTGTATGAGAGAGGGGCGATTATGTTTTTGGGAAGCGACCACGCGACTGGTCGCCTCCGATCCGCTACGTCTTTGTCGTCTTCGTCATCACCATGTCTCAGACCAAAGCCGACCGTCTCGCCACCTCGAAGCTCGAGGCCGACAAGAAGGACGCCGGTGCCGCCGCCACAGCTTCTGCCAGGTCTATCGGAGGGTATAACTCATTTATCTGTAGTGAACTGAATATTCCATGGTTAAATATGTTGGGAACGTAGTAATTTCAAAAAAAATCCTACGCACATGCAAGATCATGGTGATGCATAGCAACGAGATGGGAGAGTGTTGTCCACGTACCCTCGTAGACCGACAGCGGAAGCGTTATCACAACGCGGTTGATGTAGTCGTACGTCTTCACGATCCGACCGATCAAGTACCGAACGTACGGCACCTCCGAGTTCTACACACGTTCAGCTCGATGACGTTCCTTGAACTCCGATCCAGCCGAGTGTTGAGGGAGAATTTCGTCAGCACGACGGCGTGGTGACGATGATGATGTTCCACCGATGCAGGGCTTCGCCTAAGCTCCGCAACGGTATTATCGAGGTGTAATATGGTGGAGGGGGGCACTGCACACGGCTAAGAGATCTCAAGGATCAATTGTTGTGTCTCTGGGGTGCCCCCCTGCCCCCGTATATAAAGGAGCAAGGGGGAGGCAGCCGGCCAAGGGGAGAGGCGCGCCATAGGGGGGAGTCCTACTCCCACCGGGAGTAGGACTCCTCCTTTCCTTGTGGGAGTAGGAGAAGGGAAGGGGGAAGGAGAAAGAAGGAAGGGTGCGTCCCCCTTCCCTAGTCCAATTCGGACCAGACCATGGGGAGGGGTGCGGCCACCTTTTGAGGCCTTTCTCTCCTTTCCCGTATGGCCCATTAAGGCCCAATACGAATTCCCGTAACTCTCCGGTACTCCGAAAAATACCCGAATCACTCGGAACCTTTCCGAAGTCCGAATATAGTCGTCCAATATATCGATTTTTACGTCTCGACCATTTCGAGACTCCTCGTCATATCCCCGATCTCATCCGGGACTCCGAACTCCTTCGGTACATCAAAACTCAATAAAACTGTCATCGTAACGTTAAACGTGCGGACCCTACGGGTTCGAGAACTATGTAGACATGACCGAGACACGTCTCCGGTCAATAACCAATAGCGGGACCTGGATGCCCATATTGGCTCCCACATATTCTACGAAGATCTTTATCGGTCAGACCGCATAACAACATACGTTGTTCCCTTTGTCACCGGTATGTTACTTGCCCGAGATTTGATCGTCGGTATCTCGATACCTAGTTCAATCTCGTTACCGGCAAGTCTCTTTACTCGTTCCGTAACACATCATCCCGCAACTAACTCATTAGTCACAATGCTTGCAAGGCTTATAGTGATGTGCATTACCGAGTGGGCCCAGAGATACCTCTCCGACAATTGGAGTGACAAATCCTAATCTCGAAATACGCCAACCCAACAAGTACCTTTGGAGACACCTGTAGAGCACCTTTATAATCACCCATTTACGTTGTGACGTTTGGTAGCACACAAAGTGTTCCTCCGGTAAACGGGAGTTGCATAATCTCATAGTCATAGGAACATGCATAAGTCATGAAGAAAGCAATAGCAACATACTAAACGATCGAGTGCTAAGCTAACGGAATGGGTCAAGTCAATCACGTCATTCTCCTAATGAGGTGATCTCGTTAATCAAATGACAACTTATGTCTATGGCTAGGAAACATAACCATCTTTGATTAACGAGCTAGTCAAGTAGAGGCATACTAGTGACACTCTGTTTGTCTATATATTCACACATGTATTATGTTTCCGGTTAATACAATTCTAGCATGAATAATAAACATTTATCATGATACAAGGAAATAAATAATACTTTATTATTGCCTCTAGGGCATATTTCCTTCAGTCTCCCACTTGCACTAGAGTCAATAATCTAGATCACATCGCCATGTGATTTAACATCAATAGTTCACATCACCATGTGATTAACACCCATAGTTCACATCGTCATGTGACCAACACCCAAAGGGTTTACTAGAGTCAATAATCTAGTTCACATCGCTATGTGATTAACACCCAATGAGTACTAAGGTGTGATCATGTTTTGCTTGTGAGATAATTTTAGTCAACGGGTCTGTCACATTCAGACCCGTAAGTATTTTCCAAATTTCTATGTCTACAATGCTCTGCATGGAGCTACTCTAGCTAATTGCTCCCACTTTCAATATGTATCCAGATTGAGACTTAGAGTCATCTGGATCAGTGTCAAAACTTGCATCGACGTAACCCTTTACGACGAACCTTTTTTCACTTCCATAATCGAGAAACATATCCTTATTCCAGTAAGGATAATTTTGACCGCTGTCCAGTGATCTACTCCTAGATCACTATTGTACTCCCTTGCCAAAATCAGTGTAGGGTATACAATAGATCTGGTACACAGCATGGCATACTTTATAGAACCTATGGCCGAGGCATAGGGAATGACTTTCATTCTTTTTCTATCTTCTGCCGTGGTCGGGCTTTGAGTCTTACTCAATTTCACACCTTGTAACACAGGCAAGAAACTCTTTCTTTGACTGTTCCATTTTGAACCACTTCAAAATCTTGTTAAGGTATGTACTCATTGAAAAAACTTATCAAGCGTCTTGATCTATCTCTATAGATCTTGATGCTCAATATGTAAGCAGCTTCACCGAGGTCTTTCTTTAAAAAAACTCCTTTGAAACACTCCTTTATGCTTTGCAGAATAATGCTACATTATTTCCGATCAACAATATGTCATTCACATATACCTATCAGAAATGCTGTAGTGCTCCCACTCACTTTCTTGTAAATACAGGCTTCACCGCAAGTCTGTATAAAACTATATCCTTTGATCAACTTATCAAAATGTATATTCCAACTCCGAGATGCTTGCACCAGTCCATAGATGGATCGCTGGAGCTTGCATATTTTGTTAGCACCTTTAGGATTGACAAAACCTTCTAGTTGCATCATATACAACTCTTCTTTAATAAATCCATTAAGGAATGCAGTTTTGTTTATCCATTTGCCATATTTCATAAAATGCGGCAATTGCTAACATGATTCAGACAGACTTAAGCATAGATACGAGTGAGAAACTCTCATCGTAGTCAACACCTTGAACTTTTCGAAAAAACCTTTTTGCGACAATTCTAGCTTTGTAGATAGTAACACTACTATCAGCGTCCGTCTTCCTCTTGACGATCCATTTATTCTCAATTGCTTGCCGATCATCGGGCAAGTCAACCAAAGTCCACACTTTGTTCTCATACATGGATCTCATCTCAGATTTCATGGCCTCAAGCCATTTTGCGGAATCTGGGCTCACCATTGCTTCTTCATAGTTCGTAGGTTCGTCATGGTCTAGTAACATCACCTCCAGAACAGGATTACCGTACCACTCTGGTGCGGATCTTACTCTGGTTTACCTACGAGGTTTGGTAGTAACTTGATCTGAAGTTACATGATCATCATCATTAACTTCCTCACTAATTGGTGTAGAAGTCACAGGAACAGATTTCTGTGATCCAATAAGGGAGCAGGTACAGTTACCTCATCAAGTTCTACTTTCCTCCCACTCACATCTTTCGAGAGAAACTCCTTCTCTAGAAAGGATCCATTCTTAGCAACGAATGTCTTGCCTTCGGATCTGTGATAGAAGGTGTACCCAACTGTCTCCTTTGGGTATCCTATGAAGACACATTTCTCCGATTTGGGTTTGAGCTTATCAGGATGAAACCTTTTCACATAAGCATCGCAACCCCAAACTTTAAGAAACGACAACTTTGGTTTCTTGCCAAACCACAGTTCATAAGGCGTCGTCTCAACGGATTTCGATGGTGTCCCTTTTTTTATGTGAATGCAGCTGTCTCTAATGCATAACCCCAAAACTATAGTGGTAAATCGGTAAGAAACATCATAGATTGCACTATATCCAATAAAGTACGGTTATGACGTTCGGACACACCATTATGCTGTGGTGTTCCAGGTGGCGTGAGTAGTGAAACTATTTCACATTGTTTTAATTGAAGGCCAAACTCGTAACTTAAATACTCTTCTCCATGATCAGATCGTAGAAACTTTATTTTCTTGTTACGATGATTTTCTGCTTCACTCTGAAATTATATGAACTTTTCAAATGTTTCAGACTCTTGTTTCATTAAGTAGATATACCCATATCTGCTCAAATCATCTGTGAAGGTCAGAAAATAATGATACCTGCTACGAGCCTCAATATTCATCGGACCACATACATCTGTATGTATGATTTCCAACAAATCTGTTGCTCTCTCCATAGTTCCGGAGAACGGCGTTTTAGTCATCTTGCCCATGAGGCACGGTTCGCAAGCATCAAGTGATTCATAATCAAGTGATTCCAAAATCCCATCAGTATGGAGTTTCTTCATGCGCTTTACACCAATATGACCTAAACGGCAGTGCCACAAATAAATTGCACTATCATTATTAACTTTGCATCTTTTGGCTTCAATATTATGAATATGTGTATCACTACGATCGAGATCCAACAAACCATTTTCGTTGGTGTGTATGACCATAGAAGGTTTTATTCATGTAAACAGAACAACAATTGTTCTCTAACTTAAATGAATAACCGTATTGCAATAAACATGATCAAATCATATTCATGCTCAACGCAAACACCAAATAACACTTATTTAGTTTCAACACTAATCCCGAAAGTACAGGGAGTGTGCGATGATGATCATATCAATCTTGGAACTACTTCCAACACACATCGTCACCTCGCCTTTTACTAGTCTCTGTTTATTCTGCAACTCCCGTTTTCGAGTTACTACTCTTTAGCAACTGAACCAGTATCAATTACCGAGGGGTTGCTATAAACACTAGTAAAGTACACATCAGTAATCTGTATATCAAATATACCTTTGTTCACTTTGCCATCCTTCTTATCCACCAAATAGTTGGGGTAATTCCGCTTCCAGTGACCAGTCCCTTTGCAGTAGAAGCACTTAGTCTCAGGCTTAGGTACAGACTTGGGCTTCTTCACTTGAGTAGCAACTTGATTGCCGTTCTTTTGAAGTTCCCCTTCTTTCCTTTGCCATTTTCTTGAAACTAGTGGTCTTGTCAACCATCAACACTTGAAGTGGTCTCGTCAACCATCAACACTTGATGTTTTTCTTGATTTCTACCTTCGTCGATTTCAGCATCACGAAGAGCTCGGGAATTACTTTCATCATCCCTTGCATACTATAGTTCATCACGAAGTTCTACTAACTTGGTGATGGTGACTAGAGAATTCTGTCAATCACTATTTTATCTGGAAGATTAACTCCCACTTGATTCAAGCGATTGTAGTACCCAGACAATCTGAGCACATGCTCACTAGTTGAGCGATTCTCCTCCATCTTTTAGCTATAGAACTTGTTGGAGACTTCATATCTCTCAACTTGGGTATTTGCTTGAAATATTAACTTCAACTCCTGGAACATCTTATATGGTCCATGACGTTCAAAACGTCTTTGAAGTCCCGATTCTAAGCCGTTAAGCATGGTGCACTAAACTATCAAGTAGTCATCATATTGAGCTAGCCAAACGTTCATAACGTCTGCATCTGCTCCTGCAATAGGTCTGTCACCTAGCGATGCATCAAGGACATAATTTTTTCTGTGCAGCAATGAGGATAATCCTCAGATCACGGATCCAATCCGCATCTTTGCTACTAACATCTTTCAACATAATTTTTCTCTAGGAACATATCAAAAATAAACACAGGGAAGCAACAACGCGAGCTATTGATCTACAATATAATTTGCAAAATACTATCAGGACTAAGTTCATGATAAATTTAAGTTCAATTAATCATATTACTTAAGAACTCCCACTTAGATAGACATCCCTCTAATCCTCTAAGTGATCACGTGATCCATATCAACTAAACCATGTCCGATCATCACGTGAGATGGAGTAGTTTCAATGGTGAACATCACTATGTTGATCATATCTACTATATGGTTCACGCTCGACCTTTCGGTCTCAGTGTTCCGAGGCCATATCTGTTATATGCTAGGCTCGTCAAGTTTAACCTGAGTATTCCGCGTGTGCAACTGTTTTGCACCCGTTGTATTTGAACGTAGAGCCTATCACACCCGATCATCACGTGGTGTCTCAGCACGAAGAACTTTCGCAACGGTGCATACTCAGGGAGAACACTTATACCTTGATAATTTATTGAGAGATCATCTTATAATGCTACCGTCAATCAAAGCAAGATAAGATGTATAAAAGATAAACATCACATGCAATCATAATATGTGACATGATATGGCCATCATCATCTTGTGCCTTTGATCTCCATCTCCAAAGCATCGTCATGATCTCCATCGTCACCGGCATGACACCATGATCTCCATCATCTTGATCTATATCAATGTGTCGTCACATGGTCGTCTCGCCAACTATTGCTCTTGCAACTATTGCTATCGCATAGCGATAAAGTAAAGCAATTATTTGGCGCTTGCATCTTATGCAATAAAGCGACAACCATATGGCTCCTGCCAGTTGCCGATAACTCGGTTACAAAACATGATCATCTCATACAATAAAATTTAGCATCATGTCTTGACCATATCACATCACAACATGCCCTGCAAAAACAAGTTAGACGTCCTCTACTTTGTTGTTGCAAGTTTTACGTGGCTGCTACTGGGCTTAGCAAAAACCGTTCTTACCTACGCATCAAAACCACAACGATAGTTTGTCAAGTTGGTGCTGTTTTAACCTTCGCAAGGACCGGGCGTAGCCACACTCGGTTCAACTAAAGTGAGAGAGACAGACACCCGCCAGTCACCTTTAAGCAACGAGTGCTCCGAACGGTGAAACCAGTCTCGCGTAAGCGTACGCGTAATGTCGGTCCGGGCCGCTTCATCTCACAATACCGCTGAACCAAAGTATGACATGCTGGTAAGCAGTATGACTTATATCGCCCACAACTCACTTGTGTTCTACTCGTGCATAGCATCAACGCATAAAACCAGGCTCTGATACCACTGTTGGGGAACGTAGTAATTTCAAAAAAATTCCTACGCACACACAAGATCATGGTGATGCATAGCAACGAGAGGGGAGAGTGTTGTCCACGTACCCTCGTAGACCGACAGCGGAAGCGTTATCACAACGCGGTTGATGTAGTCGTACGTCTTCACGATCCGACCGATCAAGTACCGAACGTACGGCACCTCCGAGTTCTAGACACGTTCAGCTCGATGACGTCCCTCGAACTCCGATCCAGTCGAGTGTTGAGGGAGAGTTTCGTCAGCACGACGGCATGGTGACGATGATGATGTTCCACCGATGCAGGGCTTCGCCTAAACTCCGCAACGGTATTATCGAGGTGTAATATGGTGGAGGGGGGGCACCGCACACGGCTAAGAGATCTCAAGGATCAATTGTTGTGTCTCTGGGGTGCCCCCCTGCCCCCGTATATAAAGGAGCAAGGGGGAGGCAGCCGGCCAAGGGGAGAGGCGCGCCATAGGGGGGAGTCCTACTCCCACCGGGAGTAGGACTCCTCCTTTCCTTGTGGGAGTAGGAGAAGGGAAGGGGGAAGGAGAAAGAAGGAAGGGTGCGCCCCCCTTCCCTAGTCCAATTCGGACCAGACCATGGGGAGGGGTGCGGCCACCTTTTGAGGCCTTTCTCTCCTTTCCCGTATGGCCCATTAAGGCCCAATACGAATTCCCGTAACTCTCCGGTACTCCGAAAAATACCCGAATCACTCGGAACCTTTCCGAAGTCCGAATATAGTCGTCCAATATATCGATTTTTACGTCTCGACCATTTCGAGACTCCTCGTCATATCCCCGATCTCATCCGGGACTCCGAACTCCTTCGGTACATCAAAACTCAATAAAACTGTCATCGTAACGTTAAACGTGCGGACCCTACGGGTTCGAGAAC
Organism: Triticum aestivum; assembly: GCF_018294505.1. Classification (NCBI taxonomy): domain Eukaryota; kingdom Viridiplantae; phylum Streptophyta; class Magnoliopsida; order Poales; family Poaceae; genus Triticum; species Triticum aestivum. The sequence continues at coordinate 505,662,359 of NC_057802.1, forward strand.
TATGTAGACATGACCGAGACACGTCTCCGGTCAATAACCAATAGCGGGACCTGGATGCCCATATTGGCTCCCACATATTCTACGAAGATCTTTATCGGTCAGACCGCATAACAACATACGTTGTTCCCTTTGTCACCGGTATGTTACTTGCCCGAGATTTGATCGTCGGTATCTCGATACCTAGTTCAATCTCGTTACCGGCAAGTCTCTTTACTCGTTCCGTAACACATCATCCCGCAACTAACTCATTAGTCACAATGCTTGCAAGGCTTATAGTGATGTGCATTACCGAGTGGGCCCAGAGATACCTCTCCGACAATTGGAGTGACAAATCCTAATCTCGAAATACGCCAACCCAACAAGTACCTTTGGAGACACCTGTAGAGCACCTTTATAATCACCCATTTACGTTGTGACGTTTGGTAGCACACAAAGTGTTCCTCCGGTAAACGGGAGTTGCATAATCTCATAGTCATAGGAACATGCATAAGTCATGAAGAAAGCAATAGCAACATACTAAACGATCGAGTGCTAAGCTAACGGAATGGGTCAAGTCAATCACGTCATTCTCCTAATGAGGTGATCTCGTTAATCAAATGACAACTTATGTCTATGGCTAGGAAACATAACCATCTTTGATTAACGAGCTAGTCAAGTAGAGGCATACTAGTGACACTCTGTTTGTCTATATATTCACACATGTATTATGTTTCCGGTTAATACAATTCTAGCATGAATAATAAACATTTATCATGATACAAGGAAATAAATAATACTTTATTATTGCCTCTAGGGCATATTTCCTTCAAAATAGTACTCACTCCGCCCTGTAGGTTTTACATCCAATGTGAGTACATTGAATGCGATAACGTCTTATATTATGGGACAGAGGGAGTATTTAGTTTCTTTTGTCATGGGAAGGTTATACATCTAATTAATATTAGAAATGTATTTTGTAAGCTAATGTGGGCAAGATCAATATATAATTATCTAAGTTTTCTGAATTTGCAATGTCTAACTTGTTGTATTCATATTTTTTTAATGCAGTTTCGCCCCTCTTGAGATTTTTTTCAAGCTCCGCCACTGCTCAAAGAAGACATATGCGTCTAAATTTGTAGATCTGATTTGCCTCTTTAGTCTTAGGCACCAATGTAATAAGGAAAACTCTTTGTGTAAACCGACTGATCTTTCCGTTGCGTAAGCCGCGTCCCGAGCCAACCGATGAAACTCATCATGCGGTATACACGCTTCTTAATCATTACACTCATGCCATGCTTTCCCATGGACCCACCCAAGACACCCCAACCTTATCCTTCCAAGCGAGCATGTGAGCCGCTCGTCTTCTGTAACTGCTCTGATCTCCAAGTGCATGGCAGCAATGGCTGCTTCCCATCCCCGGCCACCAGCACTACCACACGATCCACACACGATGCTCCAACACAGTATTCATCGTCGGAACCTCGCCGTCGCATGCTGCCGCTGCATCCATCGTCATCACCGCTGCATCGCAGCATGCGCCCGCCACCACCGTGTGTTGCATAGCAGCATGCGCCGTCGCCGCCGCTGCATCGTAGCAATGTGCCCGCCACTGCCGCGTGCTGCATAAAAGCATGCGTCGTCGCCGTTGCCGCCGCTGCATCGCAGCATGCGCCATCGCCGTCTCGTGCTGCATAATAGCTTCCACCGTCGCCGCCGCTGCATCGCAGCATGCGCCACCGTCGCCGCCATGTGCTGCGTAGCAGCAGCATGCGTCATTGTCGCGGCCGTGTGCTGCGTAACATCCGCCGGTGTTTCGACGAAGCATTGCCGAGGCGCCGGAGATGCGCTGAAGCATCGTCAGGTTCTCCAGTGCTGCGATGAAGCATTGCCGGGGCTCCGGGGCTGCATTGGAGCATCGCCGGGCCGGTCGATGTTGCGTCGGAGCATCGTCTGCGGCCGATGGCGGGGTTGCTCCGACTAGACGAGATTCCAGCGAACGGCAGCGCTGCATTGTTTGCCGGGGAGGGGCTTCTGCTTCTAACGACTGGGCACTACGAGAGAAGAGTGCGAAGGAAGAAGATGAAGACACGCTGTTGGAAGCCTGCGATCTAACGGCCACCTATGCTTAAATCAGACGGCTGCACAGGCGGCTGATCTTTTCTAAGATCATCCGACTTACGCGTAGCAGACGCCATGTAATAATACCATAGTTTGGCCTAGAGATATCCAACTACCCTTTATGAAAATAATCAGAAAGAGATTTTAAATCATATTTAACCAAATCCCAAAAGTGATGATAAAACTCAAAAGTGAAGCCATCAGGACCAGAAGATTTATTACGTTCTGTTTTAAACACCACCTCACTTGACTTGTAGCAGTATGCCAGATCCCGATGGCACCGCCGGGGCGATATACTTGGAAACGGCCTCCCGAATAAGGCGTATCTGAAACGAGTCGTCATCGTCGTCACGGCTCCATATCGTCTCCAGCGACATACAGCGAAGCACGCACGCCCTGTCTAGGATGTGGAGCGCGAGCTCTAGGGAAGCAAGGTCTGCATCGAACCCGGTGATGACGACATCCTTTAGGCTATGGTGCGGGAGCCCTTGGTGCTTCCTGAAATAGCCACCCGCTGGCTGCTGCTGCTGCTGCTGTCGTCTATATCGTCTCGCGTCGAAAACCGGTGCACCACGCATCACCTGCAGATATATACACGTAAAAAGATCTTAATAATAATGGCAATTAATTAGCAAGCTACTACTACTTACTTCCTCCGTTCCTAAATATAAGTCTTTATAAAGATTTCATTAGATGGACTACATACGGAGCAAAATAAATGAATCTAAACTTAAAATGTATCTATATACATCCATATGTGGTTCATAGTGGAATCTCTATAAAGACTTACATTTAGGAACGGATGGAGTACGTGCTAGTGATAGTATGTAGAACTAGCTAGCTGCTACGTACATCCAACGAAAGCGCTTCCATTATCGGCGCTGAGTCGAGAAATGAATAGAGGAAGAGAAAATCGTCTCTTCCATCTCGCCCCGGCATGTAGAATTCGAGTTTCACACGCTTCAGATGACGGAACCTGTTGCCGCTGCTGTGTGGGGAAGTCATAACTACCTGCAACTCCTCTTAGTCATTAGTAGTAGTACTCCCTCTGTTTTTATTTACTTTGCATATTAACTTTGGTCAAAGTCAAGCTTTGTAAACTTTGACGAAGTTTATAGACAAAAATAGTAACATGTACAATTACAAATCAATATCATTAGATTCATTATTGAACGTACTTCCGCATCATATAGATTTGTTATGGTAAATATTTATATTCTTTTCTATAAACTTGATCAAACTTTACGGAGTTTGACATCAGTCAACTCTAATATGCAGAGTAAATAAAAACGGAGGGAGTACTACACTGCATGCATTTATTCTCTTACTAAATCGTATTTGTATATAAATAAATAGCATTTGTATTTGGTATTTGGGTTGGATAAGAAGAAGAAGAAGAAGAAGAAGAAGAAAATTTGAGTTGGAAGAAATTATTGACAAACCTTGATGTGGCGTACTAAGGTCAAGGATAAGGTCTCCAGGCGCGGCATGAGGTGCGCTAGGCTTAACAGCTGAAGCCGCGATGACTCGGTGGCTTCAGATTCGGCGGGGGCAATCAGTTGCTCGAGGTCAAACTCCGCACTTGTCACCCTGAGGGCGGGTCCAACTGACCCACAAAGCAGGGTTCCCGGCATGTGTCGGCCTTCAAACCGCAGGGACTCGACGGAGGAGCCCGATATGTCCATCTCCCTCATCGACCAGCAGCTTTTCACCACAAGAGTCCTCAGTTGCTTCAGACGATCAGGCGGCACCTTGAGGTACGCCAGGTCCTCGCAGCGCTTGAGCTTGAGGCTCTGCAGTCTGTGGCACGAGTAGAGCAAGTGCCCAAGGTCCTCCCCGGTGACGCGCACCCTCGACAGAACCAGGGTCACCAAGCTGGCCAGCTCCGGCATGGGGGCCCGTATGCTTCCCATCCGGAGGTAGAGGTGCTCCAGCGCGCCGGCCGCTGCCGTCCCGGCGGAGAGGAGCGAGCAGGGTAGCTCGTACCGGAGCCTGTCCGGGTTGTAGCAGCCGTGCGGGAGGAAGTCGAGCCTGAGGCGCCTGGTGGTCGTCGACGTCAGGGCGAGGCGCACCCAGCGGTCGACGCAGGGAGCGTCCTGCTCCCGCAGGTAGGCCAACTTGATGGTCAGCGCATCCAGTGCCGCGTCGCTGCGGCGTCGCGACATGACGGCATCCACGTGGCGCACAAAGCCCCTCGCGAGCTCGTCTCGCTCCCGCAGCGCAACGAGCACGTCGTCTTGCTGCTGCTGCTGTCCGAGTATGATTGGGGGAGGCATCAGGTTGTCCTCGCCGGCTTCATGAGGAGCGGCTGCTTCCGGTTCCGGGTGCTGTCGTCTGAGACGGAGCGTATCCTCGTCGAAGGTTAGACGAGGGTACCTCCCCCAAGCCCGTAGGAAGACGGAACACGAGGAGGACACACGAGCCGCGTCCCTCATGCACAAGCACGAAAGTATCCTGCACAGAACGTCCTGCATGCATGCATACTCCGCCGTCAGAGAGACACACCGGATGAACAGTAAATTTAAAACAAATACTAAATAAAATTTAAAAATTCTAATCTTATTTGTAGGTGTTCATGTTAGTGTGACAAGCGTGCTTGATTTTCATGTCAAATGAGATAGCGGTCTTCGCTATAAAAAACAAAATTAAGTATAACATTTGGCGTTTGATTTGTTTTTCAGCACAGGTCAAGATGCTTAAGTTTTTTCAAAAAGAAAATTGCATGTAACATTTGGGTGTCACGGTGAACACAACTGATTTTTCTCATACTTTTTACATTTATAGAAAATATTTTAACGAGCAGAAGCATATGCTCCCAAGAGTCAAGTTGGACTTTTGTGATATAGACGGACTATTTATAGGTTGCCGAGCAGGTAGTTCTTTTAGTCTTTTCAAAGCTCATCTTTTTTCTTTAATCTTCCATCGTCTTCTTCCTCTCTGTCCACCTGATCTCACCGCCATCAGCGGCCGGGGACACTCGAGCGTGCACCTGGGCCTTTCCCATCGCCGTGTTATCGCCGCCTCCCACCTCACCTTGGCGAGCCGGACCTCCCCCCTCCTCCCAAAAAAACCCTCTCATACACACACACACACACACACACACACACAAAAGAATGTACCCTAAAAAATCCCTCCACCTGTGATGCCGCGGTAGCTCATCTTGTTACATTTATAGACAATTTACATATAGCTACTGCGCATAATATAACACGAACTGTTGAATATGTACGGCGCGATGTACACGTACCTCTGGAAGATCTTCAAGCTTTGTGTCAGCGGGATGATACGACTCCATCGTCGAGCTCACCGGAAAATTCTGGTTTCACAGGCTGGACCTATATAGTTAAGCGAAAAATCTCGGATCGTGCTGGAATCCGAAACACTGTAGGACTTCCCGACGTATTCGGTAGTGGAAATTCTAACAGTTCGTCCTCGAAAACAATTTCAACAGGTAGGCTTTCAAAAATACTAATATTATAACACGGATAGATCACATCAAAATCAATGACCACGCACGTCCAGAAAACTTTGCCAAAGACACGTAACTTATGTCTCTTCTTATTTTACTTTTTTCCTTCTCTTGTTTCCTCGGTGGTACAGACTTATGCAGGGGATATGCATATATATGCACGAACCGACCCGAAGATCACCTAAACCTTTTTTTTTTGCGGGGGAAGATCACCTAAACCTACTCGTACTTGTTCTGGACTTCAAGCCGGACTCAGCTTGTTCCATATGGCATTGCAAGCTAATTCCAACGTAAACCTTTAGTACTAGTTTTCTCTTTTCGAGTAAACTTTTGATCTATTCATTTTCAATCACGACGGAATAACGAACAACAAAAATAATAATAATTACACCCGGATCCATAGACCACCTAGCGTCAACTATATGTATTGAAGCGAGTCGAAGACGTGCCGCTGTCGTTACCCCTCCCTCACCGGAGCCGGGCAAAAACTTGTTATAGTAGACAGTTATGAAGTCGTCGTGCTAAGGCACCATAGGACCAGCGCATCAAAACATCAACCATCATCGATGAAGAGTAACGTAGATCGAAAGGATGCAACCTGAACACACACGAACGTAGACAAATGACGACCAGATTCGAGCATACCCACCAAATACAAAGGTGGCTGCCCAAATCATCCGGCTGATTTCACGGGGAAATCAGTCAGGTTGCGCGTCGTTGGATTCATCTACTAACAACCGTTGGATCAGGTCAACGCGAGCAACAACCGCGTCGCCAAAGGGACGCAGCACCGCATGCTCGCGGCAGAGACCGCGCCCCCTCACACCACCCCCCCTCCCCCCCCCCCCCCCCCCCCCCCCCCGGTGATGAAGCTACACTACAGCGCCGGTGAAGCTTCATCGTTGTCGTCGCCGGCGCCGGCGATGCTAGACTGTAGCGCCTACCCCGCTGCACTGCGGCTCAGCGCCGCCGGTGGAGCTCCATTGCAGCCGCTAGTGAAGCTCCACTGCAGCACCGCCCGCCGCGCCGCAGCTCGGGGTTCACCGGCGAAGCTTCATTGCTGTTGTCGACGGCGCCGACGATGCTACACTACAGCGCCTATCCCGCTGAATCGCGGCTCAAGCCGCTAGTGGAGCTCCATTGCAGCCGCCGGTGAAGCTCAAATGCAGCACCGCCCGCCGCGCCGCAGCTCGGGGCTCGTCGGCGAAGCTCCATTGCAGCGCCTGTGAAGATTCATTGCAGCTTCGCGTGCTCATCGCAACTCCGGGAGCCGCCGTTGAAGCTCCATTGCAGCTGTCGGTGAAGCTCCATTTTGCAGCCGCTGGTGAAGCTTCTTTGCATCACCGAGCTCCGGGCCTCCACGCAAGCGCTGCATCGCAGCATCGGGAGCCGCCAACGAGCGCTCCTCTGCAGCACCGCTGCGCGCATGCGGCGGCGACGTCTGAAGCTGCGGCGGTGATGGGGTACTGCGATGAAGCATATGACGGTGACATTCTGATGCTGCGACGGTCGCCGTCGTTCCTCACCCGGTTCGTGGCAGCGGTGGATTGGTGAGAGCGAGCGTGACGACCAGAGATGGTGAGAGTTTGTGCAACGGCGACAGTGGCACGGTGCAGAGAAGTGTGCAGCACGGGGATGGAAGGAGAATGGATCTTGATGAAGGACTTGAACGTGAGGATAGGAGGTGGTGGGCCCCAAAGCAACACGCATCGGGCGGGAAAGGCGGCGGACGCAGGGACAAAATCATCCGGTTTATTTAGAACGTTTTCCAAAACAAATCCGCTGGAGACACATCTTCACACATCCATCGACGATACTAGACGCATCAAAGCTAGGTGAGTTTTAGCAATCCCGTATTTATATATACGAGATGCGATGCCTTCCTTTCCCCCAGTATATACGAGATGCGATGCCTTCCTTTTCCCCACCCTACTCAACGCAGCCAAACTCCCTCTTCGGCTCCTCCTACCTCACGCTCTCCATCGCACAATCGGCAAGGGCAAGCTCAACAAGGTCACGACGTTGGAGCAAAAAAGGTGATTGAGCTGAAGCCTTTCAACAAGTTTGAGAACATATCTGACGCCCTTTCCACTGCAACCATCATTGATAGCAAGCCCACCAACGGTTTGCACAAGCTCTTGCAGAAGCATTGCGACTGTGTAACGTAAACTGTTGCCGATTCTAAACTTGAAATTCTATAAAGGATAGCGTAAAAACTTTGATTTTTACAGCATACTTCAAGTGATAAAAACTGAAAAAAAAATTATGTCACGCTCACAACCCACAAGCAAGCAACCATTTACTGCAAAACTAAGAAAAATAACATTTACTACAAATTCCAAGTGAAGATGCATTCAAATAACACATGCAACAGATAACCTATGTCATCCGAGATATGAAAATGTCTTTATCTTATGCCAACAGCTAGCTAAGTAGGGATAGAGCATGAATTCCATTCAACCACAAGCTTGCAAACATAGTACGCAGAGTGTCGCAGCCATTTATTCTCATCGTTCTGGAATATATCCCACAGTTCCAACCACCAAGAGCGGCACAGCCAATGCAATTTCTTTTTCAACCCAACATCAGCTTCAACTACTTTGTACTAGTATGTACCAGGACGATTCTGCACTTTTAACTGTGTTCACTCCATGCCTGTCGTCTTACCACTTGAAGCTGCAAACATAAGACAAAATATTAATTACGCACAAGAGTAGACTGAAGAATGCAAACACTAGACAAAAAAATATGGCCTGCTGAATTTGTATATGCATTATGCACCAGCACAACTAAAATGTTCCTAGAACTGTATATGAATTACGCAAACACTTGCAACACAGCAAGTTAAGGCCAAAATGAAGCAAGAATGGACTAGTTTACAAACAAGTGACAATTTGGGACAAGAAAAAAACACTTGGAATCACAAAGAATTAGCTTGGCACATGACAACATAGCTAAAGTTTTTTGAATAGTATAATCCATGGACCCCTCATTAGTCATAAATAACTCAGATACATCATAAAGTGTGTAGGCAAATAGTAACAGGTTTAAAAATTTGAGTGAAAAGATGGCATAATCGTTTTCTGAATAAATTGGCCGAGGATCATCTAGGTAAAGAATGTATGCAAATACCTGATCTGTAAACTTGCCAGGTCATGTAACTTCATGTTCCAGAAAACCAATTACTACCAAAAACATGAACATGGGGATCAATCTCATTCTCATCTGTTGGTGCAATGTGGATCAAGACCAATGAACATGAGTCCTGATCTATCCAATTTCTACCAAATGATTTCTCAGTGATGCTAACATGGGAATGCAGAACAAAGAAGCAAACTGGGTGGTAGTTTGAAAAGCAAAAGTCCAGAGTCATTTTGCACTCCTCCTATGACTAAACAGCAAGCTTGCAGGAGTGTAGAAACATTTACCACTAGAAATTCGGAAACCATGATCAAGCTACAGTATAGTGGTGGTTTATGGTTAAATTACAGCACAAAACAAGGATTTGTTCGGCTCAGTGCAGGCAAAAGTATGCATAGCAACTGCAGTACCATAAACGTGACACTCACAGCTGCTCATCCTGGGCCCTCAAGCAGAGAACCAAGAAGCCCCATTGACATTGAGGACACAGAACTAGATAGATGGCCTAATATGCAGGATTCATGAAAGGTATGGTTGGCACTTCCCAGAGGTCACCAAAATAATATCCATGGTAATGATCTCGACTTATCAAACATTAGGGTACTTTGTGATCGATTCTTGGCTCTTTCTGAGTACAGAGCTCAGCTGTATGATTATCTGAAAAGTAGGACGAGTGCAATCGCACCAAATTTAACTGTACTAGTGGGCAAACTTATTGGTGCTTGACTTATTTCACATGATGGCAGTCTTCTAAATTTGGCCAAGCAGCCTGGTAGCACAATTCAGATACTCGATGCAGAGAAGGCTTTATTCAGAGCTCTGAAGTCAGAACATGCTACACCTAAGTATGGCATCATCTACCATGCATCCTCGATTGTCAGGCAGCTCCAAAACACAAGGAAAAAATTTCTCGTTCGTTTGCTTCAAAAGTCACTCTTGCCATCCGGTGTGATGCCCTTGGTGACGGTGAAGGTAACTCCATCGGTCTTTAGAGTCAACTGAAGCTTGAAACATGGGTTCAGATTCTTGAGGGTAGAGAACTAGGGAGATCTGCTGGTTCCACGAAGGGAACGCCCAAGATAGAAGTGTACGGAAAAGACTGGAAGAAGGGTGCTGGGTTAATTACTCCTGCTAAAACGTACAATCCGTTCGCTGATCTGGTTCGTGCACAATCTACCGAACAAACACCATAGAAGCTTGAGGCGGCTTCAACGAAGAAGAAACATGATGATGCGGAGACTGCACCATCAACTGAGCTTGCTGGCGAAGCAATTCAAAAAGGGTGGGAACCAGGAAAATCGGAAGAGTACAAGGACAGTGAGGAGTCTCCTGCAGGGGGTGCTAATGGCGACAAGAAAAGAAAAGGAGTCCAAGGAGAGCAAGGATCCTGACATGACCACTGCCGAAGGCAAGAAGTAAAAAAAGAAGAAAACCAAAGCACAAGCTGAGGAGATTGTCATCATGGAAGCTGAGTCTAGTTAAGGGGATAAAACAAAGAAGTAAACAGGTTGGTTGGTGAGCAATTCCCCAGAGAAGAAGGGAGAAAGGCAAGTCATTTTCTGTAGGCCTCGGTTCAAGACTTCCTATTCGGTAAAATGGAATTTTGTTGGCTAGTCTGTGTTAGTTAGCCGTGGTATAGGAACATTGCAGGGTTCAGTTTGATCATGCGGCTGTATTGAACAACTACGATTTAGACGATTGGTGAAACTTAAATTTTGCTCTATCTATTAAAAAAACATGCATATTCAGAAACAAAAAAATAGTCACGTGGAAATAGTCGGTACCTTCAAGATTGAGCCTGCTCATCATATTGGTATCTCTATCTTCCTCATCTGACTGATCGGGATAATCATTCTCAGTTTCAGGAACTAAATAGTCAACCGATTCCTCCTCGGCTTCCCAATCTTCAATCGAATGAACCGGCTCAGGCAACATTAAACCAGGATTTTGTTCCAGCCACTTAAGATGTTGTATCAGGTCCTTGATTTTGCTGCTTACTTGTAGTATCAAGTTCTCCTCTATCACATATTTGAGGTACATTAAATGTTCAAAATGCTTGGCCATGTACCCACGGTGGGAATAATAGAAGTCTTGAATTACGCCAACATCATGCACAGACGGATTCTTGATGTCAGGGAGGCACATGGGACCATAGAACTTATCGCTCAAACTGCAGGTTTGGATGTCCCGCTGCTGATCATGATACACCTTCCAATATCCGTGTGTGTCTTCTTCATAAGATGACCAAAAACCATCAGGCATACGCATTTTTCTTCGTGGTACGATGTCCTGTGGAATTGGATTGCAATATACTGCATGACCAAAAAAAAAAACATTTCAAAACTCAAAACTCGTTTTAAATATTGCATATATAATATATATCTACAGATTACAAACACTTCGTTGCCGCATATATTTCATTCATCATGATAGCTTAAATATTTTCTCTAGTTGTTATCAACTTGACATTCCTAAATCAGATGCACAGAAACACCATACAGTTTGACTTGTAAGTCATGAAAATCAAATTAAAGTTAATACAAGCATGGAGATGGTTAAGCTATATGAATGCTAAACACCACAATCCAATGAAATCCATTCTGTTCAAAAGGAGGAGTTAAACAGAGAACTTGTGACATGGCAAAACAATGACCCATGCCAGTGTCATCCCATACATGGCAAGAATTGACCAACCCAAATTCGGATGTTCCAATTGGTGGTGCACCATTGGTGTTACCAGGGTATGCAGCCACTTACTCAGTTCAACCAAAGCTGTCACATTGACCACCCTATTTATCATGTATTCCAGTAACTCCACCTCTAGTCCTATTTTCATCTATTCTAGTATGTTCCTTCGTTTTACAAGTTTTGCTATCAAGTTAAATAGAGGAAAATAAGTAATGTTTTTATTACTACAATGGGATGTAACACTTACAGCCTCCTGTGCTCAATTCCACGAATTTTGGCCCACTGTGTAGCACAATAAGATCTTTAGGATCCTTGCATAAAGACTCATTGATCATTTTGGACTTATGCTGCAGCCAAATCCTCACGCTCTCCCACCATTTGATCTTCTCCCGGCATGCTTCAATGGCGTTTGGTGACTCAGCTGGTGGTGCAGAAGGGGGACACGGCTGTTCGATAGCCCCCAGCTCCTGGCAGACAGTATGAACGCACCGTCGACGCCTGGGAGTTGATGGAAAGAACACCCTGCTTCTTATTTCTGCACCCACATCCACATCAGCGTTTTGTGACTCAGCTGGTCGTGCAGAAGGGGGACGTGGCTGCTCGATAAGCCCCAGCTCCTGGCGGACAGTATGGGAGCGATGTGGACGCCTAGGAGTTAATGCAAAGAACACCTTGCTTCTTATTTCTGCACCCAAATCGACATCAGCGTTGGCCTGTGCTCGTCTAGGAGACATCGAGAAGGTTCCCCAGGGATATAAAGGGGGCCGCAGACTTATAGTTGACAAACGGGAAGCTAAAGCAATCGGAGAAATTCAGTTTTGCCTGCCAATGCCACAAAAGTAATAATGATAGTTAAAGAGGAACTGCAATGAGTAATTGGATATAGTAACTAACAGAATACATGATCATGCAATGCAAAGAATGGCGCCAGTGGCATGCACTCTAGTTTCTTATTTTATTTCCAGCATGAATCTATGTCAATGAACATCAAGTGATAATTGTGTAACAGTAACTATCCTACCAGTTGCTAGTTGAGTTTCTATAAGCACCAGGAACACAATCAACCATCAAGGATATAAACATGAAGATACAAAATTGCCAAGTCTATAACTCGGTCGCAGCATGGGCCCCTGCTGAAAGCTTGGATTTCACTAAAACATTTCTAAGTCTGTGATTTGGATGCAGCCTTGGATGCTGCTTGGGAAGCAACTTATCACACGGCTTACCTTGCAAATGATCCTGCTCAATGCATACTGAATTCAACAGCTCCACCTTGTAGCTCAGTCCAGAACCACCCACCAACTCCTGTGCTGCATCAAGACATTTCATTATTTAGAGATGAAAGGGCATGGCAAGCCTAATTAAATGGTAGTCATGCCCTCCTTCTATTGTTATACAACAAGCATTGACTATTCTAATAAGATTGAATTGCAACAGGCCATGATACCTACTTTAGTTAATTAATTTGCAGCAATATAGTGTCATATATCACATAAACATTGAACTGTTGCAAGTCACAAAGGCACAATCACATATATGTTCTTATCAATTTACTTAACTTGTATAAATTGTTGATTGCATATAAAAGATGGCCTGCATTTAATCAGAAGTATTTCAAGCCAGATATGGTTGACAAACATGATATAAGGTAAACATGGGTGCTTTTAGAACATTTCATGTTTGCATTTCTTACAAGTTAGACCAAATTATATCTAACTCGTGGACAACTCAAGAATTTTGTTCAAAGAAAAATCACACAGATAACCTATTACAATCCCCTTTTATATAATTGTTAATTATGCAAAAAGATGTCCAATTGGAGTTTTTTATGCAATATGCAAAATATAAACTACTACAGGAAACACAGAGTTGGCCTTGGCCACAGTGCAAAATACAACGAAATAAAATCCTGTGCCATAATTATCACCAAAATGTATGAAGAAATCACTCTTCTTAGTTCACCTTAAGCTAACACTATTCTCTTTCCGAATCAAAGTGTCAAGTTATACTACTACAAGTTGTTACTTGAGAATCAAACGCCAGCTGAATGTAATGAAACAGTAGCTCATATTGGATAAACAAAGGGTTGCAACCTCAAGCATATGAACACATAACCACCCTGACCATGTATAATCCCCAATCAGTCAAACATATCAAGTAAAATTCAGAATGAGGAAGCCTAAGATCTTCATTTCAATCAAGCATATCCTACCCATTTTTTCGCAAGTCAAATGATTTAGAAGCAAGTCGTTCCAGAAGATTATTCTGCCAACCTTGAACAGATCGTTATTCGACTCTGAACGCTTTCCCGTGTCTCCTCGGTTTTCGAAAAATCACTTGAACAAGGTGATTATGTCAGTGCTAGCATGCGTTTTCTAGGGTTAAATAACACTAGCAAAAGAGGCATACATACAGAAATAAACAGCAAGTGGTGGTGGTTGGTTGATTCGGCCGGGTTAGTGTTACGGGTACGAAGTCGAACAACCAAGCGACGACATCGCAATTCACCATCTCAAAACACGCAGGGAGGCGGAGGGGGGTGAGGGCGAGCTCACCGACTCGAAATCGTCGCCGTGGTCGTTCGTGCCCCCGAGCGAAGCGAGTGGGTCGGCGGAGGCGGAGGGGATGGGCCGGCTGGGGAGCAGGGCGGAGGGGAGCCGGGTCGCGGGACTCCACCAGGCTCTCCTCGGACTCGGAGGGGTTGAGAGGGTGATCGGAGAGGAGGGGGGAAGGGAGAAACCCTCGAGCTGAAGACACCGGTCGGTGGCGGTGGGAGGGAGAGGGAAGCGGTGCGGCGGAGGAGGCGGTCGAGGATGGTTTGGGTTGGGGTTTGAAGAGAGAGGCGCGAGTGAGGGCGGCGTGCGTTTCGACTTTCGAGCCGAACGCGAAATATGTGGTTGCAGTTGCACGCAGGAGTGCTACAAGTGTTCCCTCAAAAAAAGGAGTGGTACAAAGTGTGCAACAGCAGAAGGCAGATAGTGTGGACTGTCTTTTTTTTCAAAAAAAATTCGATCTATTCATCTTCAATCATGGCAGTACAACAAAAACCATAGACCATCTAGCGACGACTACGAGCATCGAAGCGAGTCGAAGGCGTGCCGCCGTTATCGCCACTCCCTTGCCGGAGTCGGGCACAACTTGTTGTATTAGACAGTCGAGAAGTCGTCGTGCTAAGGCCCCATAGGACCAGCGCCCCAGAACAGCAACCGCCACCGATAAAAAATAGGCGACTACTAGGCGCCGGTCGACCGGCCCAATATTTCGGCCGGTCGTCGCGCAGCCCTTCGATCCCTCTGTGTCTAACCGTTCGATTGGTTTCGTTCCCCATACGCCTCACCCCTCGCACCCCCTCCTCTGAGAAAAACATGGCGGTCCGCCCTCTCGCCACCGCGTTCCACAGAGCTAATTCCTGCCCTCCCCGTTCGTCTCGCCCCCGACGCTCGTCGTCGAATCAAACCTCCAACACTCGGGGCCATCAAATGCAACAAAAAAAATCCAATGGTCCCGTATCAGCATTTACATGGCCTTCCCCTGTTCATCCATGGTAGCAGCAAAAACTGTAACATATGTATCAATCCTGAACACCATAGTAGCAAAAACTGTCAACATATGTATCAAGCCTGAACACCGTAGTAGCAAAAACTATCAACATATGTATCGATCCTGAACACCGTAGTAGCAAAAACTATCAACATATGTATCGATCCTGAACACCGTAGTAGCAAAAACTGTCAACAACCTGAACACCGTAGTAGCAAAAACAAGAATGGTTGCAGCAAAAACAGTGGTAGCAAAACTGGTACTCTGGTTCTACCCAAACAAACATGGTAGCAAAATTTTGGGTTGGTTCCAGCAAAAATCAAACATGATGGTAGCAAATTGGTACGCTGGTTCCAGCAAAACACAACCGTGGTAGCAAAAAAATGACTGGTTCCAGCAAAAAAAAGACAATGGTAGCAAATATTTGGGGCTCCTTCCTGCAAAAAAGAACCTCGCCGGATCTCCCACACTTGTTGCCGTGGTTTCAAACGCCCTGAACGCCGGCCGCCGCAGCTCTCCAGCACTTGTCGCCACTATATCCAGCACCGATGGGTGCTGGTTGCAGCACTTGTAGTCGTCGTCTTCAATCTTGTGGCCACCGTCCCAGAACCGGGTAGCGTCGGTCCCAACACCAAGCGGCACCGGTCCTAGCTCCGGCACCGGCACCCGGTCTCCCACTCGGCCCCGCCCCCTGAAGGCTTACAGGACTGGACGGTGTTTTGCAACAAAAAGCTCCGCGGAGGCCCAGTCCGGCTTGTCGGCATGAAGGCAGGGGGAGGATGGATGGGGGTGGAAGAGGGGAGTTTGCAGCGACTCGTGCAGTGACAATGGTGGCCGGCGCGATCTATCGCAAGGGAAAGCGAGGAGTGGGGAGAGGATAAGAGCCACGATTGGGAACGAGGCAGGGGAACTCTCCAGATCGTACTGGATAGAGATTAGAGAATGATGTGCGTCTGGCCCACTAGACATGTGTCTAGCGTAGAGTACTAGGAGACGCACGATATTAGTTGATCCGACGCGCGGCACGCGACCGGCCGAACGCTCGGCCGGTCCGCCGTATACAAACGTTTTCCTAAAAAATAACGTAGATCGAAAGGATCCAACACGAAGACACACGAATATAGACGAATAACAACCAGATCCGAGCAAATCCACCGAGGATAGATCCTCCGAAGACACACCTCCACACGCCCACCAACGATGCTAGACACATCACCGGAACGGGGCTAGGCGAGGAGACCTTTATTCCATCTTCAAGGAGTCGTCGTCGTCTCGCCTTCCTGGGCAGGACACAAACTTAACAAATCTAAAAAGAACGACTAACAACGGAGCCATCCCGCCGGCCTTGCCACTTTGCCAGGATCCACCGCGCCCCCATGGCCCTACGGCCACCGGAGACGAGGCGGACCTGTGGCGGAGCCGGCGAGAGGCACAAACCCTAGTTTTGGGAGGATGAGGCAGCGGCTCTACGTACCACACAGATAATGTGGACTGTCGACACGAGAACAACCAAATTCATCTTCCCGGCAAGTTTGCATTTTTTTAACTTTTGATCTATTCATCATGCCATGGCAATACAAAAAACTCAGAAATAACAAGAAATGCATCCATGTCCGTAGACCATCTAGCGGCGACTACAAGCACCGGAGCGAGGCTAAGGCATGTCACTGTCATTACCCCTCCCTCACTATAGTCGGGTCAAACTTGTTGTAGTAGACAGTCGAGAAGTCGTTGTGCTAAGGCCTCACAGGACCAACACACCAGAACAACAACCGCCGTCGATGAAGTGAAGTATAGATCGAAAGCATCCAACCTGTAGACACACGCACGAAGATGAGCAAAGGATGGATCCAAGCGGATCCATCGAGGATCAGCACCGACCGAATCCCGCAAGGCCCGGTGGAGACACACCTCCACACGCCCTCTGACGATGCTAGGCGAATCACCATAACGGGGGCAGGCGTGAAGAACCTTATTCCATCTTCAGGGAGTCGCCACTGAAGGAAATATGCCCTAGAGGCAATAATAAAGTTATTATTTATTTCCTTATTTCATGACAAATGTTTATTATTCATGCTAGAATTGTATTAACCGGAAACATAATACATGTGTGAATACATAGACAAACAGAGTGTCACTAGTGTGCCTCTACTTGACTAGATCGTTGATCAAAGATGGTTATGTTTCCCAACCATAGACATGAGTTGTCATTCGATTAACAGGATCACATCATTAGGAGAATGATGTGATTGACTTGACCCATTCCGTTAGCTTAGCACTTGATCGTTTAGTATGTTGCTATTGCTTTCTTCATGACTTATACAGGTTCCTATGACTATGAGATTATGCAACTCCCGTTTACCGGAGGAACACTTTGTGTGCTACCAAACGTCACAACGTAACTGGGTGATTATAAAGGTGCTCTACAGGTGTCTCCGAAGGTACTTGTTGGGTTGGCGTATTTCGAGATTAGGATTTGTCACTCCGATTGTCGGAGAGGTATCTCTGGGCCCTCTCGGTAATGCACGTCACTATAAGCCTTGCAAGCATTGTGACTAATGAGTTAGTTACAGGATGATGTATTACGGAACGAGTAAAGACACTTGCCGGTAATGAGATTGAACTAGGTATTAAGATACCGACGATCGAATCTCGGACAAGTAACATACCGATGACAAAGGGAACAACGTATGTTGTTATGCGGTTTGACCGATAAAGATCTTCGTAGAATATGTAGGAGCCAATATGAGCATCCAGGTTCCGCTATTGGTTATTGACCGGAGACGTGTCTCGGTCATGTCTACATAGTTCTCGAACCCCTAGGGTCCGCACGCTTAAAGTTCAATGACGGTTATATTATGAGTTTATGTGTTTTGATGTACCGAAGGTAGTTTGGAGTCCCGGATGTGATCACGGACATGACGAGGAGTCTCTAAATGGTCGAGACATAAAGATTGATATATTGGAAGCCTATATTTGGATATCGGAAGTGTTCCGGGTGAAATCGGGATTTTACCGGAGTACCGGGGGTTACCGGAACCCCCCCGGGGGGTTTAATGGGCCAAGATGGGCCTTAGTGGAGAAGAGGAGGGGCGGCCAGGGCAGGCCGCGCGCCCCCTCCCCCTCTAGTCCGAATTGGACAAGGAGGGGGGCGGCGCCCCCCTTTCCTTCCTCTCTCCCTCCTCCTTCCCCCTTCTCCTACTCCAACTAGGAAAGGAGGGAGTCCTACTCCCGGTGGGAGTAGGACTCCTCCCCGGCGCGCCTCCTCCTGGCCGGCCGCCTCTCCCCCTTGCTCCTTTATATACGGGGGCAGGGGGCACCTCTAGACACAACAATTGATCTCTTAACCGTGTGCGGTGCCCCCCTCCACCATAATCCACCTCGATAATATCGTAGCGGTGCTTAGGCGAAGCCCTGCGTCGGTAGAACATCATCATCGTCACCACGCCATCGTGCTGACGGAACTCTCCGTCAAAGCTCGGCTGGATCGGAGTTTGAGGGACGTCATCGAGTTGAACGTGTGCTGAACTCGGAGGTGCCGTGCGTTCGGTACTTGATCGTCGGATAGTGAAGACGTACGACTACATCAACCGCGTTGTGCTAACGCTTTCGCTTTCGGTCTACGAGGGTACGTGGACACACTCTGCCATCTCGTTGCTATGCATCACCATGATCCTGTGTGTGCGTAGGATTTTTTTTTTGAAATTACTACGTTCCCCAACAGTGGCATCCGAGCCTGGTTTTATGCGTAGATGTTATATGCACGAGTAGAACACAAGTGAGTGCTGGGCGATATAAGTCATACTGCTTACCAGCATGTCATACTTTGGTTCGGCGGTATTGTTGGATGAAGCGGTCCAGACCGACATTACGCGTACGCTTACGCGAGACTGGTTCTACCGACGTGCTTTGTGTTGGGGAACGTAGCGATAATTCAAAATTTTCCTACGTGTCACCAAGATCAATCTAGGAGATGCTAGCAACGAGAGAGAGGGAGTGCATCTTCATACCCTTGAAGATCGCTAAGCGGAAGCGTTACAAGAACGCGGTTGATGGAGTCGTACTCGCGGCGATTCAAATCGCGGAAGATCCGATCTAGCGCCGAACGGACGGCGCCTCCACGTTCAACACACGTACAGCTCGGGGATGTCTCCTCCTTTTTGATCCAGCAAGGGGAGAGGATAAGTTGAGGGAGAACTCCAGCAGCACGACGGCATGGTGGCGATGGAGCTCGTGGTTCTCCGGTAGAGCTTAGCTAAGCACTACGGAGGAGCAGGAGGAGTTGGAGGAGGAGAGGGCTGCGCCAGGCCAGGGGGTGCGGCTGCCCTCCCACCCCCTCACTATATATAGGGGGAAGGTGAGAGGAGGCCGGCCCCTCTAGATGGATCTAGAGGAGGAGGCGGCGGCCAGGGGAAACCCTAGATGGGTTTGGGCGCCCCCACCCCCTAGGAAACTTGCCCCCCAAGCCGGGAGGGGCGGCTGCCCTAGGGGTGGCGCCCCCACCTCTCCTGGTTACGTGAGAGGGGTTGGGAGGGGCGCACAGCCCCTTAGTGGGCTGGTTTGCCCCTTCCCCTTGGCCCATAAGGCCCCCCAACGCTTGCCGGGGCCTCCGAAACCCCTTTCGGACATGCTGGCCATAGCCTAGTACCCCCGGAACAATTCCGGACTCCAATACCCTTCGTCCAATATACCGATCTTCACCTCCGGACCATTCCGGAGCTCCTCGTCATGTTCGGGATCTCATCCGGGACTCCGAACAACCTTCGGTAACCACATACTATTTCCCATAACAACCCTAGCGTCACCGAACCTTAAGTGTGTAGACCCTACGGGTTCGGGAACCATGCAGACATGACCGAGACGTTCTCCGGCCAATAACCAACAGCGGGATCTGGATACCCATGTTGGCTCCCACATGTTCCACGATGATCTCATCGGATGAACCACGATGTCGGGGATTCAATCAATCCCGTATACAATTCCCTTTGTCTATCGGTATGTTACTTGCCCGAGATTCGATCGTCGGTATCCCTATACCTTGTTCAATCTCGTTACCGGCAAGTCTCTTTACTTGTTCCGTAACGCATGATCCCGTGGCTAACTCATTAGTCACATTGAGCTCATTATGATGATGCATTACCGAGTGGGCCCAGAGATACCTCTCCGTCATACGGAGAGACAAATCCCAGTCTCGATTCGTGCCAACCCAACAGACACTTTCGGATATACCTGTAGTGCACCTTTATAGCCACCCAGTTACGTTGTGATGTTTGGTACACCCAAAGCATTCCTACGGTATCCGGGAGTTGCACAATCTCATGGTCTAAGGAAATGATACTTGACATTAGAAAAGCTCTTAGCAAACGAACTACACGATCTTGTGCTATGCTTAGGATTGGGTCTTGTCCATCACATCATTCTCCTAATGATGTGATCCCGTTATCAATGACATCCAATGTCCATGGTCAGGAAACCATAACCATCTATTGATCAATGAGCTAGTCAACTAGAGGCTTACTAGGGACATGTTGTGGTCTAAGTATTCACACATGTATTACGGTTTCCAGTTAATACAATTATAGCATGAACAATAGACAATTATCATGAACAAGGAAATACAATAATAACCATTTTATTATTGCCTCTAGGGCATATTTCCAACAGTCTCCCACTTGCACTAGAGTCAATAATCTAGTTCACATCACCATGTGATTAACACTCAAAGTTCAGATCGCCATGTGACTAATACCCAAGAGTTTACTAGAGTCAATAATCTAGTTCACATCACCATGTGATTAACACTCAATGAGTTCTAGGGTTTGATCATGTTATGCTTACGAGAGAGGTTTTAGTCAACGGGTCTGCAACATTCAGATCCGTGTGTGCTTTACAAATCTCTATGTCATCTTGTAGATGCAGCTACCACGCGCTACTTGGAGCTAGTCCAAATAACTGCTCTACTATACGAATCCGGTTTACTACTCAGAGTCATCCGGATTAGTGTCAAAGTTTGCATCGACGTAACCCTTTACGACGAACTCCTTTTCCATCTCCATAATCGAGAAAATTCCTTAGTCCACTGGTTACTAAGGATAAGTTCGACCGCTATCATGTGATCCATTCCTGGATCACTATTGTACCCCTTGACTAACTCATGGCAAGTCACACTTCAGGTGCGGCACATAGCATAGCATACTGTAGAGCCTACGTCTAAAGCATAGGGGACGACCTTCGTCCTTTCTCTCTCTTCTGCCGTAGTCAGGTCTTGA
This sequence comes from Triticum aestivum, assembly GCF_018294505.1. Lineage (NCBI taxonomy): Eukaryota > Viridiplantae > Streptophyta > Magnoliopsida > Poales > Poaceae > Triticum > Triticum aestivum. The sequence continues at coordinate 505,683,563 of NC_057802.1, forward strand.
GTCTTACTCAATACTCACACCTTGTAACACAGCCAAGAACTCCTTCTTTGCTGATCTATTTTGAACTCCTTCAAAATCTTGTCACGGTATGTATTCATTTTGAAAGTACTATTAAGCGTTTTTGATCTATCCTTATAGATCTTGATGCTCAATGTTCAAGTAGCTTAATCCAGGTTTTCCATTGAAAAACACTTTTCAAATAACCCTGTATGCTTTCCAGAAATTCTACATCATTTCTGATCAACAATATGTTAACAACATATACTCATCAAAAATCTACAGTGCTCCCACTCACTTCGTTGGAAATACAAGTTTCTCATAAACTTTGTATAAACTCAAAATCTTTGATCATCTCATCAAAGCGTACATTCCAACTCCGAGATGCTTACTCCAGTCCTTAGAAGGATTGCTGGAGCTTTGCATACTTGTTAGCATCTTTCAGGATTGACAAAACCTTCTGGTTGTATCACATACAACCTTTCCTCAAGAAAATCATCGAGGAAACAATGTTTTGACATCCTATCTGCAAGATTTCATAAATAATGCAGTAACTGCAAATATAATTCCAACAGACTCTTAGCATCGCTACGAGTGAGAAAGTCTCATCGCAGTCAACTCCTTGAACTTGTTGGAAAACATCTTAACGACAAGTCGAGCTTTCTTAATGGTGACACTTACCATCATTGTCCGTCTTCCTTTTAAAATCCATCTGCACCCAACAGCCTTACGACCATCAAGTAGTTTTTCCAAAGTCTATACTTTGTTTTTATACATGGATCCTCTCTCGGATTTTATGGCCTCGAGCCATTCGTCGGAATCTGGGCCCACCATCGCTTCTCCATAGCTCGTAGGTTCATTGTTGTCTAGCAACATGACTTCCAAGACAGGATTACGTACCACTCTGAAGTAGTACGCATCCTTGTCGACCTACGAGGTTTGGTAGTGACTTGATCCGAAGTTTCATGATCACTCTCATAAGCTTCCACTTCAATTGGTGCAGGTGCCACAGGAACAACTTCATGTGCCCTGCTACACACTAGTTGAAGTGACGGTTCAATAACCTCATCAAGTCTCCACCATCCTCCCACTCAATTCTTTCGAGAGAAACTTTTCCTCGAGAAAGGACCCGTTTATAGAAACAATCACTTTTGCTTCCAGATCTGAAATAGGAGGTATACCCAACTGTTCTGGGTATTCTATGAAGATGCATTTATCCGCTTTGGGTTCGAGCTTATCAGCCTGAAACTTTTTCACATAAGCGTCGCAGCCCCAAACTTTTAAGAAACGACAGCTTAGGTTTCTCTAAACCATAGTTCATACGGTGTCGTCTCAACGGAATTGCGTGGTGCCCTATTTAAAGTGAATGCGGTTGTCTCTAATGCCTAACCCATAAACGATAGTGGTAATTCGATGAGAGACATCATGGTATGCACCATATCCAATAGGGTGCAGTTATGATGTTCGGACACACCATCACACTATGGTGTTCCAGGCGGTATTAGTTGTGAAACAATTTCCACAATGTCTTAAGTTTGTGTGCCAAACTCGTAACTCAGATATCTCTATGATCATATCATAGACATTTTATCCTCTTGTCACAACGATCTTCAACTTTACTCTAAAATTACTTGAACCTTTCAATAATTCAGACTTGTGTTTCATCAAGTAAATATTCTCAGCATCTACTCAAATCATCTGTGAAGTAAGAACATAACGATATCCACTGCGTGCCTCAGCACTCATTGGACTGCACACATCAAATGTATTAGTTCCAACAAGTTGCTCTCTTGTTTCATCTTACTGAAAATGAGACCTTTCAGTCATCTTGCCCATGTGGTATGATTTGCATGTCTCAAGTGATTCATAATCAAGCGAGTCCAAACGATCCATCTGTATGGAGTTTCTTCGTGCATATCTACCATTAGACATGGTTCGCATGTCTCAATCTTTTCAAAAATGAGTGAGTCCAAAGATCCATCAACATGGAGCTTCTTCAAGCGTTTTATACCAATATGACTCAAATGGCAGTGCCACAAGTATGTGGTACTATCATTACTATCTTATATCTTTTGGCATGAACATGTGTATCACTACGATCGAGATTCAATAAACCATTCATTTTAGGTGCAAGACCATTGAAGGTATTACTCAAATAAACATAGTAACCATTATTCTCCTTAAATGAATTACCGTATTGCGATAAACATAATCCAATCATGTCTATGCTCAACGCAAACACCAAATAACAATTATTTAGGTTTAACACCAATCTCGATGGTAGAGGGAGCATGTGATGCTTGATCACATCAACCTTGGAAACACTTCCAACACATATCGTCATCTCACCTTTAGCTAGTATCTGTTTATTCCGTAGCCTTTTATTTCGAGTTATCAACACTTAGCAACCGAACCGGTATCTAATACCCTGGTGCTACTAGGAGTACTAGTAAAGTACACATTAATATAATGTATATCCAATATACTTCTGTCGACCTTGCCTACCTTCTCATCTACCAAGTATCTAGGGTAGTTCTGCTTCAGTGACCGTTCCCCTCATTACAGAAGCACTTAGTCTCGGGTTTGGGTTCAACCTTGGGTTTCTTCACTAGAGCAGCAACTGATTTGTCGTTTCATGAAGTATCCCTTCTTTCCCTTGCCCTTCTTGAAACTAGTGGTTTTACTAAACATCAACAATTGATGCTCCTACTTGATTTCTACTTTCGCGGCGTCAAACATCGCGAGTTGCTCAAGGATCATCATGTCTATCCCTGATATGTTATAGTTCATCACGAAGCTCTAATAGCTTGGTGGCAGTGACTATGGAGAACCATCACTATCTCGTTTGGAAGATTAACTCCCACTCGATTCAAGCGATTGTAGTACTCAGACAATCTGAGCACATGCTCAACGATTGAGCTTTTCTCCCTTAGTTTGCAGGCTTAAGAAACTTGTCAGAGGTCTCATACCTCTTGACGTGGGTACTAGTCTGAAATCCAAATTTCAGTCTTTGGAACATCTCATATGTTCTGCGACGTTTCAAAAACGTCTTTGGCGCCTCAATTCTAAACCGTTAGCATTACGCACTGAACTATCACGTAGTCATCAAAACGTGTATGTCAGATGTTCGCAACATCCACAGACGACGCTCGAGGTTCAGCACACCGAGCGGTGCATTAAGGACATAAGCCTTCTGCGCAGCAATGAGGATAATCCTCAGTTTACGGACCCAGTCCGCATAATTTCTACTATCAACTTTCAACTAAATTTTCTCTAGGAACATATCTTAAATAGTTGAACCAAAGCGTAAGCTATGACATAATTTGCAAAGACTTTTTGACTATGTTCATGATAATTAAGTTCATCTGATTATTTAATAAACTCCCACTTAGATAGACATCCTGTGACGCCCTCGATTCAATCGTACACTAATCATACACGCAAATGTGTACGATCAAGATCAAGGACTCACGGGAAGATATCACAACACAACTCTAGACACAAATTAGAATAATACAAGCTTTATATTACAAGCCAGAGGCCTCGAGGGCTCGAATACATAAGCTCGAATACTCAAGAGTCAGCGGAAGCAACAATATCTGAGTACAGACATAAGTTAGACAAGTTTGCCTTAAGAAGGCTGGCACAAAAACAGCAACGATCGAGAAGGCAAGGCCTCCTGCCTGGGAGCCTCCTAACTACTCCTGACCGTCGGCGGTCTCCACGTAGTAGTAAGCACCCTCGGGGTAGTAGTAGTCATCGGTGGTGTCGTCTGGATCCTGGGCTCCACCATCTGGTTGCATCAACCGGAAAGAAGAAGAAAGGGGGGAAAGGGGAAGCAAAGCAACCGTGAGTACTCATCCAAAGTACTCGCAAGCAAGGATCTACACTACATATGCATCGGTATCAATGAAAAGGGCTGTATCTGTGGACTGGACTGCAGAATGCCAGAAGAGAAGGGGAAAGCCTAACCTATCGAAGACTAGCATCTTCTGGAAACCACCATCTTGCAGCAACCGGAGGGAGTAGAATAGCATAAAGTAAAGTAGTAGAAGTGTTATCAACCTCGGCCAGAGATCCTTTCTCGACTCCCTGCGAGAAAGCAATCCCAGAGCCATACTATCCAGTTATCATCACAATCCATTACTCATCACAAGTATCCAGTTCTAGTTGTATCGATCGGTATACAACTCCAAGTGTCCGTTACCGTAGGACAGGCTATCGATAGATGTTTTCTTCCCTGCAGGGGTGCACCAACTTACCCACCACGCTCGATTAACTCCGGCCGGACACACTTTCCTGGGTCATGCCCGGCCTCGGCCAAACAATACGCCGCAACCCGACCTAGGCTTAATAGAGAGGCCAGCACGCCGGACTAAACGTATGCCCCCAGGGGTCATGGGCCATCGCCCCGGGAACTCCTGCACGTTGCGTGGGCGGCCGGTGAGCAGACCTAGCTACCTCCTTAAAAAGACAGGAGCTTACCAGTCCAACCCGGCGCGCACCGCTCAGTCGCTGACGTCTATTAAGCTTCGACTGATGCATACGACGCAGAACGCCCATACTATGCCCACGTGATGGTTAGTGCTATTAGGCCAGAGGCCCCTTGGATCAAATATCCAAATCGTAGTGGATCAGGAACGTGCGGTAACAAGCAGAGGCTCATGAAAGATGTGACCCCGTCGCCCCGTCTCGAGGACTTGCGGCAAGGGCTAAGAATGCCCGGCTACGCCTCATAATTATCTCGCGGGCACCCTCCAGGTCAACCCATCTCCACATCACTCGCAATTATGCTCGCGCGGGTACCCCTTAGGGTCGACCCGTCTTTAGTAGCATGGTTCAGTGTAAAGTCATAGTAACCATAGTAACTGTGTGTCCAAACATCAAGGGGAAAACCCGAGGAATCACCCCGGTGAATTCCACTCGATGTAATCATCAAGGCGAACGTAAGAGGAATCACCCCCGAGGTTCACACTTGAGGGGTTGCACGACAGAGTCGTATTGGAAGTGGTTAAGGCGGAATCACCCTCGATGACCATGACCGAATAGCTACACTACAGGGTTAACATCAGAAGTGTTGTAGAGGTCTCACCCTCGGCACTCGATAGTAACCCAATAGTGTCGAGCAACTAAGGGGAAAGTGATGTGCGGTGTCGGGGCCTGGTCTTCGATCCCGTTGATCAGGTCTTCAATGATGAAGCAGGGGCAACAAGGACAAGGTGGAGGTCACTGATGGATCACTAACCAACCTATACTAAGCGGTTTAGGATAAGCAGGTAGGTAACAATAAGCAGGTTACGAAAGCAGGCTATGCATCAAAATAGGAGCAAACAATAACAGTAGCAAAATCTAATGCAAGCATGAGAGAATGGAATGGGCGATATCGGGATGATCAAAGGGGGGCTTGCCTGAAAGCTCTGCTGTAAAGGAAGAAGTGTCGTCGACGACGTAGTCGATCACAGGGGCGGCATCGGTCTCGGGGTCTACCGAAGAGAAGAGGGGGAAGAAACAGTAAATATAAAGCAAACATAGCATCACAAAGCAAGACATGACGATAAGAAGAACTAGGGTCGACCTAACGTAGTACTATACGTTGCAGACGGAGGGGATAAACATCCGAGGATGAATTCCCGGCGTTAGGCGGATTCTGGAGAGAGGAAAAGAGGGGAAAGTTCCATGTTCAACATGCTAGAGGCATGTGACAGATGAACGGACCGTGTATTCGGATTCATTGGATTTTTCTGAGCAACTTTCATATAGAAAACATTTTCATCCGAGCTACGGTTTATTTTCTATGAATTTTCAAAGTTTCTAGCACTTTTTGGATTTATATAAGTTAACAACAATCTCCAGAAATGGAATATGTCGTCAGCATGATGACAGGGTGATGTAAGCAGTCATTTGACCCGCTGACTAGTCAAACTGACCAGCAGGTCCCACCTGTCATAAACATTGGTGTTAACAGAGTTTAGTTTCAACTAATCTAACTAATTAGATAACGGGGGCCCACTGTCAGTGAGTAATCAGTTTAAATTTAACTAAATTAATTAATTTAATTAGTGTTAGGGGCAGGGCCCACCAGTCAGTGACTGGTGGTCGCCCAGTCAGCGAGGTTGACCGGGTCAACTTGGTCAAGGGGGGCGAGCGGGGGCCACTGGGGCCACCGGTCAATGACCAGGGTGGTGGCCCCGGGCGGCCACGTCAGCGGTGGCGGTGGCGCGCCGGCGGCGGATATTACAACGGCGGCGACGGAGCCGGCCGAAAAAAGGCCACAGAGGGCCTCCAGACCGGCAGTTTGGACCTACGGGTGCGTGCTGGCATCGCGCACGCGATGGTGAGGACGGCCGGCGCCGGGGACGATCCGAGCATCGCCGGCGTCGAGGTTTGCGGTCGCCGGAGTTGGGCGAGGATGCAGTCGGCGACAGGGGGCACGAACGGAGGCGCGGGTGGGCTCTTTCGAACGCCGGGTCGACGTCGTGTCAAGTGGTGGTATTAGGTGATGCTGGGAAGGCCGGAGCTGGCTGGAGTAGCGACGGGGAGCAGCGGTGGCGCTCAGGCCCTGTTCGAATCGCGGCGGGAGCGACCTAGGGGGGCGGTTGGGGCTGCAGCTCGGTGCTGCGCGTCTCCTGGAGCACTCCAGTGACTTGCGCTAGGGCTCGGAAGCGCGTACGGCGCGCGGGCGGCGGCCATGGCGGGCGGCGGAGCTCACCTCCGCGGGGACGGCGATGGAGCGCGCTAGAGAATGAAAGAGAGGGAAGGGAGCGACATGGAGGCTCACCTAGCGGGCACATGGTGGCCCCGTGAACGCTTAGGCAGCAGAAGCGGCGAAGCGGGGCGACGGTGCTCGTCGGAGCCGAGGACGATGACTTGGTCGGGGCGGTGCTGTAGCGGGCTTCGGCTCGAGCGGGTGGTCAGGGTCGTAGTAGTGGACGTCGACGGCGCGTCTGAACACGGTGGCTCGTCGAGGAGGGGCCGGTGACTACATGGGCGAGCAAGCGGAGGCGACGGCAGTGCCGACCATGGCGGAGAGGAGAAGCAGCAGCGCGTGGGGGGGATCTGAGAGGAGAGGCGGAGAGGGAGAGAGGCGTGCAGTGGGGGAGGGATCGAGGCGCGCGCGTGGCGGCCTTATCCCCTCGCTGACGACGGTGAGTGGGTTCGGCGAGGCTACGCCCCTGTTCCTACCCTGGTCAGGGGAATAGGGAAGGGGACGGGCAGGGAGGATCTGGGCTGGCTCAGGTGGGTTAGGTGGGCCGGCCCAGGTGGGTTAGGTGGGCCGGCCCAGGTGGGTTAGGTCCAGGGGGGTTGCTGTGTCTCTCTCACTTTTGTTTTCTCTAACAGTTTTCTTTTCCTTTTAAACTTTCTGTTTTCCAAAACTTTTCAGAACCAAAACAGTTTTATAAATTATAAAACTTACACCTAAAATATCATCATGTTTTAGGCTACTGCCACAATTAGTTTAGCACTTAAATAAAACAGGTTAGCATTTTTACAAATTAAAAAGCATTTAAACAAATGTTATAAGCACTGTTTTAGCTAATTTAGTGCACTTAAACACTTTGTGAAAAAGTTGGTTCACTACCAATATTAGTTATGGGATTATTTGGCACAAGATGAACATTTTAGATTTCATGTGTGACAAATATGATTTTTTTTACTTTAGATTGGATTTGAATTTGAAAAGTGATTTGGATCAAGTGAAGATTAGCAACAGTAATGTGATGACATGGCACCATTAACAGGGGATTACTGTAGCATGACACTGGGGGTGTTACAATCCCTCTAGTCATCTAAGTGATACATGATCCGAATCGACTAGACTATGTCCGATCATCACGTGAGACGGACTAGTCATCAACGGTGAACATCTCCATGTTGATCGTATCTACTATACGACTCATGTTTGACCTTTCGGTCTCTTGTGTTCCGAGGCCATGTCTGTACATGCTAGGCTCGTCAAGTCAACCTAAGTGTTTCACATGTGTAAATCTGGCTTACACCCGTTGTATGCGAACGTTAGAATCTATCACACCCGATCATCACGTGGTGCTTCGAAACAACGGACCTTCGCAACGGTGCACAGTTAGGGGGAACACATCTCTTGAAATTTTAGTGAGGGATCATCTTATTTATGCTACCGTCGTTCTAAGCAAGTAAGATGTAAACATGACAAACATCACATGCAAATCATAAAGTGACATGATATGGCCAATATCATCTTGCGCCTTTTGATCTCCATCTTCGAGGCGCGGCATGATCACCTTCGTCACCGGCATGACACCATGATCTCCATCATCATGATCTCCATCATCGTGTCTTCATGAAGTTGTCTCACCAACTATTACTTCTACTACTATGGCTAACAGTTAGCAATAAAGTAAAGTAATTACATGGCGTTTTTCATTGACACGCAGGTCATACAATAAATTAAGACAACTCCTATGGCTCCTGCCGGTTGTCATACTCATCGACATGCAAGTCGTGATTCCTATTACAAGAACATTATTAATCTTACACATCACATATATATAATTCATCACATCCTTTTGGCCATATCACATCACATAGCATACCCTGCAAAAACAAGTTAGACGTCCTCTAATTGTTGTTGCATGTTTTACGTGGCTGCTATGGGTTTCTAGCAAGAACGTTTCTTACCTACGCAAAAGCCACAACGGTGATATGCCAATTGCTATTTACCCTTCATAAGGACCCTCTTCATCGAATCCGATCCGACTAAAGTGGGAGAGACAGACACCCGCTAGCCACCTTATGCATCAAGTGCATGTCAGTCGGTGGAACCTGTCTCACGTAAGAGTACGTGTAAGGTCCGTCCGGGCCGCTTCATCCCACAATGCCGCCGAATCAAGATAAGACTAGTAACGGTAAGCAAATTGAACAAATCATCGCCCACAACTACTTTGTGTTCTACTCGTGCATAGAATCTACGCATAGACCTAGCTCATGATGCCACTGTTGGGGAACGTAGCGATAATTCAAAATTTTCCTACGTGTCACCAAGATCAATCTAGGAGATGCTAGCAACGAGAGAGAGGGAGTGCATCTTCATACCCTTGAAGATCGCTAAGCGGAAGCGTTACAAGAACGCGGTTGATGGAGTCGTACTCGCGGCGATTCAAATCGCAGAAGATCCGATCTAGCGCCGAACGGACGGCGCCTCCGCGTTCAACACACGTACAGCCCGGGGACGTCTCCTCCTTCTTGATCCAGCAAGGGGAGAGGATAAGTTGAGGGAGAACTCCAGCAGCACGACGGCATGGTGGCGATGGAGCTCGTGGTTCTCTGGCAGAGCTTCGCTAAGCACTACGGAGGAGCAGGAGGAGTTGGAGGAGGAGAGGGCTGCGCCAGGCCAGGGGGTGCGGCTGCCCTCCCACCCCCTCACTATATATAGGGGGAAGGGGAGAGGGGGCCGGCCCCTCTAGATAGATCTAAAGGAGGAGGCGGCGGCCAGGGGAAACCCTAGATGGGTTTGGGCGCCCCCACCCCCAAGGAAACTTGCCCCCCAAGCCGGGAGGGGCGGCTGCCCTAGGGGTAGCACCCCCACCTCTCCTGGTTACGTGAGAGGGGTTGGGAGGGGTGCACAGCCCCTTAGTGGGCTGGTTTGCCCCGTCCCCTTGGCCCATAAGGCCCCCCAACGCTTGCCGGGGCCTCCGGAACCCCTTTCGGACATGTTGGCCATAGCCTGGTACCCCCGGAACAATTCCGGACTCCAATACCCTTCGTCCAATATACCGATCTTCACCTCCGGACCATTCCGGAGCTCCTCGTCATGTCCGGGATCTCATCCGGGACTCCGAACAACCTTCGGTAACCACATACTATTTCCCATAACAACCCTAGCGTCACCGAACCTTAAGTGTGTAGACCCTACGGGTTCGGGAACCATGCAGACATGACCGAGACGTTCTCCGACCAATAACCAACAGCGGGATCTGGATACCCATGTTGGCTCCCACATGTTCCATGATGATCTCATCAGATGAACCACGATGTCGGTGATTCAATCAATCCCGTATACAATTCCCTTTGTCTATCGGTATGTTACTTGCCCGAGATTCGATCGTCGGTATCCCTATACCTTGTTCAATCTCGTTACCGGCAAGTCTCTTTACTCGTTCCGTAACGCATGATCCCGTGGCTAACTCATTAGTCACATTGAGCTCATTATGATGATGCATTACCGAGTGGGCCCAGAGATACCTCTCCGTCATACGGAGTGACAAATCCCAGTCTCGATTCGTGCCAACCCAACAGACACTTTCGGAGATACCTGTAGTGCACCTTTATCAATGACATCCAATGTCCATGGTCAGGAAACCATAACCATATATTGATCAACGAGCTAGTCAACTAGAGGCTTACTAGGGACATGTTGTGGTCTATGTATTCACACATGTATTACGGTTTCCAGTTAATACAATTATAGCATGAACAATAGACAATTATCATGAACAAGGAAATACAATAATAACCATTTTATTATTGCCTCTAGGGCATATTTCCAACACTTTGCACACAGGTGGCTGGCGGGTGTCAGTTTCTCCAACTTTAGTTGAACCGAGTGTGGCTACGCCCGGTCCTTGAGAAGGTTAAAACAACAGTAACTTGACGAACTATCGTTGTGGTTTTGATGCGTAGGTAGGAACGGTTCTTGCTCAGCCCGTAGCCGCCACGTAAAACTTGCAACAACAAAGTAGAGGACGTCTAACTTGTTTTTGCAGGGCATGTTGTGATGTGATATGGTCAAGGCATGATGCTATATTTATTGTATGAGATGATCATGTTTTGTAACCAAGTTATCGACAACTGGCAGGAGCCATATGGTTGTCACTTTATTGTATGCAATGCAATCACCCTGTAATTGCTTTACTTTATCACTAAGCGGTAGCGATAGTCGTAGAAGCAATAGTTGGCGAGACGACAACGATGCTACGATGGAGATCAAGGTGTCGCGCCGGTGATGATGGTGATCATGACGGTGCTTCGAAGATGGAGATCACAAGCACAAGATGATGATGGCCATATCATATCACTTATATTGTTTGCATGTGATGTTTATCTTTTATGCATCTTATTTTTCTTAGATCGACGGTAGCATTATAAGATGATCTCTCACTAAATTTCAAGGTATAAGTGTTCTCCCTGAGTATGCACCGTTGCGAAAGTTCTTCGTGCTGAGACACCACGTGATGATCGGGTGTGATAGGCTCTACGCTCAAATACAACGGGTGCAAAACAGTTGCACACGTGGAATACTCAGGTTAAACTTGACGAGCCTAGCATATGCAGATATGGCCTCGGAACACTAAGACCGAAAGGTCGAGCGTAAATCATATAGAAGATATGATCAACATAGTGATGTTCACCATTGAAACTACTCCATCTCACGTGATGATCGGACATGGTTTAGTTGATTTGGATCACGTGATCACTTAGATGATTAGAGGGATGTCTATCTAAGTGGGAGTTCTTAAGTAATATGATTAATTGAACTTTAATTTATCATGAACTTAGTCCTGGTAGTATTAGCATATCTATGTTGTAGATCAATAGCTCGCGTTTAGCTCCCCTGTTTTATTTTGATATGTTCCTAGAGAAAACTAAGTTGAAAGATGTTAGTAGCAATGATGCGGATTGGATCCGTGATCTGAGGATTATCCTCATTGCTGCACAGAAGAATTATGTTCTTGACGCACCGCTAGGTGACAGACCGATTGCAGGAGCAAATGCAGACGTTATGAACGTTTGGCAAGCTCGATATGATGACTACTTGATAGTTTAGTGCACCATGCTTTACGGCTTAGAATCGGGGCTTCAAAGACGTTTTTGAAACGTCACGGAGCATATAAGATGTTCCAAGAGTTGAAATTGGTATTTCATACTCGTGCCCATGTCGAGAGGTATGAGACCTCTGACATTACTTTGCCAATAAGATGGAGGAGTATAGCTCAACCAGTGAGCATGTGCTCAGATTGTCTGAGTACTACAATTACTTGAATCAAGTGGGAGTTAATCTTCCAAATAAGATAGTAATTGACAAACTTCTCTAGTCACTATCACCAAGTTAATAGAACTTCGTGATGAACTATAATATGCAAGGGATGACGAAAGTAATTCCCGAGCTCTTTGCGATGCTGAGACCGGCGAAGGTAGAAATCAAGAAAAGAGCATCAAGTGTTGATGGTTAACAAGATCACTAGTTTCAAGAAAAGGGCAAAGGGAAAGAAGGGGAACTTCAAGAAGAACAGCAAACAAGTTGCTGCTCAGGAGAAGAAACCCAAGTCTGGACCTAAGCCTGATACTGAGTGCTTCTACTGCAAAAAGGACTGGTCACTGGAAGCGGAACTACCCCAAATAATTGGTGGATAAGAAGGATGGCAAAGTGAACAAAAGTATATTTGATATACATGTTATTGATGTGTACTTTACTAGTGTTTATAGCAACGCCTCGGTACTTGTTACTGGTTCAGTTACTAAAGAGTAGTAACTCAAAACGGGAGTTGCAGAATGAACGGAAACTAGTTAAGGGTGAAGTGACGATGTGTGTTGGAAGTAGTTTCAAGATTGATATGATCACCATCGCACACTCCCTATACTTTCGGGATTAGTGTTGAACCTAAATAAATGTTATTTGGTGTTTGCGTTGAGCATGAATATGATTTGATCATGTTTATTGCAATACGGTTATTCATTTAAGTTAGAGAATAATTGTTGTTCTGTTTACATGAATAAAACCTTCTATGGTCATACACCTAATGAAAATGGTTTGTTGGATCTCGATCGTAGTGATACACATATTCATAATATTGAAGCCAAAAGATGCAAAGTTAATAATGATAGTGCAACTTATTTGTGGCACTGCCGTTTAGGTCACATTGGTGTAAAGCGCATGAAGAAACTCCATGCTGATGGGCTTTTGGAATCACTTGATTATGAATCACTTGATGCTTGCGAACCATGCCTCAGGGGCAAGATGACTAAGACTCCGTTCTCCGGAACAATGGAGCGAGCAACTGACTTATTGGAAATAATACATACTGATGTATGCGGTCCAATGTGTGTTGAGGCTCGCGGCAAGTATCGTTATTTTCTGACCTTCGCAGATGATTTGAGCAGATATGGGTATATCTACTTGATGAAACATAAGTCTGAAACATTTGAAAAGTTCAAAGAATTTCAGAGTGAAGTGGAGAATCATCGTAACAAGAAAATAAAAGTTTCTACGATATGATCGCAGAGGTAAAATATTTGAGTTACGAGTTTGGCCTTCAGTTAAAACAATGTGAAATAGTTTCACTACTCACGCCACCTGGAACACCACAGTGTAATGGTGTGTCCGAACGTCATAATTGTACTTTATTAGATATGGTGAGATCTATAATGTCTCTTACCGATTTACCACTATCGTTTTGGGATTATGCATTAGAGACAGCTGCATTCACGTTAAATAGGGCACCATCTAAATCTGTTGATATGACACCGTATGAACTATGGTTTAGCAATAAACCTAAGCTATCGTTTCTTAAAGTTTGGAGTTGCGATGCTTATGTGAAAAGGTTTCAACCTGATAAAGCTCGAACGCAAATCGGATAAATGTGTCTTCATAGGATACCCAAAGGAGACAGTTGGGTACACCTTCTATCACAGATCCGAAGGCAAGACATTCGTTGCTAGGAATGGATCCTTTCTAGAGAAGGAGTTTCTCTCGAAAGAAGTGAGTGGGAGGAAAGTAGAACTTGATGAGGTAACTGTACCTGCTCCCTTATTGGAAAGTAGTTCATCACAGAAATATGTTCCTGTGACTCCTACACCAATTAGTGAGGAAGCTAATGATGATGATCATGTAACTTCAGATCAAGTTACTACCGAACCTCGTAGGTTAACCAGAGTGAGATCCGCACCAGAGTGGTATGGTAATCCTGTTCTGGAGGTCACGTTACTTGACCATGACGAACCTACGAACTATGAGGAAGCGATGATGAGCCCAGATTCCGCAAAATGGCTTGAGGCCATGAAATCTGAGATGGGATCCATGTTTGAGAACAAAATATGGACTTTGATTGACTTTCCCAATGATCGAGATTAAATGGATCTTCAAGAGGAAGACGGACGCTGATAGTAGTGTTACTATCTACAAAGCTAGAATTGTCGCAAAAGGTTTTCGACAAGTTCAAGGTGTTGACTACGATGAGAGTTTCTCACTTGTATCTATGCTTAAGTCTATCTGAATCATGTTAGCAATTGCTGCATTTTATGAAATCTGGCAAATGGATAAACAAAACTGCATTCCTTAATGGATTTATTAAAGAAAGAGTTGTATATGATGCAACCAGAAGGTTTTGTCAATCTAAAAGTGCTAACAAAATATGCAAGCTCCAGCGATCCATCTATGGACTGGTGCAAGCATCTCGGAGTTGGAATATACGCTTTGATAAGTTGATCAAATCATATAGTTTTATACAGACTTGCGGTGAAGCCTGTATTTACAAGAAAGTGAGTGGGAGCACTACAGCATTTCTGTTAAGTATATGTGAATGACATATTGTTGATCAGAAATAATGTAGAATTATTCTGCAAAGCATAAAGGATTGTTTGAAAGGAGTTTTTAAAGAAAGACCTCGGCGAAGCTGCTTACATATTGAGCATCAAGATCTATAGAGATAGATCAAGACGCTTGATAAGTTTTTTCAATGAGTACATACCTTGACAAGATTTTGAAATAGTTCAAAATGGAACAGTCAAATAAAGAGTTCTTGCCTGTGTTACAAGGTGTGAAATTGAGTAAGACTCAAAGTCCGGCCACGGCAGAAGATAGAAAGAGAATGAAAGTCATTCCCTATGCCTCAGCCATAGGTTCTATAAAGTATGCCATGCTGTGTACCAGATCTATTGTATACCCTACACTGATTTTTGCAAGGGAGTACAATAGTGATCTAGGAGTAGATCACTGGACAGCGGTCAAAATTATACTTAGTGGAATAAGGATATGTTTCTCGATTATGGAGGTGACAAAAGGTTCGTCGTAAAGAGTTACATCGATGCAAGCTTTGACACCGATCTGGATGACTCTAAGTCTCGATCTAGATACATATTGAAAGTGGGAGCAATTAGCTAGAGTAGCTCCGTGCAGAGCATTGTAGACATAGAAATTTGCAAAATACTTACAGATCTGAATGTGACAGACCCGTTGACTAAAATTATCTCACAAGCAAAACATGATCACACCTTAGTACTTTTTGGGTGTTAATGACATAGCGATGTGAACTAGATTACTGACTCTAGTAAACCCTTTGGGTGTTGGTCACGTATCGATGTGAACTATGAGTGTTAACCACATAAAGATGTGAACTATTGATGTTAAATCACATGGCGATGTGAACTAGATTATTGACTCTAGTGCAAGTGGGAGACTGAAGGAAATATGCCCTAGAGGCAATAATAAAGTTATTATTTATTTCCTTATTTCATGATAAATGTTTATTATTCATGCTAGAATTGTATTAACCGGAAACATAATACATGTGTGACATAGACAAACAGAGTGTCACTAGTGTGCCTCTACTTGACTAGCTCGTTGATCAAAGATGGTTATGTTTCCCAACCATAGACATGAGTTGTCATTTGATTAACGGGATCACATCATTAGGAGAATGATGTGATTGACTCGACCCATTCCGTTAGCTTAGCACTTGATCGTTTAGCATGTTGCTATTGCTTTCTTCATGACTTATACAGGTTCCTATGACTATGAGATTATGCAACTCCCGTTTACCGGAGGAACACTTTGTGTGCTACCAAACGTCACAACGTAACTAGGTGATTATAAAGTTGCTCTACAGGTGTCTCCGAAGGTACTTGTTGGGTTGGCGTATTTCGAGATTAGGATTTGTCACTCCGATTGTCAGAGAGGTATCTCTGGGCCCTCTCGGTAATGCACATCACTATAAGCCTTGCAAGCATTGTGACTAATGAGTTAGTTACAGGATGATGTATTACGGAACGAGTAAAGAGACTTGCCGGTAACGAGATTGAACTAGGTATTAAGATATCGACGATCGAATCTCGGACAAGTAACATACCGATGACAAAGGGAACAACGTATGCTGTTATGCGGTTTGACCGATAAAGATCTTCGTAGAATATGTAGGAGCCAATATGAGCATCCAGGTTCCGCTATTGGTTATTGACCGGAGACGTGTCTCGGTCATGTCTACATAGTTCTCGAACCCCTAGGGTCCGCACGCTTAAAGTTCGATGACGGTTATATTATGAGTTTATGGGTTTTGATGCACCGAAGGTAGTTCGGAGTCCCGGATGTGATCACGGACATGACGAGGAGTCTCGAAATGGTCAAGACATAAAGATTGATATATTGGAAGCCTATATTTGGATATCGGAAGTGTTCCGGGTGAAATCGGGATTTTACCGGAGTACCGGGGGTTACCGGAACCCCCCGGGGGTTTAATGGGCCAAGATGGGCCTTAGTGGAGAAGAGGAGGGG
The DNA here is from genome assembly GCF_018294505.1 of Triticum aestivum. Taxonomy (NCBI): domain Eukaryota; kingdom Viridiplantae; phylum Streptophyta; class Magnoliopsida; order Poales; family Poaceae; genus Triticum; species Triticum aestivum. Next base: position 505,700,079 of record NC_057802.1, read on the forward strand.
CGGCCAGGGCAGGCCGCACGCCCCCTCCCCCTCTAGTACGAATTGGACAAGGAGGGGGCGCCCCCCTTTCCTTCCTCTCTCCCTCCCCCTTCCCCCTTCTCCTACTCCAACTAGGAAAGGAGGGAGTCCTACTCCCGATGGGAGTAGGACTCCTCCTTGGCGCGCCTCCTCCTGGTCGGCCACCTCTCCCCCCTGGCTCCTTTATATACGGGGGCAGGGGGGCACCTCTAGACACAAAAATTGATCTCTTGATCTCTTAGCCGTGTGCGGTGCCCCCTCCACCATAATCCACCTCGATAATATCATAGTGGTGCTTAGGCGAAGCCCTGCGTGGGTAGAACATCATCATCGTCACCACGCCGTCGTGCTGACGGAACTCTCCCTCAAAGCTCGGCTGGATCGGAGTTCGAGGGACGTCATCGAGCTGAACGTGTGCTGAACTCGGAGGTGTCGTGCGTTCGGTACTTGATCGGTCGGATCGTGAAGACGTACGACTACATCAACTGCGTTGTGCTAACGCTTCCGCTTTCGGTCTACGAGGGTACGTGGACACACTCTCCCCTCTCGTTGCTATGCATCACCATGATCCTGTGTGTGCGTAGGAATTTTTTTGAAATTACTACGTTCCCCAACAGCCACCTCCTCATCTTCCTGAGTAGGACATAAACCCTAAACGAACTCACGAAAACACCAAAAAACGGGAGCAAGATCCTTCCCCCGGCAAGGGTCGGGGCCCACCGCACCGCCATGGCCCCTAGGGCCACCGGAGACAAGACGGACCGTCGGCGCCGGCGGAAGGCGGATGAACCCTAAGTTCTTTTCTCAAGAGGAGGCGACGGCGACTGCGTCCAGGGCAACTTTGCATCCTTAACGCGGCAACGCTACATGCCACAAAGACAGAGATCGGCTCATAGCAACAGGTGACCAGAATGCCAATCCCAACACGTGCCCAGCTGACCAAATGGACAAAACGATGGTTTGACAACCACCGGTGCTTTTTCTTTTGAGGAAAAGCTCGTGTTCACCTGGCTGATTTCTCCGCGCGCGTCTACCGCATCTGTGGTTGTGGGATCTTTTTTTATCGGATAGCTCCAGAGCAACCTTCCCTGTAGCCTAGGTTTGCAACTTGGCCATTGTTGTGATCTGTTTGACCACAACAAAGGTTCTGTTGCAAAATGACAACAGCGACCGCCTAGGCGAGGGTAACGACGGTGACCGCTGGATCCCCGCAACGGTGACGGACGGCGGCATCGGGGCCCGTGGCTTCAGGATCTGATGAAGAGGGGCCTTGGTCGTCTCAGATCCAATGAAGGGGAGGACAAGGCGATGCAGAGAGGGCGGGGATGTACCCTTCGTCTGCGGAAGAAACTAGTGACAAGGCAGGCTATGCGCGACGCATAGCCGGGGCAGGGCTACGTCGGTGTCAAACCATTGCTTCCGGAAGAAGGTTGGCATGGGTAGGGCGGGCACGAAAGCAGGAGGGTGGAAATAGGCTACTTATATCAATAAGGACTTTCTTCTTTTCCGGGAGTCTATTCGAAAAAAAACTCCAAAGTTAAGCATGCTCAGTTTGGAGCAAATTTCAGGATGGGTGACCGAGTAGATAGTTGGTCTCTGGTGCGCGCGGTGAGGACAAAGTGCAAGAAAGACTAGTATTGATCCGTGGGTCAGTCTAGATCCTGCCAGGAGTAACGGCCAGTAACCGGCAGGTGTGTCCGAGGCGTTACAAGTTGGTATCAGAGCCGACCCTCGTGGTTACACGGATGTTTGCGGGTCAGGTGCACAGTCATGTTGTGCATGACGTTTGTGACCAGTCGTGGCACACGACATGCCACATGTGTTGGACTGGACGCACAGACATGTACCAAGAAGAATGTTCATGTGGGCCGACGAAGACGTCAGTTCCTTTGAGTAGGGATGTATGTGATAGTCTGGCTTAATAGGGATGATAGACTACTCATAACAATAAATAATTTCTCCTTTTTCGAGAGCCCATTCGGAAAGAACTTCAAAGTTAAGTGTGTTTAGCGTGGAGCAATTTTAGGATGGGTGACTGATTGAGAAGTTGATTCCAGATATGCACGAGTGAGGACAAATTGCACAAGAAAAACTAGTATTGATCTGTGGGACCAGTCTAGGAGTAACGGCAAGTAAGGAAACACATTTTGCTTCTCAATCTTGTTTTTAATACTTTTGAGTATTTAATCAACATCTAAGTGAATTTTAATTTGGTATTAGTTGTATTACCAATCTTTATTGTGCAAGACCAGACAATGACATGAAAATCATCACGATGCATGCGGGACTGAGCAGAATTGAAAAATAGCTAAATGGAAAAAAGTAAGGCGTTTTTCAAAACTTTTTTTAGACTCCTCTTTTTTCTTTTTCTCGAGAGAATTTTTTAGATGCTTCTCGGTCTCGTTGGCATCTCTGAACCTGCAAAACCCAACAGAAAAGCCGGCACTCACCGTAGACGCGTGAAATGTGCCCCCAATCTAGAAACTGCTCACTGGCATGTACTAGCATCCTCCCGCTGGGACCCACTAGCAGCGACACATCCAGCCGTTCCGTTTTCTCGCCAGCTCGAAGGTAAACACACACACAAAACAAAAAGAAAAGAAAAGAAATTAACAGTTCAAAAAGGCAAGGGAAAAAGAGCGAAACGCTATAAAAACGCGACCACCGCCTCCGTCTCCGCCTCCTCCCAGCCCCCGAGACGACGAAGCCGACCAAAAGTAAGCAACGCCGCCGACCCCTCGAGGTAAGGTCTCCGCGCCCCCAAAATCCTCCTCCCCGGAATCCCGCCGCCTCCCACTCCGTTCGGCTGTCCCCTCCTCCTCCGCGCCCCGCCTCGCGGAAATGCCCGCGATCGAATCGGCCCGACGGCGTTTTTTGCGGCGGTCGGCGTTTCGGCGCAGGCGGGGATGCCACGCGCGCGCTCTCTCTCTCCGCGGCTGACCGGGGTTAGGCGCGGGTTTGTGGTGGGGAAGCGATTTGTTAGGTTTGGTGTGCGGTTTGAAGGTTCTCTGCGATCATGGTTCGATGCCCTGGATCTCGGCGCTCCTAGTCGGCCAGCCACTGCCTGTCTTGTTTTTTCTCAAGTTGTTGTCGGCGATGGTGTAGGCTGTGTGTAGTGAGGCCGCGGATGACTAGTTTGGTGATGAAATTTGCAGTGTTTGGAGTTTATGCGAGGTGATTTTTGTAGTTTGGGACGAGAATTTCTGTCAGACGGCGCAGTTTATTTTCAGTTGAAATGGTTGCAGAAATCCCGTGTTGTAGTATGATCGATGTGATATGTATATGTGCAAATTCATTGGTCCCAGATAGAGCAAAGTCTAGCTGATTTACGCTTTTAATCAGTGAGATGATTTCTGGTTCTAGGTTGTTTCAGATTTTGTTTCTTACATGGAAATGCTTTGCTGTCATCGGGAACAACTTTGATGTTTCAAAGTGCTGACATAAACCACTTAAACGAACAAAGAACTTTAAAACTTATGCTCCTTCTGAACGTATATGGTGGTTCAAATGCTGTTGTTCTAGAAGGCTTCATTGATTAGGGATGACATCAGTGCTCTAAAGTTAAATAAATATGCTCCTGTGTAATCCTGTAATATTTTTCCTGATAAAATTCATTTATGTGCTTTCTGTAGTAGGGGTGAAACAAGGCAAAGGGAGAGTAATGTGGCGTCGCTGCATTTGTTGTCAAGCCGCTGAGTTTGATGAGAATGAAAATGGGCGTGCCAAGGCCAAGGCCCCAACAAATAACGTAGATGGTACACTTATTTACCTTGATTGTATCATTTGCTTGCTAGTTTACAGTTATCATGCCACTTAAACTTAAAACTCTATTCTGGTCATTTATCTGACATTCACCACATAGAATTTGATGTTATTTCCTCTGTTTTTTCAAGGAATGAAAAAGGGTTTGAAAGATTCTGCTACTGTGAAAGCCGAGCCACAAGATTCAGCTCCCTCTATCAATATTCCTGTTCTATCTTTGGATGAATTAATAGAAAAGACTGATGATTTTGGGGCAAAGGCTTTAATAGGCGAAGGGTCTTATGGGAGAGTGTACTACGCTGCCCTTGATAATGGGACAAAAATGGCAGTGAAGAAACTTGATGCTACTGAAAATGAGCCCATATCAGAATTCTCGACTCAGGTTGGCTTACTATTGAAGATTGGACTTATTCTTCTGGTTATACATCTGACACTTCTTAATGCATGAAGTGTTCTCTAATTTTAAATATGTATATTTTTCTGAAAATGCACGGAGAGTCCATCAGCAATGATCCATACTTTCTTATGCTAGGTTTCCTTGGTTTCAAGATTGAAACATGAAAACTTCGTAGATATATTGGGATACTGTATGGAGCGTAACCTTCGCATAGTAGCCTATGAATTTGCCACCATGGGGTCTCTGCATGATGTTCTACATGGTATGATTATGCATATCCATCATACTCCACAGTTTGATACAAAATTTCCTATTCTCGTTGGGAACTTGGGGATTGGGGTGGTACAGCTATTGTGGATTATTTGTAAGCATGTTTTTAACTTGTGCTAACAGGAAGAAAAGGAGTACAAGGTGCACAACCTGGTCCACCACTTAATTGGATGCAGCGAATGAAAATTGCTGTTGATGCTGCCAAAGGACTTGAATATCTGCACGAGAAGGTCCAGCCTTCTATTGTACATAGAGATGTTAGATCCAGCAACATCCTCTTATTTGAGGACTTCAAGGCCAAGATTGCAGACTTCAATCTTTCAAATCAGGCTCCAGATATGGCTGCTCGGTTGCATTCTACTCGTGTGTTGGGAACCTTCGGTTATCATGCCCCAGAGTACAGAATCCTATACTTTCAAACTACCAAATCCGTGATGAATTAATACTTTGATAACTATTTTATTGCTAAAATATAGTTCTCTTTGGAGTGTGAACTTGTCTAGTTAATTCTGTATAAAATCGATTGCATTGCTTGTTCAAAGCAGCGGTTAAAAAATGTCAACAGATAAGCACATCTATCAGCAACATTAGAATTTAATCATTCCCTGGCATTTATTTGTACATTTTGGCACTTTGCATTTATAGCAATATGCTGAGAAACTTGTGTCGTTGTAGAATCCATCGGCCTGTTGTTATTTCTCTTCTGTTCGGATTTTGTTTGACCAGATAAAACTGGTTTATACTCAACTACCAATCTGAAAAAGAATCAAGTTCACCAGGTGGAGGCAACCCAGTTTCCTGTACTTGGGCAGAATCAGCCACAAATATTTATGTATTTTATCTTCTACTCCCTTAGTTCTATAATTCTTGTCGTGGTTTCAGTTCAAATTTGAACTAAACCACGACCAGAATTATGGAACAGAGGGAGTATTAACCATTACTGTTACTGGCCAGAAACTTGTAAACTCTACCTAGCAGTAACCACTCTAATATGGGGGTACTCCTTACATAAAACCTTTCTTGAAGTGATGCAATTGTCTACAGAATTCTGATAGTACAGAATACTGTTTTTGTATAACTAATGCTTTGTAATAATATAAACTTTCTAGGTACGCAATGACTGGTCAGCTGACCCAGAAGAGTGATGTGTATAGTTTTGGGGTTGTTCTCTTGGAACTTCTGACAGGAAGAAAGCCTGTGGACCATACAGCGCCTCGAGGGCAGCAGAGCTTGGTTACATGGGTAATGCTCACATCATAGTTACTTATTTCTCATAATAACAAGACACATCCCCATCCTTCACTGCGGACTTTGTTAACCAGTTCTCTGAGCATATAGCTTCTGTTGTGCAGGCTACACCAAGATTAACCGAAGACAAGGTGAAGGGTTGCATAGATCCCCGGTTGGAGGGTGAATATCCGCCAAAGGGACTTGCAAAGGTCTCCCTACTCCTCTTGTCTCTTGCCCCCTCTTTTGTATACCCACTAGCTTGACAACTTGTAACTTACTCTTCCATCTGTTTTCACACTTTTCACCTTCGCACCTTAATACAGCTTGGGGCGGTAGCAGCTCTGTGTGTGCAATATGAAGCCGAGTTCCGTCCAAGCATGAGCATTGTGGTGAAGGCTTTATCTCCCCTTACCTTGAGCAGGCAAACTCCACCTGCACCAGCAGCAGCTCTGGACAGTTGATCCACAGAATTAACCAAAGAAATAAGTTAGTCCATACGGTTCTGTCATTGGATATCTCATCGCATGTTTAAGGTGCTAAGAGTTATATTTGTGTCGTCACGCAGGATACCTCTTTAACTGAAGATGGCCTGCACGAAGATAGTCCGTCCGCTTGCCTCATGCTGCTATCTCTTTTACCGAAAGCTGATGATGATATGCAAGTCAAGAAGATATGAGGAAATTGGAGCCTTGTCAGATCACTTTATAACTAACTAAATTAAGACGTGTGGCTTTGGTGGAACACAGAGACGTCCTTTTCTAGTAGTATATCTCTAAAACTTGGGAATTATCTGTAGAGAACAATATCTGCATTTTTCACATTCGTTGAGGGTGGATTGTAGAACTTCCTGTCGTGCTACTTCTGGCCTAACTATAGGGACGAAATACCTTTCTTACGATCCTCCTGGCCGTGCATCAGCTGAGGAACAATGTTTCCTCTATTACCGTCCTTGGGGTTATGATTTCTTGATTCTCATTATAGATCCTTCACTAAGATCGTGTAGTCCGCATACGTGGGAACAACTACGGTATTTTCAACTGGTTTACAGTGCTGCCCCCTCGCATCCAACGGTTAGCCTATTGCAGTTTACATCGTTAGAGCAACTCTAGCAGACCCCGCATCCAGGGCGAACCCGCATAATTCCGGCGATTATACGGGCTCGGCCCATTATTCTGGCCAGAGCAGAGCCTGCATTGGTGTCCGGCTCGTAAATATTTTTGCCGCAGCCTGCGAACGCTACCCCCGAACTAGTATAACTGCGGGCTTGCGGGGCGGATGTGGGTCCAAACCCTATCCCCCTGCAGCCGCGTTTGCCCTCAATTCCCCACCGCGCCGCTCGATTTGTCGCCGCCGGCGAGCCTGCGAAAGCCATGGACGACTCTGGGGACGAGGCGGAGCGCCGCCGCCGCGCTAGATCTGACGTCGCGCGCAAGCGGGGGGTGCGCCGGTGGCTCAACCGCAGTACCCGGCCGCCGTCGGTCTTCGATCGCTGCGAGCTCGAGGACTTCGATCGCGAGCTCGCCCGTCGTTGCCACGCCTCCTCCGGCAACTGGTCCGCGGGGCGCATTGAGCTCGCGGCTCGTTCCGGTGAAGAGGGAGCCGGAGGAGGCGGTGAAGAGGGAGCCGGAGGAGGCCGTGCCCGATGCGCCGCCGTGCCGAGGCGTCATCGGGCCCGAGGACTACCTCCCCCCGGGCAGGAGGAGCTCCTCGAGCGCGTCGTCCTCGAGAGGTCGGCGAGGGAGCAGGAGGAGATTGAAGAGCGCATCCGGCGTGAGCTCGAGTACGAGCAGCTCTTCTTCTAGACGGGCGTCACGGCATCGCAGGCGCACACATAGAAGGAGGCTGACCTGCGCGTGATGAAGGCGGAGCAGGCGAAGCTCTACGTCGACCTCGACTCCTCCGACTCCGACTGAGCGCCGCCGGTGGGCAGCTACCGCAGGAGCTCCGGTGAGCTCAATTTTGTTGTAGTGGTACGGTAGCGTAGGCCCTGTCTAGCTGCGGCGACCTTTTATATGTATGTATGTGATGTGTACGAACTTATGGGAAGAAGAACCATCTATCCGAGCGAGCTCCGGCGAGCTGTTGCTTAAATTTCTCGTGCGAATCAACTTTTTTTAAATATTACGGGTTTGTTTGCGGTTTCTGTTTTGCCGCCGCGTTTTTCGGCCTGCATAAGCGCCCCCATGCGAACTATAAACACAGTTTGCAGTTCAGCAAAATGCGGGGTCTGCTAGAGTTGCTCTTAGGGCACCTCCAACGGCAACTTGCAAAAAACCTCATGCATCCGTTCTCGGACTAGAGGAAGTTATCCAATGCTAGATGCATACATTTCAAACCGTATTTTAACTAATCGGACGAAATTCATGCAAACTAGCCAATATTTATCATAATTCGGATAGAAAATAGCACAAATCATCCACACATAGGATGCAAATTAAGTTTAGTACAACAAGATCTCAAATTCGACTAGATCCCGGATGTCCAAGTTTTCAGGAACGGATCATGTCCTCCCACACATACTCCTCTTCAGCTTCATCCATCAGTGTGTGCACGTAAATGACCGTCCCTCTTACCTGTGGTACAGCACGGCGGCGCGTGCAGGCTACATATAATGTGTAGACCAACATTGAGTGAATGTATCAATCAACAAGTTTAGCAAGAGGAAGTAAAACTTACCATCTACCCCATGCTCGCGTGCAATGGCCACCTTCCCTCGAGCTGAGTGACCAAGTTGCAGAACTTGATGACGCTGACCTGGATAGCGTGCCAGCGATACGACAACTATCTCACGTTGCGTGGGTCGCATGATGTACACGTCGTAGGGCGCAATGTGCTTTCCCGCTTGAAACTTTTCATGCACTTGATCCCAGAAGGGCGGCCCTCTGGTCCTGCCTATGAAATCCGCGGATACGGCCAACCACGCATCACACAACTCATCCTCCATGGTCGAGTAGCTCATCATCCTTCGTACTCTAAAAACGATATAGCATTTGAAAATAAGCTCAATGACACTTGACCGAACACCTGCGGGACGTGGTGTCCGTCATGGAGGTCGTCGACAGGGGGCGAGGTGTACCTGGGTACAGACGGCTCCAGGGCTGAAAGCTCCGTCGAAACGGCGAGCGGGCGCGTTGGTGTTGGTTGCGGACGTCCCGCAATGCCTCTGTGGCGGCCGGAGACGAACAACAGCGGCGGTGGAGATGGAGGGTGCGGATGCAAAGCAAGCGGGAGAAGGGGCGGAGTGGAAGGAAATGGGACCGGGAGGGGGGATTGGGTGGGCCGGGGGTGTCGGAGTCCTAAATTTCGGGTGTCACTCCTGCAAACCTCCCACACTTTTGTTTCCAATTTGCAGGAGGAATCGCGTCCGGACCGCCTCGCGGACCGATACAGGTCAGCGTTGGATGGCTACCACGGTCCAGACAGCGCGGTCCGGACGGTTGCGGGAGGTTTACGGGTCCGCCTTAGAGATGCCCATCTCCAACGCCGACTCGTAAATTTCCTCCCACATCCGTCCTAGTTTTTTTTGAAGGTCCGCTCGTTCAAATAGCCGCATAAATAGAGTTCAGACGTTCAAATAGCCGCATACATAGAGTACAAACGTTCAAATAGTTGCATGTAGCATTTCAAATTTAAAAAGGTTCAAATATTACATTCCTACATTGTTGTACCCTTTAACTGCCCACGAATGCTCAATCAGATATTCAGTCAACTGCTTGTGAGTTGGTCGATGCGGGATTTGTTGATGCATTTGAATAAACTCTTCAAATGTGGTCGGATTCTGGTATGGAAGTTCTATAGGATCACCCATCTTCTCAAATTCTAGAGCCGCGGCAGCATCCTCATCCTCATCCTTGATGATCATGTTGTGCATGATCACACAACATGTTATTTACCTCCCACAAGGTCTCCGGATCTCATTGTTTAGCAGGTCCACGAACAACTGCAAAACGGGGCTGCAGAAATCCAAATGCCCTTTCTAGCTGCTTCTTGTCTTTGAGCAAAGTAATACTTTTCTAGCCAACTGGATTAGAGATGGTACTGACAAAGGTAGCCCACGCAGGATAGATACCATCAACCAGATATGTACTCATGTCCATTGACAATATAGTGGCAAGGGGGATCTTTTACTTCAGTTAGCCTCGCAAGCAATGGTGATCACGATGTCATTATGAGACCCGGACATGCCAAAGAAAGCATGCCAAATCCATAGATCATGTGATGCAACCGCTTTTAATAATGATGGTGGGCTTCTTAACATGAACCTGATATTGCCCTTGTAAAGCCTTCGGACAGTTCTTCCATTTTCAATGCATGCAGTCAAGAGATCCAAGAAAACCGGACCACCCTCTTGCTACTCAGATTGCCAAGAGCCTCTCGGTGTCTGCCACGATTGGTTCTCTCAGGTACTGAGGTCCAAACACCTCGACCACGGCAGTTGCAAACCTGACCATGGCATCTCCGCAAATGCTCTCAGACACCCGTAGGTACTCTTCCCACGATTCAGAGACCATGCCATATGCAAGCATCAAGAGTGCGGCCGTGCATTCTGGTAACCAGAGAATCCAATCGTTCCCACGACGTCCTTCTTGAAGACAAAGTAGTCATCATAGGACCGCCATGGTACAAACGATTAAAGACAGTCCTGCGCATCCGAAAATGCCGGCGAAAACGGTCAACGAAGAGTGCATCAGGGGCAAAGTAGTCGGCCATTAGTGTCAAATGGCCACGTGCCCTGTTGCAGTTGAGCACTCGATAACCCTCCACGTCTTCAAGAACCGCCTGCATCATTACTATCTCATCCGTGTAGTTCTCCTTATCGGATGAGCCGTCAGACGATTCAACATAGTGTTTGTATATATACTCCAAATCGGAATTCATTGCTTGAAAGAAGAAGGAACAACTTTTTTAGCTCCGTCAATTCATCAAACAGTTGCCGTGCATGGTGAGTATAGCAGCGGATAGTACCTGACGGGGTGGTTGGAGGATATGGGTTGAACGACGATGAAGGAGAAGCAGGGTGATGAAGAAGTAGAGTTCCGTCAAGGGAGTGACATGACGGCTGGGATGGTGAAGCGCGACGAAGGAAAAAGAGAAAGAATGAATGAGAGAAAATGAGAAGGATAGATACACGGGTCTGAGCGACAGAAAAGTGACTGCGGTTTCCGCCCAAGGAGTAACCGTAGCTGGTGCTCCCGTTTTACTCGGGACGCACGACCGAACAGAAACCACGAGAACTCCCGATAAAAGGAAACCACAATAGCTCCAATAAAACGCTCTGGGCGTCAATTTGATGTGCCTTCGAGAAAAGGCCAGCCCATTTTGGACGCTGGGAAGAGAAACCAAAACAGCACTGTAGGGACCAACTGTTCCGCAACTCCGCCGGCGAGTCCGGTCCGAGGTTGCGGAGCGAGAGCGAGCGTCGTAGACGAAGTAGTCGAAGTATGCGAAAGTAAAAATGACACAGAGAGATGGAGGAGACCAGCTTTATTAATCAATGATCAGGGATTACAATGATGGCTCCTCGTTGCTTTATATAGGGGGTAGGGGTCAAGGGATAAGTACCCACTTAACGTAAACTGGGGGAAACGGGAGGGGCTAGCCCGTGCGATACGCACGAGGCCGCCGCCACACTCGGTCGCCCCGGTTTCCCAACACTCCCCCTTGGGTAATTATCCGTATATCCATGCCTCAAAACTCCGAAAAACCCAATGGGAAAAAATGTGGAGAAAGAGCACACAGTATACGTTGTTGTATTGCACGAATTGCCTCGTCAAAAACCTCGTGTGAGAAACATCAGGAAAACTCACTCAAGGGAAAAAGAGTACAATCCACTCAACCATCAAGTTGAGTACTCGATCATCAGGATTGAGATTTTAGCGACGAGTTTGTGAAGTTTCTCCCCCTGAACCTTGCATCTCTCTAAGTCTCATCATACCGATTCCACGCACACACCTCTCTAAGGTTGATGCCGGTAATGATTTAGTGAACATATCAGCAAGATTGTCACAGGACTTAGTATGCAAAACTCTTACCTCGTTCAACTGTTGCAGCTCATGCGCATAGAAGAACTTGGGACTAATATGCTTTGTGAGGTTACTCTTCACATAACCCATCTGGACTTGTGCAACACAAGCAGCATTATCTTCATAGATAATGGTAGGGGTTTGTATGGTGTTCAGCCCACATGTCTGTTGAATGTGGCCGATCATCCGCCGAAGCGATACACACTCTTTTGACGCTTCGAATAGTGCCATGATTTCCGAGTGGTTCGTGGAAGTCGACACAAGTGTTTTCTTGGACGATTTCCAGGAAAACGCAGTTCCACCACAAAGGAAAACATATCCAGTCTGCGATTTGCAATCATGCGGGTCCGACAGGTACCCAGCATCGGCATAGCCTATCATAGATAGGTCTTGATTCCTCTTATAAAATAGACCAAGATCTTTGGTCCCTTGCAGGTAACGGAAGACGTCCTTGACACCTTTTCAATGTCTTTTGGTAGGTTCAGAACTGTACCGAGCAAGCAAACTGACGGCGAAAGCAATGTCTGGCCGTGTACAATTAGCGAGGTACATGAGTGCTCCAACTGCACTCAGGTAAGGAACCTCTGGTCCCAGAGTTTCCTCCCCCTCTTCCTTTGGCCTGAACGGGTCCTTGTCTGGCTGTAAAGATCTTCCGACCATCGGGGTCTTAGAAGGATATGCCTTATCAAATCCAAATCTCTCCAACACCTTCTGGGTGTAGGCCGACTGGTGCACTAGAATCCCATCAGGGGAATGTTCAAGTTGCAGACCTAGGCAGAACTTGGTTTTACCCAAATCCTTCATCTCGAATTCCGACATCAGGTAGGAACTCGCTTCCTCAATATCCTCAGGTGTACCGATTATGTTTAAATCGTCCACGTACACCGAGATTATACAGAATCCATCTTGGGATCGCCGTATAAAAACACATGGGCAATCTTTATTGCTCGTGTAGCCGTTCTCATGAAGGAAATCACTTAAGCGATTGTACCACATTCTACCAGACTGTCTGAGTCCGTACAGTGCCTTTTGAAGTTGAACACTGTATAGACCCCTATTTGCTCTATCATGGTTCGGAACAGGGATACCTTCTGGAACCTTCATGTATATGTTCGAATCCAAGTTACCATATAGGTAAGCAGTGACAACATCCATTAGTTTCATTTTCAAGCCCATGTTTACTGCCATCGAGATCAAGTATCTAAAGGTAACTCCATCCATGACTGGGGAATAAGTCTCCTCAAAATCAACACCTGGTCGTTGAGTGAACCCTTGAGCAACGAGCCTTGCTTTGTACCGTACTACCTTATTATTTTCATCTCTCTTTCGAACAAAAACCCACCTATGGCCAACAGGGCGAATGTGGGGAGGAGTTCGACAAACTGGTCCGAACACCTTCCTTTTGTTGAGAGATAATAATTCGGCAGTAATTGCCTGCTGCCAATCTTTCCAATCCGACCTTTTCTTGCAATCAGCGAGCGTGTTAGGCTCAGGGTCAAGATCTATGATTGAGGCAATTTTCATAGCAAAGTTGATGTCGATAATCACCGTTGCTCGGTTCAGGGACTCCCCCGTATAAATATAATTTATGGCCATTTCGTCATGGAGCGCATCAGGCGCAAACACTTGCTCTACCAAATTTCCCATTATGGGAGCAAGGTCCTTTAGATTTCCCGCGCCGATGTGTGCGCTCACATCTCCGCTGGGTGTTTCCTCTATGGGAAAGTTTAAGTCCGGAATTTCGTGCACTGAATTTTCCGTACTTGTGCCAGGTCTCGACTGGCTCCCCGTTTCAATTTGGGGTACTTTGGCGACAGGCTGTGATAAATCTCTCTTATCCTTTTTCGTCGGGCGTCCCCGAGTACTTGGGATTTGAGAAGCCGGATTTCTCGTCCTTTTAGGCCTTTGGACGGGAGCGGGCATACCATCATTTTTCTTCGGTATTTCAACCCTTTCCGGTGCATTGCGCGCGTGCACATGCGATTTTGTCACAGTCTTTAAGTCACTAAAGTGGTCGGGCAGTTGATTTGCTAAAGACCGCAAATCTATTATCTTTTGGACTTCTCTCTCAGTCTCAGCAGTGCGCGGGTCATGAGAGTGGATGTTGTAGGCCGATGGTCGAAAGTTGATGAGATTAGCCGCGTGTAACACCGCGTGGCCCCAACATGTAGTTGGTAAATTACAACCCTGAAGGAGCGGTCGGGCAATGAATTTAATTCTTTTAATCAATGCCTCGGCAAGTCCATTTTGTGTATGAACATGTGGTACCGAGTGCTCAACTTTGATTCCCATTGCCATGCAATAATCATCGAACGCCTTTGAAGTAAATTCTCCGGCGTTGTCCATTCGAATAGACTTTATACGATAATCCGGGAAATTATTCCGCATTTGTATGATCTGTGAGATCAATTTTGCAAAGGCATGGTTCCTTGTTGACAGCAGGCAAACATTGGACCATTTAGAGGAAGCATCAATGAGCACCATGAAGTACCGAAACGGCCACCTGAGGGGCTGAATTGGACCGCATATGTCCCCTTGGATACGTTCCAAGAACGCGGGGATTTCATCCCTCACCTTGAGGGGTGATGGCCTAATGACTAACTTCCCCTTAGCGCATGCGGAGCACACGAAATCATCAGGATTCGGGAAGTTCTTCACGTTAACATTATGTCCATGCGAGTTGTTAATTATATTTCTCATCATCCTAAGTCCGGGGTGGCCTAACCTATCGTGCCAGAGGCAGAAGAGTTCAGAGCTTCTAAAGACGGTCTTGAGGGTAGTGTACACGGGCGGTGCTACTATCTTAGTGTAGTATAGCCCTGTGTCAAACGAAGGAAGCCTTTCGATAACATGTTTACCACCTGCATCCCGCTTTGTGATGAATAGGCACTCCTTGCCGTTTTCATCATCGGTCTCAACATGGAAACCATTAGCGCGGATGTCTCTAAAGCTCAAAAGAGTACGAGTCGACTCCGGGTACAACAACGCATCATTAATGATCAAAGTTGTTCCCATGGGGAGTATAATAGTGGCTCGTCCGGAGCCAACTATGTGAGAACCGCAGCCGGCGATTGTCATAATACTTCCCGGAGATTTTTTAATGGACTCAAAGTACTTAGTTTCTCGTAAAATGGTATGAGTGGTGGCGCTATCGGCAAGGCACGTTTCCTCCATTCGGGCGCCACACGCGTTCTAAAATATGACATCTAATTAATGTAATGAGGAAGAAAATACATTAAAAATGAATGCACACATCTCAGAACATAACATGCTATCATGTATAAATAATGGAATAAATGAATAAATGTCATCCAATCGCCAAAGTAAAGAATAAGTTTATGCTCTCATAGAGCTTACAACCAAATCGAATTTATTCAATTTTATTGTATCAAAGCACGGAATCGTGATAACCAAAGAGGTATGCTAAGTGGACTCGGTGAAGAAGCCATTCACTTCCGCCGCAATCTCCATACTAGTGAGCTGATCCTCCTCAGAAATTATCTTGGAGGCAGCATCAATGTCTAGTGGCGGCGCCGCCGAGGCGGCCAGGTGGTCAACCTCCATGGCGACGTGGGCGTCGGTAGAGACCGCCAAAGCTGCCGCGATGGGCACCACGGGGGTCGCCTCTACAGGCGCAGCAGGGGGAGTAGCAATCATCACGGGTGCCGCCATGGGCGCCGGTGGAGCTCCCTCCTGAACCAAGGCGAGGTGCGTCTCACGTGCCTTCCGAGCCTTATATGCATCAACGACCTCCTGTGGTGCGCGGCACTGGCGGGAGAAATGCTCCACCGAGCCACAACGGAAGCAGTCCTGAGGCCTTTGCCCTCCCTTGCCCGGCTTGTTCTTCTTAGCCGGGGCGGGAGGGTGAGGGGCCTTCTTCTTGCCCTTCCGGCCCCTCTTCTTCTGTTGAGGCTTGCGGACTTTGAGAGCGTTCACCTCCTGGCGAGAACTCCCCCCAAGTGGTTGCGCGACAAAGTTCTTTTTGAGAACCTCGTCTTGCGCCTCCGCCACCTGGAGGACGTCAATCAACTCTGAATACCTCGTGTAGTTCCCCTGGCGGTAGTTCCGTGAGGACTGGACCGCGTCGGGGTGGAAAGTGGATAGGGTTTTCTCAATCTTCTGGGAGTCGGTAATCTCAGTACCACACAACCGAAGAGTCGTACAAATCCGGTGCAGAGCCGAATTGTACTCCCCAACCATCTTGAAGTCCGCAAACCTCAGACGGATCCACTCTGCCTCTGCACGTGGCTTGACAGTGTACTTCAGCCGCTCAAACCGCTGCTTAAGAGCGGTCCAAAGGCCAGAAGCACTGCGCTCAGCCATATACTCATCTTTCAGAGTAGGTGACAGGTGATGACGGAGAAAGTGCAGAGCCTGCGCATTCTCAGTCTCGAACTTGGGATCAGTGACGGCCAGCTGGGCCCCCTTACCGATCGCCCTCAGGAGGGTTTTGCCCTGGAGAAAAATCTCGCAGTCCGAGGACCATGACAGGTAGTTCAGCCCTGTCTGGGCCAACTCAGGAAACTCCTTGTGGACAATTCCGGCCATCTGCGATTTATGCAAAAATCATGAGATTACAGCAGGTAATCTTTTGCACAAAGCGATGTTGATAAACTTATTCAATAAAATGGCGTTCCAATATTTAAAACATGCTATCATATGACTTACTAAATGATTAAGAGTGCTAAACAATTAATCTACATCAGTAAAATCATACAATAATATCATGTTACAAAAGATAGCATGTTAAGCGCATCTAGTATGTGAAAACTAGCCCAAAAATTGAATTCCGTAGGCATTTATAAGCCTAAATACGCATTTTCAGCGAAAACAGACAATTCCAGGGGTTAAAACGCAATTCGCCGCGCTGCAGCCGGCGCCACCGTTTTTTTTGTTTGGATCCCCACGGCGCGCGGCCCATCTGGGCCCAGCAGCCAGCGCCTTCCCCCCTTTTTTTTAGGAAAAACCCACCAGGGGGCCGGTCCAGCCAGGCCCAGCAGGCCGGCCCAGGGCGTTGCACTGCCCACCAGGGGGGCGACGCTAGGGTTACCCTAGCGCCCGAACAACGCCATGGCGGCGGCAGCCGAGCCGGCCAGCGGGGCGCGACGACCGGGGGAAAAAGGGGCCGGCGGTCAACGGCGCGGCGGCGGGCCGCGACGCGAGGGTACGGCGCGCGGCGACCGCGACCAGGCCAGCGCGCGCGAGGCGGCGGCAGGCCACGGTGCGCGGCGGCGGCGGCTGCGGCACCCGGCACGCGGCGACAGCGGCCGGCACGGCACGCGGCTGCGGTGGCTTCGGCCACAGCACGCGGCGACGGCGGCCGGCACGGCACGCGGCTGCGGCGGCTTCGGCCACAGCACGCGGCGACGGCGGCCATCGGGGCGCGCGGCCTCGGCGCGACGGCACGGCACGCGGCTGCGGCGGCTTCGGCCACAGCACGCGGCGACGGCGGCCATCGGGGCGCGCGGCCTCGGCGCGACGTTACGGCTCGGCCCCGGCGCGGCGAGAGGCTCGGCGCGGTGCGGCCAGAGGCAGGGCACGGCGCGGCCAGCTCGAGCCCCGGCGACGGCAGCCGGCCGTGCACGGGCTCGGCCGAGGCGACGACCGGCGCGACTGTGGCGGCCACGCCACGCGACGGCGACGACCGCGACTACGGCGCGGCGTCGAGCCGGCCATCGAGACGGCGGCGGCGGCGTCAGCAGGACGCGGCGCGGCGTGCTTGGTACGGCGTCATCCGGACGCCGGCCTCGGGATGCGGATCTTCGTCGTGTTCGTCCGGAACTCCGACGGCGCATGGCACATCTGGTGCTTTGGCGGCGGTACCGCGGCCATCGGGGTCGCGATCTGTACCGACTCCCTATAGTGCAGTCAACAAGTCCCTCGTAGTCCAAGAACATCGACATTGGTCGGCGACGTGTTCGTCCGCTCGGTTCTTGGGAGAAAATCCGCACCATAGGTAGATCAAATCCGAATAATAATCTAATCGCAAAAACGGAATCGTAGGAACGAGAGGAATCCATTTTTGCAAAAAGTGGGGATCGGATCTTATACCTCCGCGGGATCGACGAAAGCCTGCGTGATGCAGGCTTGACGCAGGCTTGACGGAGAGTTGATGGAGCGAAGCGTGCTGATAACGTGTTCCGCAACTCCGCCGGCGAGTCCGGTCCGAGGTTGCGGAGCGAGAGCGAGCGTCGTAGACGAAGTAGTCGAAGTATGCGAAAGTAAAAATGACACAGAGAGATGGAGGAGACCAGCTTTATTAATCAATGATCAGGGATTACAATGATGACTCCTCGTTGCTTTATATAGGGGGTAGGGGTCAAGGGATAAGTACCCACTTAACGTAAACTGGGGGAAACGGGAGGGGCTAGCCCGTGCGATACGCACGAGGCCGCCGCCACACTCGGTCGCCCCGGTTTCCAACACCAACAACGTAATGAACTGGTTTCACTGCGGTCCAACACTGTAGCGACCGGTTCCCTGTAGTGCCCGGTATTATCGGACGGTTTTTATTTTGAACAATTTTTATCTATACATTGAACATTTCTGTAATACAGTATATGATGGACATTTTTATATGCATGCACGCTGAACTTTTTTTGTAATATACGGTGAACATTTCAGACAAACGCATGCATCCGCGGACCGATGAGGTGCCGTGTTGGATTGTTGGATGGCTTGCAGCGTCTGAACACCTCAGTCCGAACATTTCCGGCTGTTTTGAAGGTCTGTGTTAAAGATGCCCTTAAGCTGTTGTCTCGCTATCAAGTTCTAATCGTCCCAACACTTTCAAATAGCAAGATTTGACATGGGATCAAATGTAGTCATTGTCTTTGAAACAACTTTGTCCAAGGCAAGGGAGGACGGAATGGTGTGTTCGAATTTCGTATTCTGCATCAAGGTTGGCGATAGGTTTTGGGTAGTAGAAGCCATTGTTCCTTACCTTCCTGATTTCCTTTCTGCTCTATCCTTCTCTTGCACTTGTCTTTTTTCTTGTATTGCGTGCAATTTTTGATACTCAAGGCGAATATGTGAACCACATCAGCCGCACTACTGATGACTAACTTGTCACCTCCCTCAAACTATCGACGAACCACTCAGAGTACGGACCCTATGATGCCCCGCTCAGCCCGCCTTCAGCATGCCACTGCCGAAAAATGGCAACCGCAACATTGTGGCTGCCTTCTTTGGCCGGTCCGGGGACAGCCTCATCCCCATCGGTGCCTACATCTGCGTTGCCCCACCGGAAGACAACATCTGATCGTCAACCACTTGCATAAACATCTGCTCGAAACCACTCAAAGACAAGGCAAACATTGTTTGGATTGCATATGTTACAATATTCAATTCAGCACAAAATTCCCGGGCCACTAGCACAAATGAAGTTTTGTTCTACAAGTGAATTATATACTCTCTCCACCCCACAATAAGTGTCACTGATTTAGTACAAAGTTGTCACATAAGAGAAATGATCATACGCCGTATTTCATGACATATGAAATACCCTTCCCTAACTAACAATACCAACATCTCAAAACGAAAAAGCAATCCCAACATGGAAATAGTGCAGTAAAAGTATTCAATAATACTCCTAACTAATAACCGTGCATAACATAGACATAGGTAGGACAACTGACTGCGTGGCTATGTCACTCTCCCATTAAGCGCAGCACATGATCTACTTCAGGGCAGCTCCCGATGATATCATAGAGCACATCCTGCGCCACCTCATCTATGCCGCCCAGCAATACGGAATGCATCGGCGTCAGATCGTCCTTTTCCCGGTCACCATAGGTTTCGACACCCTGCATGCAGCCATAGTACAGCTTCATGAGCTCGTCGATCGGGCTCCGGCTCTCCTCTGTGATCGCAGTAGCGAGCTGATCCGGCAGCATTATGGTCAGCTCTGATCCGCTCCCACCCGACCTGCCGCTGCGAGAGATCTCGCGCTTGCGTTTGTCTTGCGCGCCGCGCACAACGCTCTCCAGGCCATCGTCGTCCCTCTCCTTCCCAACCTTCTTCTTCTTCCCCTCCTCCTCGTCGTCCTCGTCCTCATCCGCGTGCTCCTGATCGAACGGCGTGATCCGCAGCGAGCTCTTTAGCCGGCTGCTAAGCTTCTCCTCCTGCCTAAGCACCTTGGACCAGGTCTCGGACTCCTTGGCGCTCATCTTCTGCTGCAGCCGCTTGGACTGCCACACGAGCTTGCGCATCTGGTCGAAGCGCGGGCTCATGTGCTTGATCACCGCGCTGAGCAGGGAGATCTTCCACGCCTTCTTCAGGTCGTGCGGCTTCCGGTACGGCGGCACGCCCTGGTGGGCCTGCATCTCGCCCTGCGTGCCCCACCAGGGCTCGTGCCCCGTCGGCCACCACGGCGGCGCCAGGCCGCGCTCCAGCGGGAAGCTCCTCTGCGGTGGCTCGCAGTGCTGGATGAGCGCGGAGAGCACGGATCCGAGCGTGCTATCTTGGATGTCCTGGAGACGATGGAGGGAGGAGGCCAGGGCGACCGGGCTCTCGCCCATGGGGCCGGCCAGGCCCATTGGGCCGGCGCGGTCGAAGCTCACGTTCTCCTTCCACCAGCCGCGGAGGCTGTCGGAGGAGCCGGACATGGGTTCGCCGGCCTCGTCGATGACGCCGTACACGAACCCGCGCGCGTTGCAGGCCTCCATCATCCTGAGCATGTGCCGGAGCACGCCGTCCTGCGCCCGCAGCATGGCCTTGCGGCGGCACCGCACGTCGGGGGTTTCCTCCTGGCCCGACGATGACGACGAGGATGCGCGGGCAGCTGGAGCCGGCGCCATGCCCCTGGCGCCGGCGCGGCCCTCGAGCCTCGTGAGCAGCATCTGGTCCTTCCACATGCGCTTCTTGAGGTCGGAGATCTCGAGCGATTCAGAGCCTGATTCGGAGTCACTGATCTCCTCCTCCTCCCGCTGCTGCCCGCCAGGGTCTGGACCGCCGAGTCCGTCCCCGTGCTCCATGCCGGCCGACTCTGCAGAAAGAGGGCTCCTGCCGTGAATGCCTTTATCCATGGAGTAACTGATAATTAGCACAAGATCTATGACGAACGAATGGTTGCACCGGCGAACTATTTATATGCGCGCCCGCCGCCCGCGGTCGACGTGGCCAGTCGAGGAGAATTCAGTGGCCGCCCGGGCCGGCGGGCGGGTGATGTCGTGGCGTGGCTACGAGCCCATGCCATGAATCTGGCCAAAGGACGTGTCTCGGGAATTTGAGCTCTATGTTTCTGTGTTAGCGCGTGCTGCCTTCGTGTTCCATGCTCTAGGCGAGCTAGCTAGCGGGCGTGCGCACATGGTTTGGATATGGATCGAAAAATGCCGGCAAAATATTCTGCTCCGTTCCGGTCTCACTTTGTTTAGGCGTTTACGTGTATGGTTTTGATATGCGTTCGTGTGGATGCATGTGGTGGCGGCCGGGTGAGCAGGTATGCGTGCAACCATGCAAATTTTCTAAGTAGCGGTAGCCAAGCGGGACACATACTTGCTCTTAAAAAGACAAGCTAGGGATGAACCAGCAAACACAGATAGCTTAGTCATGTTTCTATAAACATAAAAGAAAGATCACTTTGCTGGACGGTATTGCATTAATTATCGGATACCTGATTGTTTTGTGGACACTATTATAAAACAAATGCAAATGCATATTTTATTTTCGAAGTCCTGTCTTCGAAGAACCCTAACTGTTAAGTTACTACCATAGTTGGCTCAATCAAAAATATACTTTGTTTAAAAAAGGAGTTGCATCTGGGTGATGCATGCAACCATTTTATTAATTATTCACAAAGACCTTATAAAGTAGTACATCAGGTAGTCTAAAGCCACCATCTTAGCAACAATTGTCGCTACTTCTATCCACTTGATGAAGGGGTGTCGACACTCCGAGCCTAATACCAAACAGACATCGCACCAAAGCCTAACATTTAAAGCCGGAGGCCCCAACCAAGCCACATACTGGATTTGGGGTACAAATTGGTCCGACACACTCTCATGTGTCGTGGCCGCCGTCTTCCACCAATCCATCTTCAGAGCAGAAACTAACACACCGACCTTGCCAGGCCTCTCTGCCATCGAAGCCACCATGACGCTAGACAACGTCCTCCTCCTACGTGAGTCCAATTTCGCGCATCAGACGATGATCCTCCACTGCGCCACGCCGCCGAGATCCGCCGCCATCAATGTGTAAGATGAAGCACCGCTCCACCGAAGAAGCCGTCCACTGGTCCCTCGAGCCCCGTGTACACCTCCAAGAATGACGCCCCAAGGGGAAAACGACACTAGAGCGCCGCTGTCATCCGATCTACTGTCTAGGGTTTCCCCCGAAGGTAGCGGATAGAGGTATGGAGCTTCTCCATGGCGATGCCTTTAAGACACAAAAGAGTGTCGTCATCGCCGGACTTGGCAACAAGCCAAGAACGAGGTTTTCACCTGGATCCGCTCGACGAACCTCCATCTAGCATCGTGTGCACGGGTCGCCATCGATCTGAGCCGCCGCGCAGCGATCAGGCCGCACCGACCAGATCAGATCTGTCCAAAGGCCAGGCCACTCACGGCGCTGACTTATATGTCCCAAACGTATCTACTTTTCCAAACACTTTTGCTCTTGTTTTGGACTCTAATTTGCATGATTTGAATGGAACTAACCCGGGCTGGCGATGTTTTCAGCAGAATTGTCATGGTGTTGTTTTTGTGCCGAAATAAAAGTTCTCGGATTGAGCTGAAACTTTACGGAGAATTATTTCAGAATATATAAAAAATATTGGCGAAGGAAATTACCAGAGTGGGGCCACCAGGGCGCCACAAGCCCAGGGGCGCGCCCACCCCCAAGGAGCGCTTAGCAGGCTTGTGGGCCCTTGGCAGCTCCCGCAACCCTAACTCCAACTCCATAAGTACCTATTCATCAAGAAAAAAAATCTAAGAGAAGGAATGATCGCGTTTTACGATACAGAGCCACCGCCACCTCCTGTTCTTCATCGGGAGGGCTGTTCTGGAGTCGGTTCGGGGCTCCGGAGAGGGGGATTCGGCGCTGTCCTCATCAACAACCGTCCTACATCACCAATTCCATGATGCTCACCACCAGGAGTGAGTAATTCCTTCGCAGGCTTGCTGGGCGGTGATGGGTTGGATGGGATTTATCATGTAATCGAGTTATTTTTGTTAGGGCTTGATCCCTATTATTCACTATGTTCTGAGATTGATGTTCCTATGACTTTGCTATGCTTAATGCTTGTTAGTAGTGCCCGGGTGCCATGCTTTCAGATCTGAACCCTATATGTTTTCACTAATATATTTATGTTTTTGATCCTATCTTGCAAGTTGTATGCACCTATTACGTGTTATGATCCGCATACCCCAAAGTGACAGAAATTGGGATTCTTCCCGTGATTACCGTAGTTTGAGGAGTTCATGTATTCACTATGTGTTAATGCTTTGTTCCGGTTCTCTATTAAAAGGAGTCCATAATATACCTTAGTTTCCTTATGGAACCCCACTACAGGAATTAGCTTCTTTGCCGTCTGCCATGGCTAACGACAAAGGTACCAAAAATGGACGGCAAACCTCTTTCTCGTCTGCCACCGACGGCAAAGCTGCCCGGCAAAGAACGCTATGGTAAATAGGTTCTTTGTCGTCTGCTTTCTCAAAGCGGACGGCAAAGAACCTTTGCCGTCTGTGGCAGATGACAAAGAATGTGGATAGTAAATAACAGGCGTTAGCCACGTTAGGTGGCTAACGACAGCCTTTGCCATCTGCCAGCGGACGGCAAACGCCCACATCCTTTGTCGTCTGCCACAGACGGCAAAGTAACCAAATGGTATAGCTCCCAGATTGGACAGGTTGCTGCCACGTGGCCTCTTTGCCGTCTGTGGCAGACGGCAAAGGCCCCTTTGCTGTCGGTGGCAGACGGCAAAGAGGCTGCATTGCCTCTTTTTTCTGTCTTTCTTATATTCAAGCATTTTCACAGCAAATAGATGATATATGCATAGTTCATCGATACAAAAGGAACAGAGAAAGAGATAGCAAGCACTCCATCAATGCAAGCTTCCTTGAAGTGAATGAAATCTGCAAAATGGGAAATAAGAAAGTTAGAAGAAGAAGATTAGAAGAAGAATAAAATGAAGAAGAAGAAGAAGTATATGAAATTTATGAGCTAACTTAGGTAAAAAAGACATTTATGAGCTAACTTAGGTAAAAAAGACACTTATGAGCTAACTTAGCTAAAATGGATCATTTTGGAACTAACCTAGGTAAAATGGATCATTTTGGAGCTAACCTACGTATAATGGATCATTTTGGAGCTAACCTAGGTAAAATGGATCATTTATGAGCTAACTTAGCTAAGATGGATCATTTTGGAGCTAACCTAGGTAAAATGGATCATTTTGGAGCCAACCTAAGTAAAATGGATCATTTATGAGCTAACCTAGCTAATATGGATCATTTTGGAGCTAACCAAGCTAAAATGGATCATTTTGTAACTAACTTAGGTAAAATGGATCATTTTGGAGCTAACTTAGGTAAAATGGATCATTATTGAGATAACCTAGGTAATTATGCCATTTCTGAGTTAACTAAGCATATTATGCCATTTTTGACATAAGTAAGCTAAGTATAGGTATTTATTGAGCTAACATAGGTAACTATGCATATTAGAGCTAACTTAGGTCATTTTGGAGCTAACTTAGGTAATATTGATCATTTTGGAGCTAATTAAGCTTATTATGTCATTTTTGAGGAAAATAAGCTAAGTATGTGACATATATGAGGTTACCAAGGTTGTTATGCCATTTCAAACCTAAGTAAGCTAATTATGCCATTTTTTACATAAGTAAGCTAAGTGTATGTCATTATTGAGCAAACCTATGTAACTAAGCATATTAGAGATAACTTAGCATATTATAGCTAACTTAGGTCATTTTGGAGTAAACAAAGCTAAGTATAGATCGTTTTCCAGCTAACTAAGGTAAAATGGATCATTTTGGAGCTAAGTAAGCTAATTATGTCATTTTGGAGGAAAATAAGCTAAGTTTAGGTCATTATGGTAAGCATTTTGGAGAAAATAAAGCTAAGTATAGGTCATTATGCATTTGTTAAGAAAACACTAGAAACTTACCGTCATCACAGAGGTGAAGTGTCACGACCGGATTTTCGGGATATTAATTCCCCAGAAAATGGCCGTTGTGCTCACCAGCCCCAGGATTACTGTTAGCTGATGAGGCACCAACTTGATACAAGAAAATCCAAGCAAGTACAAAAATATGTAGTACAAGACCATTGTGGCCTAGGAGTACAACATTTGGTTTTCTAGTGGTTGATGGCGGAAGCGGTCGAGGTTCATCTGCGTCTATGGGACTCCATTTCCCACAAGAACAGCTGACCAGGATAACTCCTATCTTCGCGAGGCTGCTGACAACACTGCGTAGGCTCCGGGGCCGTCGTCGTAACACTCTGCTCCGTGCAAGAAAAATCTGGCCAAGACAATAGCCAGGGACAAGCCAGTGAGTACGTTTGAATGTACTCGCAAAACATCAAGAACACGGGTATAATATATCAAGGGAAAATCAAGTTCCGAGAATATTCTATGATCATAACGTCAGTCACGAGATAAACAAAATATTCATGATGCACGCATGTGGGTAATAATAACCAAAAATAAAATACTGGGTGCCAAACGAGGGTCTGAATGACTCCTCGAGAGGAAGCTGCAAGAATAATAATGCCGCAGTCGGGCGTCGGGGCGACACCACATAAAGGGCTTATAACAGGAAATAAAAGACAGTGCGTGCCACAGTCGGGCGTCTAGGCGACACCACATAAAGGGCTTATAACAGAAAATAAAAGACAGTGCGTGCCACAGTCGGGCGTCTAGGCGACACCACATAAAGGGCTTATAACAGAAAATAAAAGACAGTGCGTGCCACAGTCGGGCGTCTAGGCGACACCACATAAAGGGCTTATATAGAATAATAGTAATGGGTATCCAGGAGGTAGAACCATCCCAGGGATACTCGAAAATACAAATAAGGTAAATGGTTAGTCCACAATAATAATGATCATAATCCACATATGTCACAGTTCATAATCAAGGTTCTGGTTTAGCAGTTTCCCTCCGAAGACCGACACTAAGACCGACACTTGACCTATCCCAGACTGTAGTCCTTAACCATGGACACGGCTATTCGAATAGATGTATAATCTCTGCAGAGGGTGTACTCTTTACCCACGGGTAACGGATTTCTTTAGTCCATCGGGACTAATTCCGTCTACGGTCTTTTGATTGAAAACACGCCTGACCTGCACACACCAGCTTAACTTACCGGTGTCTGGATTCACCCACGACACCTGTCAAGCGAAACTCTAAGTGGGGAGGCTACAACCTCGACGTAGCATGGGATCACAAAAATTTATACCGCGCGCAAACTAGGGGAGCTACCCCTTCGGCTACAACCGAAACACCCATGCCCCCGGACAGGATGACTGGCTTTAATCCATGGCCATGGGACCCTCATCCCGGCCTCTCTGTACGGTGTGTGCTAGACAGGGGTTGACAACTTACTGAACCGTACCCTACCTAAGGCAGGGACAAGTGGTAGTACCAGGCAAGTATGGGGGTTACTGGACAAGACTCGATCTATGGCCGACTCAGGAGGTTCAAGTGTTCCCTGCATGATTATCATAACGAAAGTATTTCCATTAACAGGTAGACTTATCACTCGTCAAACCTCACCATGCCATACCGGACATACTCGTCCCGACGAGGTACTAGGGACAAGCCCGTGTCTACCCAAGACCACGACTTTCCCGGCTTCCTTCCGGTATGCAAGGGAAGCTTACGAGGGTGAATACCATCACCAACATATCCATTTATCACAGCAAAGAAAACTCCAATATGTACTCATGCATATGATCTTTTATCGTCACATAAAATAATGTATGCTCCAAGTCAAAGGTGCTGTAACCATATCAAAACATCCACAAAATATTATGCCAGAGTTTAGAAATGCTTGCCTTCAAGTGTATGCATGTGGGGGTGCACTTTTGAAGGTTGCCTTCCCTCCAAAAATCCTATTTTGAGAAATATTCAAATAACACACATTTCAAAAACGGAACAAAAAGTTGTCTCAAATATTTTTGAAATAAATCTTAAAATAAACTAGAGGAAATTTGAGAGAGGTAGGAAAAAGAATCAACTCATTTGGAGTTTTATTTTAAAAGTTATAGCCAGTCAAACATCAGTCAAAGTTCTGTTTTATTTAAAATCAGAAAAAGGAAAACGCTTCGGGGAAGAATACGTTTTCAAAGCAGAGGTGACGTACTCAGGTCTTTGCGCTATCACTTAAACAGAGAGGGCGGCCGCGCGGGTCACTGACAGTGGGTCCAGAGGGCCCACTGGTCAGGTTTGACTGGTCTCCCTCTCCCTCCTTTCTCTGTGCCCGAACGGTGGCGGGGCTCCGGCGATCGCCGGCGACGAACGGCGGCTCCTCGAGGGCATCTGAGGGCAGGGATGGGTTGGCCAGACCGAGGCGGTCCTCTCGGTGGGCGTTATGCAGGTGGGGACGGAGGAGGTCACCGGCGGCGAGCTTCACGGCGGAGGGGGCTACGGTGGTGAAGTGATATTTGGGTTCCGGTGGTCCTTGGTCGAGCCTGAGGCGCTGGGCAGCTCTGCAAGACTACGGGGGAGTTCTTGGTGGCGTTGGATTGGCGGGGGAAGCTCCGGTTGCGACGAACGGCACTGGATTGCGGCGGCGACCGAGCTGGCCGGAGACGAGGAAGAAAGGACTTTCTCGTCGATTGCTGGCTGTGGGAGGGCTATGGGGGTGGCCTGGGGTTGCTTGAGTGATCGGTTGAGCTCGGGGTCCCTTTAAATAGGCGCTCGAGGCTGGCTCCCGCGGTGGCCGAGGATAAGATCGCCGGCGACCACTTTTCTGTAGTAGCAGGGCATCGTGGCGGCGACGAAGGCGTGCCGATGAGCAAGTGGATGAGCACGGGCTGTTCCCCGGGGCAGCTGGCGCGCGCGGGTGCCTTGGGCGGCGCCGTCCATGGCAGTGCCCGCTGCCGACGCCGGCGTGCCGCCAAGGCGGCGCTGCAGGGCGCCAGGGAGAGCTTGGAGGGTACTGGAGAGAGGGCGAGTGCTTGGCGTGGTTCAGCAGGCGAGCAGGGGTCAGAGACGGGACGCGACGAGGGTGGCAGTGCGGCGCGGCGACTCAGTGCGCGCGCGTGCAAAACGTGCGCTCTGGGCGCGCCCAGAGCACGCACGGCAGGTGCTCGACGGAATGCCAGCGCGCTCTAGAGAGCTTGGGTGAGGCTGGCAGCTAACAGGCCAGGGTTAGGGACAGCTAGGATGTTAGTGGACATGCTGGAAGGGTCAGGGGCTCAAGTCCACAATGCAAACCAGAGGACATGCCAAAAATTGTTCCTGCACACAGGGTGCTCGACAGAATGCCATGGTCATCTAGGCAACTCTTGGGGTATCCAAACTCTCCAGATCCTAGTCTCTTTAGGAGCTCAAGAAGCTGGTAAGGTGAGCTTGGCAAAAACAGAAACTAGATAGTGCAAGATTTTGAGAAAACCAGTTTTGGGCAGAAACTAAAGGCTATCATTGCATGCACTAAAAATATGCCAATGGGTCCAATCTCCTGGACTTAAGAGTTTGGTAGGGAGGACTATAAGTAGGAAAAAAGCTCAAAGGTACTAGAGCAAAATAAAATGGGGTTGTAGTACAAATCACCAAACTGGACCAGAATGGAAATGAAGATGATTCACTCAAATTTTTCAAAGAACAACACTGGGTTTTTGCATGAAGATGAATTGTATGCATCCACTGACATCTCCAAACACTTGGGAGAATTTTTAAAGAAATATTTAAATGGGTTGTAGTGCAAAAGTGCCTACTGGACCAGATTTGAAAAATTGATGTGGAGCTCAAAATCTCCAATGACCAAAGGATATTTTTGCATAAAAGTGATGGGGAAACCTCACATGACATCCCCAAATTTTGGTGGAAAATTTTGATAGCATCTATCAAATGGTTGCAGTGCAAAACAGGCTCCAAATTCAAAAGAATCTTTTTAAAAGAATAAAGTTCTGAGAAAACAAATCTTGAAATTTAAATCCACTGATAAAGGATGGTTTTATCATAGAGAGTATTCAAGTCCAACAATATCTTTTGAAAGTTTCCACTTGAAGTAAAAATCCACAATAACAAAAGGGTAAATCTTGACAAATGGAAAAGTTTTATTTCCTGGCCAAATTTTAATAAATAAAACAAGGTCAGAATTTTTGGGTGTCACAACACTACCCCCCTTAAGAAAAATCTCGTCCTCGAGATTTGTTAAAAGCTGTTTTGAACAAAAATTGTTTTTGTCAAAAGAAATCATTCAACTGCACAAAAACAAAGCGGCTACAGTGAGAGGGCAATAAGTGGTGAAAAACCACAGTGTGGTACACTGGCGTAGTGTGGAAAAATCCACGGTTAGGGAAAACGAGATATTTCTACGCAGATACAGTAATTTAGAATAAATTCTAAATTACTAAAATACGCTGGTCGCACCCGAGAGCACAGTGCTCTCTTTGGCTGACAGGTGGACCCAGGGCCCGCTGTCGGCCTCTTCTCCTACCTCTGGCTCTCTCTTCTCTCTCGCGCGCTCTCCCGCGCTTCCTCCACCGGCGATGCCTAGCTCGTAGGGCATCGAGGCCGTACCGTGGTAGTGCGCGGCGTGCTAGCTGCCGGTGCTGCGTGCACTCACCTCGCGGGCCAGTGCGTTGTCGGCACTGCTCGCGGACTCGCCTCCGAACACCGGCGGTCGAGCGACGAGTGGCGCTGGTGGACCTCGCCCACCGTACACCGATCTCGGGCTATAAAACGATCGCGGTGCTCCTCTCTTCTTCCTCACACCTGGCCTCGCTTCTACTTCTCCTTCCCCCTTCTCCATTGCTGCTAGCAGGAGCTCGAGCCGAGGCTCTAATGGCGGAGGCAATGCCGGACTGGTATGTGGTCCTGGTGTGTGGAGGCTTGGCGGTGCTGCTGGGGTTTTCCGTGCTCCTGTGCGCGATGATCCTGGATGATCGTTGTGATGCTGCCGCTCGAGTGTTAGCTCTTCGCGGTGGCGGCGATCACGTGGATTAGGCGCGGCATCGGGGCTAACTGCTGTCGGAGTGCTGGGGCAGCTCGCGCCCGAATGATCACTCACAAATCTCTCTTACTGAGACTGTGGAGTACTCGGGTGTGGTCCGTTAGGCGTAAATATGTGTTCAAGGATTTGTAATAGTACTCGAGGTCGAGTGGTTGCTGCTGTGAGTCTACTGTTACGATGCTGCGCGAATAAAAATCTATGTCGTGAAAATATATACGCAGCAGTGACTCGGGGAAAGGAAATCTCCTCAAAACCTGCTGCGAGAGAGAAAAAAAATCAAAACAAAACTAACAACAGTAAAACTGCTCACATAACTGAAAGTAAAGCAAAATCGGATCCGTCGCACAAAATTTTACGAACATGCTGTAACA
This sequence comes from Triticum aestivum, assembly GCF_018294505.1. Lineage (NCBI taxonomy): Eukaryota > Viridiplantae > Streptophyta > Magnoliopsida > Poales > Poaceae > Triticum > Triticum aestivum. The sequence goes on from NC_057802.1 coordinate 505,730,292, forward strand.
CATAAATACAAGTACTGAGACAATAAATACATCGGAGGCGTTTACAAAGAAAACGGCAAAAAGACAGGGTCCTGAGAAAACGCCTCTGGCACTGGGGCACACTCCTCTTCTATCGGGGGAAGCGGGTTGACCAGTCGATGAATGCGCCCTTCCTGGTCAGGCCTCAGAGGTCTGCCAATAGCGATCCGAGGATTTAAATCAGCGAGGCTCTGGAGATAACCCATTACTCGCTGAGTTAAACGCTCCTGGGCAATAACGTACTGGGCAAGGTTGGCCAGTACTGGATCTCTCTCAATTCGTCCACCGGGAAAAGATGCAACTTCTCCGGGTGCTGCACGACTCGGAAAATAGTAATATCCTCGCTCGCTGGCATAGGGTACCGCGAACCGAAGACGAGTGAGCGCCTCGTATGCAGCAGCTTCTATGGCCATATGCGGAGTCGGCATGGATTTCCCCACGAAGGAGACTTCCGTTGGGTCTTGGTTTGGGTATGCGGGAGGGATGTGCACCACTGCCCAATATTTCGAGGTGGATGGGGTGATCCTCGATTTGAGCAACTCGTACTGGGGTGGATGGGTGGCACTCATGGTACTGTAGGTAAAGTCCCACAATAATTTGACAAAACTGCCCGGGGTTGCGTCTGGGGTTCTCAGATAAATACTGGGGGTCGACATGGCAAGGAATGGCTGTGAGTGCTGCGCACAATGGTGAGGGTTACTTGGCAAGGTCACGAGGTGGCCTTTATATAGCACCGGGGCTGGGTTATCTACCGGGGGGAAGGGTAACTGGCTGCCGATCCTGTTCTCGGGTCAAAGCCACAAATATACATATCACATAAATGTGACGCATTACTGTGGGTGCCGACGGGGTTGGTCTTGGTAGCTGTGCGCGAAAATTAAAAAAAAATGCAACTGTACGCTAATGTACACATGCATAGCTGCTACTCCAAAGCTAGGAGCGTTCAAGCAGACCGCATGTAATAAATGCGATACAAGACCACATCATTACAAGGCGTAGGAAAACTAAGGCTCGATACAACTCGAGCGACTTAGTCTACTTCGTTAATGTCCAAGTGGGCTGGCCTTGCAGACGCCGGTGCTTCGCCACGGTTCTCACCGTCGGGATTTGCTGGTTGAGGCTGAGGGGTTGCAGGGTCGGGGTAGTGGTGATGACCATCGCGGGGGTTGTTGGCCACAATCCCGTTGGAATGGGTTCCCAAAAGGCGACGAAGTGCTTCTGGGGTCACCAAAGCACTCTGGTTGATGGCTGGCGCAGACCTCAAGGGGTCGATCGGGTGTCCGAACAGTACGACTGGGTTGTCCACGTCGGGCTCCGCTTCTCTTCTCGCCGGGGCTCGGCGAACCAGCTCTCCACGAGCTGCAATCAGATCAAGGGTGACCTGATCGAACAGTTGCTCTAGTGCGCTTACATAGCGCACCAGATGCAATAGTGCGGGATCCGTCTCGTGATCTCCATTGGCAACCTGGGGCGGCCTACCATACCCGTCACGACTGGGGTAGTAGTAGAACGAGCGACAGTTAACTCTAGGCGACAAGTGCCGGAGTTGAACTATAGCTTCGCGGGCTGCCAGTTGGATGGCTTGTGGCTCAAAGGAAGTTGTCCTTCCAGTGAACCTGTAGGGGCGTTCTGGCGACAGACCCCTACCGTAGATGTGCACAGTGGCCCAGTACTGACGGCTCTCATCGTGCATGGGTCCCTGGTACACAACATATTCAGGAGGCTCTTCTAACGCATAGGCACGGCGGGTGAGGTTTGCGAGTATGGTCACAAAACCTCCAAGGTTGGTTGCTGTGGTCTCGTTGTGAACGATGGGACCAGGCATCGTGGCTTGGTTTTGGGGGAAAGAGGCTGTGCTGTGTTGAGGCTAGCGTGCCCTTTTTATAGGGAAAGGGGACGGAGTCTTCCTCCGCACGCTTGCGATGGAGATGGGTTGGGCGTCGGTCACTGGCGCGCGATCGACGGGCTAGGCTGATAGGTTGGGCACCGTCCGCCGAAAGGCGTCGGGTCACTGTGGGGCTATCTTACGCGGGAAGCTTGACCGGGGTTAGGCTAAGGTCTGGTGGTTGGGTTAACCTAGGTTTATTGACCTGGCTAAGATAGGATTAGCCAATGGTCAGCCTGGCTCTGATACCAAGTCTGTCACGACCGGATTTTCGGGATATTAATTCTCCAGAAAATGGCCGTTGTGCTCACCAGCCCCAGGATTACTGTTAGCTGATGAGGCACCAACTTGATACAAGAAAATCCAAGCAAGTACAAAAATATGTAGTACAAGACCATTGTGGCCTAGGAGTACAACATTTGGTTTTCTAGTGGTTGATGGCGGAAGCGGTCGAGGTTCATCTGCGTCTATGGGACTCCATTTCCCACAAGAACAGCTGACCAGGATAACTCCTATCTTCGCGAGGCTGCTGACAACACTGCGTAGGCTCCGGGGCCGTCGTCGTAACACTCTGCTCCGTGCAAGAAAAATCTGGCCAAGACAATAGCCAGGGACAAGCCAGTGAGTACGTTTGAATGTACTCGCAAAACATCAAGAACACGGGTATAATATATCAAGGGAAAATCAAGTTCCGAGAATATTCTATGATCATAACGTCAGTCACGAGATAAACAAAATATTCATGATGCACGCATGTGGGTAATAATAACCAAAAATAACATACTGGGTGCCAAACGAGGGTCTGAATGACTCCTCGAGAGGAAGCTGCAAGAATAATAATGCCGCAGTCGGGCGTCGGGGCGACACCACATAAAGGGCTTATAACAGGAAATAAAAGACAGTGCGTGCCACAGTCGGGCGTCTAGGCGACACCACATAAAGGGCTTATAACAGAAAATAAAAGACAGTGCGTGCCACAGTCGGGCGTCTAGGCGACACCACATAAAGGGCTTGTAACAGAAAATAAAAGACAGTGCGTGCCACAGTCGGGCGTCTAGGCGACACCACATAAAGGGCTTATATAGAATAATAGTAATGGGTATCCAGGAGGTAGAACCATCCCAGGGATACTCGAAAATACAAATAAGGTAAATGGTTAGTCCACAATAATAATGATCATAATCCACATATGTCACAGTTCATAATCAAGGTTCTGGTTTAGCAGTTTTCCTCCGAAGACCGACACTAAGACCGACACTTGACCTATCCCAGACTGTAGTCCTTAACCATGGACACGGCTATTCGAATAGATGTATAATCTCTGCAGAGGGTGTACTCTTTACCCACGGGTAACGGATTTCTTTAGTCCATCGGGACTAATTCCGTCTACGGTCTTTTGATTGAAAACACGCCTGACCTGCACACACCAGCTTAACTTACCGGTGTCTGGAATCACCCACGACACCTGTCAAGCGAAACTCTAAGTGGGGAGGCTACAACCTCGACGTAGCATGGGATCACAAAATTTATACCGCGCGCAAACTAGGGGAGCTACCCCTTCGGCTACAACCGAAACACCCATGCCCCCGGACCGGATGACTGGCTTTAATCCATGGCCATGGGACCCTCATCCCGGCCTCTCTGTACGGTGTGTGCTAGACAGGGGTTGACAACTTACTGAACCGTACCCTACCTAAGGCAGGGACAAGTGGTAGTACCAGGCAAGTATGGGGGTTACTGGACAAGACTCGATCTAAGGCCGACTCAGGAGGTTCAAGTGTTCCCTGCATGATTAGCATGACAAAAGTATTTCCATTAACAGGTAGACTTATCACTCGTCAAGCCTCACCATGCCATACCGGACATACTCGTCCCGACGAGGTACTAGGGACAAGCCCGTGTCTACCCAAGACCACGACTTTCCCGGCTTCCTTCCGGTATGCAAGGGGAGCTTACGAGGATGAATACCATCACCAACATATCCATTATCACAGCAAAGAAAACTCCACCAATGCACTCATGCATATGACTTTTATCGTCACATAAAAATAATGTATGCTCCAAGTCAAAGTGATGTTGTAACCATATCAAACACCACACAAAATATTATGCCAGGGTTCAGAATGCTTGCCTTCAAGTGTATGCATGTGGGGGTGCACTTTTGAAGGTTGCCTTCCCTCCAAAAATCCTATTTTGAGAAATATTCAAATAACACACATTTCAAAAACAGAACAAAAAGTTGTCTCAAATATTTTTGAAATAAATCTTAAAATAAACTAGATGAAATTTGAGAGAGGTAGGAAAAAGAATCAACTCATTTGGAGTTTTATTTTAAAAGTTATAGCCAGTCAAACATCAGTCAAAGTTCTGTTTTATTTAAAATCAGAAAAAGGAAAACGCTTCGGGGAAGAATACGTTTTCAAAGCAGAGGTGACGTACTCCAGGTCTTTGCGCTATCACTTAAACAGAGAGGGCGGCCGCGCGGGTCACTGACAGTGGGTCCAGAGGGCCCACTGGTCAGGTTTGACTGGTCTCCCTCTCCCTCCTTTCTCTGTGCCCGAACGGTGGCGGGGCTCCGGCGATCGCCGGCGACGAACGGCGGCTCCTCGAGGGCATCTGAGGGCAGGGATGGGTTGGCCAGACCGAGGCGGTCCTCTCGGTGGGCGTTATGCAGGTGGGGACGGAGGAGGTCACCGGCGGCGAGCTTCGCGGCGGAGGGGGCTACGGCAGTGAAGTGATATTTGGGTTCCGGTGGTCCTTGGTCGAGCCTGAGGCGCTGGGCAGCTCTGCAAGACTACGGGGGAGTTCTTGGTGGCGTTGGATTGGCGGGGGAAGGCTCCGGTTGCGACGAACGGCACTGGATTGCGGCGGCGACCGAGCTGGCCGGAGACGAGGAAGAAAGGACTTTCTCGTCGATTGCTGGCTGTGGGAGGGCTATGGGGGTGGCCTGGGGTTGCTTGAGTGATCGGTTGAGCTCGGGGTCCCTTTAATAGGCGCTCGAGGCTGGCTCCCGCGGTGGCCGAGGATAAGATCGCCGGCGACCACTTTTCTGTAGTAGCAGGGCATCGTGGCGGCGACGAAGGCGTGCCGAGGAGCAAGTGGATGAGCACGGGCTGTTCCCCGGGGCAGCTGGCGCGCGCGGGTGCCTTGGGCGGCGCCGTCCATGGCAGTGCCCGCTGCCGACGCCGGCGTGCCGCCAAGGCGGCGCTGTAGGGCACCAGGGAGAGCTTGGAGGGTACTGGAGAGAGGGCGAGTGCTTGGCGTGGTTCAGCAGGCGAGCAGGGGTCAGAGACGGGACGCGACGAGGGTGGCAGTGCGGCGCGGCGACTCAGTGCGCGCGCGTGCAAAACGTGCGCTCTGGGCGCGCCCAGAGCACGAACGGCAGGTGCTCGATGGAATGCCAGCGCGCTCTAGAGAGCTTGGGTGAGGCTGGCAGCTAACATGCCAGGGTTAGGGACAGCTAGGATGTTAGTGGACATGCTGGAAGGGTGAGGGGCTCAAGTCCACAATGCAAACCAGAGGACATGCCAAAAATTGTTCCTGCACACAGGGTGCTCGACAGAATGCCATGGTCATCTAGGCAACTCTTGGGGTATCCAAACTCTCCAGATCCTAGTCTCTTTAGGAGCTCAAGAAGCTGGTAAGGTGAGCTTGGCAAAAACAGAAACTAGATAGTGCAAGATTTTGAGAAAACCAGTTTTGGGCAGAAACTAAAGGCTATCATTGCATGCACCAAAAATATGCCAATGGGTCCAATCTCCTGGACTTAAGAGTTTGGTAGGGAGGACTATAAGTAGGAAAAAAGCTCAAAGGTACTAGAGCAAAATAAAATGGGGTTGTAGTACAAATCACCAAACTGGACCAGAATGGAAATGAAGATGATTCACTCAAATTTTTCAAAGAACAACACTGGGTTTTTGCATGAAGATGAATTGTATGCATCCACTGACATCTCCAAACACTTGGGAGAATTTTTAAAGAAATATTTAAATGGGTTGTAGTGCAAAAGTGCCTACTGGACCTGATTTGAAAAATTGATGTGGAGCTCAAAATCTCCAATGACCAAAGGATATTCTTGCATAAAAGTGGTGTGGAAACATCACATGACATCCCCAAATTTTGGTGGAAAATTTTGATAGCATCTATCAAATGGTTGCAGTGCAAAACAGGCTCCAAATTCAAAAGAATCTTTTTAAAAGAATAAAGTTCTGAGAAAACAAATCTTGAAATTTAAATCCACTGATAAAGGATGGTTTTATCATAGAGAGTATTCAAGTCCAACAATATCTTTTGAAAGTTTCCACTTGAAGTAAAAATCCACAATAACAAAAGGGTAAATCTTGACAAATGGAAAAGTTTTATTTCCTGGCCAAATTTTAATAAATAAAACAAGGTCAAAATTGTTGGGTGTCACATGAAGCATCGGCGTTGCTCGTCTCGGTACCACCACCTAGAGAAGGATCGTGTGATGCTTGTCTGGAGGTACGCTGCACCAAAGATCATTTGCAATGTCTCGTTAGCATGACGACACTCAAATGTTAATACTAGTAACTAATGACCATTCAAATTAAACTCATCGTGGTCCCCGGAGCAATCTCTGGCATTGGTGGAGGGGTCTGACCGGCTTTCTGGCACACGGACTGCACATTTGGTATTGACGAGTCAGTCACATTAGCTAGTAATGAAACGAACATTACGTGCATGATGTGGCTAATATGCAGAAGAAACTTACCACGAGGAGCTCGTACATGGCCCGCTTTTGCATGCCATTCCATGCCCTCTCCTCCTCCAACATCCTAGCGCTCTCTCCTCCAAGTCCCGCTCCTTCTCCGCCGCCTGCCGGTCCCTCTCTGTCCGAAGCGCCTTGGTTGTATTTCTCTCTCTCTCTCTCTCAGCCTGCAACACGACTCCTCATTAGCATTGTAATCATTGATGGCTGCACACACAATGTAATGCTTGAAACAAATCTGAGTCTGTATAACTAACCTCGAAGGCGAGCTCGATTGGCGTGGACGAGGCCTTATCTCAGGATCTGAGCTCGTTTGGTGCGCCTTGATCTCCGGGAGAGTGAGAGGACAACGTACAAGTCCATCTCCAATGGCTATCGAGCCATGGGACCTCCCGCCACCAGATATCATCACCACCTCCAGATCAAACTGCCCGCTCGGGTTAAATTCCTCCCCTTTCCTTGTCTTCCCCACATCTCTGTACCTCATGAGCTTGTTGTGGGAGGATATGTTTGTGAAGTTCTCTGGATGATCGAGGTCATACGCAGAGAATGCCTTGGCCTTCTTGTATGGGGCAGTATGGGCCATGGCATAGAGGTCGAACACCTCTGGCACCGGTGCCATATTGTATCCCACCTAAAAGAGAGGAACATAGTATTAGTAATTAAAGGGCTCAAGCTAGCATGACAGAATGAATTGCATGAATCATGAAGCAAACCACATACCCAGTTCCGCCCGTATTGATATAAGTTGGCACTGCCTTGATGGTGTGGCACACCTCTCATTCGGGCACGCTTGTCCTTGGCATTGTTGTGGACGGCTAGCCATACGTATGAGCACCACTCATCCACCAACGCCTCTCAACAATCCATCTTATCTGCACACCATCCCGGGGGTACCTAAGTTAGTAAAGAGATACTTGAGCGCTACGCCTATGAATCAAATCAACGAAGCTAAGAACAAGGCCTTAAGAATATAGGCAATTACCGTCATGTACTCCTCCTTATTCAGAAACTTTCCGTGGCACTTCTTCTTGGGCTTCCGAACACCACGCGAGGCAAAGTAGTCTCGAACAGCCTGCACCCGAGCATCGTGCCATAAGTTTTGTAGTAGGCGCCTGCACTCGGCATCGATAACCCGTGCACAGGCCTCCTCGTATCCCTCCTTACACCTATAGAAGGTCTGCAATCAAACAAGACAACATTGATTAGTACAATGACTAAGCTTATTCAAAGATTTTTAATTGTGTAAAGGAGAAATTACCCAAAACGTTCTAATCACCATGTCGGCCCTCGTGTGGCACAAGACACCGTCGATCATCTCCTCTGGCGGGGCCGGGGTAGCAAAGTAGTGCTCCCAGCTCAATCCTAGTTCCGGAAGCTGACCCTCACCGGGCAACGTGACAAACCCCAGGAAGTTTTTCTGGCAAATCACACCAAGGACTTGGTTGGGCTTGCGGACATCCTGAGCGTGGTCCCAACCCCTGCAGTATGACCAGGCCAATGCATTAGATATTTGAAGAAACATGATGGCAAAAGATACAAAAAGAGTAAATGCACTTAACTCTGCCCATCAGGCCAAATCATCCACCTCTGCTCGTGGGTCGCCGGCAGGGACGGGAGCCGTGTACTACCACGCAGATAGACGGTGGCCCCCTCAACCACCTCGCCCTCGCCGCTATTAGAAATCTGATGCCCACCACCATCAGCATGGCCACTCGGCCCCTCAGGCGAATCCTACCAGGTACCCCATCCGGATGTCTCCTGGGATGTAGCCTAGTCCGGAGTCGCGTGGGCCCAAGTGTCCTGGCCCGAAGTTTCATGGGCCGAAGGCCTATCGACCCGAGGCTCGTGGACTGGAGTCTCGTGGGCCAAAGGCCCGTCGACCTAAGGCTCGTGGACCGGAGTCCGTGTAGCCTCCTCCTCAGACGTGTCCCCCCTAGCAGCGTGTGCTTGGGTGACTCAACTGGGGGTGGCGGCGAGGAAGGCGTAGGAGCCTGCCTACCTCTCTCGCGGCCACGTCCTGATCTAGCTCCTCTCTTCTTCCCTCCCCGACCTCCTCTCACGGTGGGCACTAACGCCGACACAGAAGCGCCCGCCGGTGTCCCCAAACTGTCTAACAACGCTCTCCAAAGAGGTGCGGGTGGAATGGAAGAACTCCTCCCACCACGCTCCGGACCCGCACCCACCATCTTTCAACACCTGTCATGACAGAATAGTAAACGGAATTAGTACAACATAAAAAAATTGAATACCGACATGAATAATAAAATGTATATTCATCAGATAATAGGTAAAGATAGGTCCATCAACATGTACATTCATCAGTTAATCTAGTTTGTCAATTTTGAAACTTCAAACAACCAAACTGACTCATGACAAAAGATCCTCGACCCTCGATCCCTCGCCCCTCGACCCCTTGACCCCTCGGCGACCCTTGACCCCTTGGCGATGAGTATTAAAAGCCAAGTTTTGAAACTTCAAACAACCAAACTGACAAAAAATCATGGCGTAGAAAGAGAAACGAAAGACAAAATAGTACATAGTGAGAGGTTGTACAACTAGGATGATTTTTTGTACCAGCTTTTTTAATGCATTGGAGAGGATGATGGCGAAGAAGACGAAAGACACCAATGGCTTTTGAGTTCTTCACCACCATCCTCTCAAATTCGTTAAAAAAGCTGTTACAGAATATCATCCTAGTTGCACAACCTCTCACTACGTATTGTTTCTTCTTTGGTTTCTCTTTCTACGCTTTGTTTTTTTGTCATGAGTCAGTTTGGGTGTTTCAAGTTTCAACACTTGGCTTTTAATCCTCGGCGATCATCGACCCCTGGACCCTCGACCCCTCGACCCCTCGGCGATCCTCGACCCCTCGGCGACCGTCGACCCCTCGACCCCTGACCCCTCGGCAATCCTCGACCTTCGACCCCTCGGCGGTTCTGTCGAACACCTTCACTGTGAGCATGGTGCGGCTGTTGTCGTAGATTAAGATGCGTACATGCCCGAGCTGAAGGTCATCAACGCGGGCGAACTGCTTCCATCCGTTCTTCTCGCACGGATGGAAGCAGTTCACCCACGCTCATGACCTTCAGCTCGGGGATGTCCTCATCTTAAGCTACGACACTAGTCGGCCAGCACTCGGATCGGAAGGTGATCGATCGTCGACCCCTAGACCCTAGACCCCTCGGCGACCAGCGATCCTCGACCCTCAGCCCCGATCCTCGACCCCTTGGCGACTGGGGATCCTCGACCCGGTTCCGTTGGCGCCGACGCACCCCCAACCTCGACCCTCAACCCCTCGACCCTCGGCGACCCTCGAACCCTCGGCGACCCTCGAGCCCTCGACCCCTCTGCGACCCTCGACCTCGACCCCTCGGCGACCCTCGACCCCTCGGCCCCTCGGCCCCTCGACCCTCGATCCTCGACCCCTCGACCCCTTTTCCCCTCAGCGACCCTCGACCATCGATCCCTCGACCCCTCGGTGACCCTCGACCCTCGGCAACCTCTTTTTCTACTTTTCCTACTTCTTCTTTGTCATCTTCTTCTTCTACTACTTCTTCTTCTTCTTTTCATCTTCCTCCTCCTCCTCCTCTTCTTCTTCTTCTTCTTCTTCTTCTTCTTCTTCCTCTTCTTCTACTTCTTCTTCTTCTTCTTCATCTTCTTCCTCTTCTTCTTCTTCTTCTTCTTCTTCTTCTTCTTCTTCTTCTTCTTCTTCTTCTTCTTCTTCTTCTTCTTCTTCTTCTTCTTCTTCTTCTTCTTCTTCTTCTTCTTCTTCTTCTTCTTCTTCTTCCTCTTCTTCTTCTTCTTCTTCTTCTTATTTTTTTCAACTTTCTTCTTCCTTCTTAACCTAACCTAAACTAAATCTAATCGTAAACCTTAAAAAACAGAAAAAACCTAAACTAAACTAACTCTAAACTAAACTAAACCTAAATTAAACCTAAACTAATTCAAAAAAAAAGAAAAAAAGAAAAAAGAGAATGCCTCGAGCTCACCTTGGGAGGGGGCGGCCGGTGGAGGAGGAGCCCGGTGCAGTGGAGGGGGGCAGCGCCGCGGCCTGCCTCACGGCGGGGCTCCGGCGGCTGCCGCAGGGGAGGGTGAGGGAGTCCTGGACTAAGGGGTCCTCGGCGTCCGGCCTGTTAGCCATGGGCCGGACTGATGGGCTGCGAAGATACGAAGACCGAAGACCGCACCCGTGTCCGGATGGGACTCTCCTTGGCATGGAAGGCAAGCTTGGTGATCAAATATGTAGATTCCTTTTTGTGTAACTGACCTTGTGTAACCCTAGATCCTCCCGGTGTCTATATAAACTGGAGGACTTAGTCCGGAGGGGAGATTCCTTACCATAGTCAGACATGCTAGACTTTTAGGGTTTAGCCATTACGATCTCGTGGTAGATCAACTCTTGTAATATTCATATTCATCAAGATCAATCAAGGAGGAAGTAGGGTATTACCTCCATAGAGAGGGCCCGAACCTAGGTAAACATTGTGTCCCCCGTCTCCTATTACCATCATCCTTAGACGCGTAGTTCGGGACCCCCAACCCGAGATCCACCGGTTTTGACACCGACAGAGGAGGCGGGGCGGCTGAGGGTGGTAGGCGGCTGCGGTGGGGGATCGGGTGGCGGGGAGGCCTGGGGCAGGGCGGCAGCGGCAGCCGGCGGGCGGCCTGGGCAGGGCGGGGTGACGGGCTGGTGCGGCGGGCGGTCTGGGACGGTGGGGGTGGCTGGTGGCTGCGGTGGAGGATCGGGGGAGGAGAGAGATAGCATGAGGGAAGAGAGAGGAGGCGTGGGGGGGGGGGTGGGCCGTTAGTCGAATGTTAGGTACTAACCTCTTTGCCGTCTGCTAGCAGACGACAAAGAGGTGCGGGGTGTGCCGTTATAGCGTTGGACCCCACCCACCTCTTTGCCGTCTGCTAGCGGATGTCAAGGAATCTTTGCCGTCCGCTAGCAGACGGCAAAGAACTGGCTGATGGCAAATAGTATATTTGCCGTCCGCCAGTTCTTTGCCATCTATTTTTTGTAAGCTGATGGCAAAGTCCTTCTTTGTCGTCCGCTAGATGACGGCAAAGAACTGACTGATGGGAAATTACCTGATTCCAGTAGTCCCCCCCGCCATGGGAGGGTAGGACAAAAGATGTCACACAAGTTCTTTTTATAAGCATGTATGCCTATATATGGAATAAATGCCTACATTACTTTGATGAATTGGAGCTAGTTTTGTGTCGCCCTAGGTTATGACTGTTACATGATGAATGTCATCCAACATAATTATCCATCATTGATCTAGTGGCTACGACTTTCGCATATTGATCTTTACTAAGTTACTTTCGCTATTGTTACTGTTACTATTGCTATTGTTACTACTGCTAATAAATTATCATACTATTGTGCTACCGATCATTCTACCACAGATATTTAGTTCTCCAGGTGTGGTTGAATTGACAGCTCAACTGCTAGTACTTGCAAATATTCTTTGGCTCCCCTTGTGTTGAATCAATAAATTTGGGTTGAATACTCTACCCTTGAAAACTGTTGTGATCCCTATAATTGTGGGTTATCACCGACCCGTCCACCAGGCCCTCCATGCCACCGCCGATCCGAGGTCAAATGGCCCGTCGCGGCAGATCTGGTTGACAGTGTCCTGGACTAGGGGGTACTCACCACGTCGTCTCCCGAACAGGTGGATCGGGACGAGGACCCCCATGGTGGTTCACTAATGGGCCACTTCGGGCAGCCCATGCCGCATACAAGGGAGATTCCACAAGACTTGGTGCCCAAGATGAGGACTCTCCAAAACCCTAGGCCTCCGGTGTGTTATATAAACTGAGGCCAGGCTAGCCAATAGACAATCTAATATTTATTAGAACAATCTCATGGTAGATACATGTACTCCGTACCACATCCATACCAATACAATCAAAAGCAGGATGTAGGGTATTATCTCTTCGAGAGAGCCCAAACCTGGGTAAAACCCTTGTCCATGTTACCATCGCTCCAAGACGCCTAGGCTAGGACCCCTACTACGAGATACGCCAGATATAGAACCGACATTGGTGCTTTCATTGAGAGCCTGCTGGGTGTTCGTCGCGGATTGATGGGATCGAAATCAACGATCAGGTGCTATTTTTTCAACTAGATCGGTTGTGTATAAAGTTGTTTATTTGTGAAGAATTTCCGCTGTCGTCTCCCTTGTCTTGCATGAAGATTAATTTTTATCCAGGGAAAAGTACGGCAGCAATGGAATCAATGTGGTGCGATTCGCCGGATTTGATTTAACACCATAGGGCTAGCTCCTCTGATAATTAACATCACAAAAAGGCAAGGATGGACCACGGGTAGCAGCTGAGCTGCGGCCACGGCAGGGGCACCGCTCGAAACGGACGTCCACGGACAAACAGATTCCATGGTTGTCAAAACCGATATTGACTAGCAAAACTACCAAAGCTAAGTATTAAATTGGTTTATGTCTTCTATGCTAGTACAATTTTCCTTCCTACGTAAAACTTTGGTACTAGTTGTAGCACTATATTTGTTAATTGGTCTGCTCAAGTGCTACGTGAAGCTCTCGGCTCTCTCAACGGCTTCATTGATAACTCGGATGGAGTCCCGACCTGCGTCGACGTCTGCACGCCACCGCTCCGTCATGCCATCAAATCGACCTCCGTTCAGGCCACATCTCTCTAATAAGTTGTTTTGCATAAATTAATTATGCCAAAAATATTTTCTAATATATATGTATTATTTGTTATTATTTTGGGACTGCACTATTTTACGTGTGCACGTAATCGACTTTGACTGTGTCACGCAGCCGCCTTGGCACACCGAGGTCGTCGTCCCGCCTCCGTTGACCGAATTGTGCAGTCAGATCGGACCGAGAAAACTTTAGCAGCGGCGACGGTAGGTGATCCAGACGAACAAACCGCGCGCAGCGAAGAGACCGTGCGAAGCAGTGCACCGATGAGAGCTTGGCTCGATGGCAGCACACCAGAGGGAGATTTGTTTGTTTTCCTTTTTTCATTTAATACCTACCTAGTTGACCGCTGGTTCTCTACTAATTTTTCAGATAACTACGCAGAACCAAAGTGCTACTAACCATCTTGGGATTAGTTTTACAGCACGTTCAGATTAGTTCATCTGTTTGCTTCGGTCTGCCACAGTCGTCGTCGGTGGTGAACAGGTTTTATTTTTCCAAATTATTTGTTTAAGCACGTAAATTATTATACACAGAATATTTTCGGTTGGCTTGTGCTGCATACTTTTTGCAGAGGTATTTTACAGACAATCGTACGCAGCATCAGCCTGTCAAGCCTCTCACCATGACCTAGGCCGGCTGACCTGTGTTGACATCGCCGTGCCAAAATACCAGCACACCATCAAGCCAACCTCGTGCGCAGGCCATTTTTATTTAATTATTTACTTCGCTTAAGTTAATTAAGTAGAAGATTTTTTTAAAAAGGTATATTATTATTATCGTCACTTGGTATTACTTTTGTCTTGCACTATTTCATGTGCACAAGTAAACCAACTTTGGCTGGTCTGCATCACCATCTCGGCGAACTGACGTTGTCATCCGAAAATTTACTATGGCCATGTTATGCCGCCACCTGCCGATGTCGCCGTCCCAATCGGCATACATCGGCTCCCGCGATCACCTTTTTGGTAGAATTGCCATACCGACATGTTCGGTTGCCTTAGGGACTGCGGTATCGCTGACAGAGTTCTACCTCGTCGGGTCTTCGGCGCAAGGGCCATATCTCTTTTATTATCCGCTTTGCATAAATTATCAATTATGCAATGATTTTATTATTATTATTATTATTATTATCATCATCATCCTCTCTGGCTTGCACTATTTTATGTGCGCAGGTAAATGATTTGGGTCGGGCAGCGCTGTCACCTTGGCGTACCGATGGGTTGACGTGGGGGCTCTGTCGTCACCTTACCGACCTGCTCTGTCACCTCGGCTGGACCGGGGACTTCGCCATCACTTCATTAACCCACTTCGAGGAATTCGATGTCACATTGTCGGCCTGCTCCGTCGCCTTGATCGGACTAAGGGTTTCGCCTCGCTACTTCGGCCGTGCTATGTCACCACTTCGGAATGCCGAACTCCTCCCTCGGCCACCTCGGGACTGGCTTGGGGGCTGGGACCTCAACCCGCTGCATGCTCGGATTACGTCATCAACACCGAACACATTAACCAGCTAAGTCGCTTTCATGCTCAACTTTCTCAATTTTCGGTTCGACCAAGCATTATATTTGTGTTTAAAAAAGACCTGTTTGTCTAAAACGGTGTATGCTAAAAACAACTTTCTTTGCCTAGGTTAACTAGGGGCTCATAAATTTATATGAGCCATTTTATAATAAATTATTTCTTCTTAGTCGTTGCAAAGTCTTTTTCTGTTGCTCCTTTCTCGACTCGAGTGTATGGTCAATAGCCGGGTAGCTTGGTTTCTCTTTAAAGCCGCTCGAATTTAGTTCGGTATATTGGCCTCTGAGAAGCACTCCACCTTCGGGATATGGAGGTTGAAGCCGAAGGCTGACCTACTTGAAGTTTAGAGATCGGATGTGTCATGTTAAAGCACGATAGAAGCACAAAAATTTTCAGACCTATTTTGGATTGGCACAAAAAATCTTGATTTAGTCCGGACGTGAAGCTTTACATAAGTTTTGGCTTTTCGAGCTTATGGCACTTTTTAGCTGTTTGTATGTTTTTTCTTTCAGGAAGCGGGACATCCTGATGACCGAGGTGCCCTGCATAATAATTCAGCTTGGGAGATCTTTTTCGACTCACAGCTCGACATCTTTCCCGCCGAACTACACCTCGGCATTGACAAAACACACGCCACATCAGGACTAGTTCCCGAGCAGTGCAATGTCAGACGCCTTTAAAGCATTGGCAATATTAACGGGGGGCTGAGACTATAGCTGAACCCACCAAAACCAAGGTACCCCATAGAGTCCTTGGCAAAACATTCTCGGATATTGCTTTATATGCATCGGTCTCGAATTGTGTCTTCGGTCAATAGTTGGGTTGCGTGGCTCCTAAGATTGGCCCCTACGTTCCGCTTTGTTCGGCTAGGTGCGCAAAGGGAGAACCACTGCGATTGTGCTTCCAGCTCGAATGGTTAAGCGCCTCAGTGGAGAAAGCCGAAAACTGACTGGCACAATGAGCATAAACTGGTCAGCGATTCGATGTCTGTGTTAAACTATAAGATCAGTGGAGGTCACCCCGTGTTAAACAATGGGCCGTTCATAACATTGGCCGAAGTGTTAACGGCTTGACCTCGGCTGACGCCGAGCACTAACTGGGGGCTAGTAACTGGCCTCCCAACTTTATGCTCCTATGACTATGTGAAAGTTATAAAGCCCGCATATCTAATTGCCTTGTTTCTGCTAACACAACCGCCTCTGGGCACCGAGACGTCGGCTAAGGGTTGTCTTGTTACTGCGGAAACACCCTGCGTAGCATCTGCAAAGGGGTCAAAGCCGATGATGGGCCACTTTCAGATGATAAACGGTCACGACGGAGTCAAAATAAACATATATCATCAGCATTTGTATTCATTAAACAAGCGCTGCCTTCCATAATTATCGTTATAAAGCCATAAATATGAATCAATTTGACTTAAGATTTTGGCCAAGCTGGGTTGCCTGGCTCCTGTGATTACCCCTACGTTCCCGATTGTTCGGCTAGGAGGTAAAGGGAGCACCTCTGTGATTGTTACTTACGGGTCATCCGTGTTAGTACCTCAGACTGGGTGAAGCCGAAAGCTAGCCATCTTAAAGAATATAATTGGTCGGCAACAAGGGAAGTGAAATTTTAGGTTCACTAAAAACCACAGAGTTCGGGAACTTTCCCCAAACCAAATCCTCAATATTTTCCTCCAACATTGCTCGGAGGTGAGGTTTCATGATCATGATCAGCATGAAAACCCAAAGAAAGGAACCGATAACGGAACTATTTTCTTTGGAAGATGTTTTTTACGTTAAAAAGAATATAACATATCTCTCCGCGTGACTTTGTTCATAAAACCGTATGGCCGGATTGCCTTGTTTGTCATAAATCTTTGCCCTCATAAAGGCTTTATAAAGTGGGACAAACACTCCCCGGCTACTGGCCGAGGAGATTGAAGCCGATGGTCGGTCAACAAAGTTTTATACAATGCGGATCCGAGCATTAATGATGTCAAGTACTTGGATACATAGAATCATTACACAGAAAAATTGTGAGTAAAATCCATTTACTGCAACCCATCTTTTAAAACCCCTTGGGCCAACCTTGGTGCGCTTTGATTTCGACCAGCTCTAAGCTCCTTTAAGAGATCTTTATTCCCTTTTTGAAAAGTTTGTGTTAAACACAACAAAATTTTCTGTCAAATGGATATTGATCCTTAATTTGGCCACCCGTGCCCACATTAAGGCTCAGGGGCTACTGGGCTTTGCGCTGATTATTTACAAATATTTAAGGGGCACATCGATCCCTTGATCTGGTGTTGCCACCCGACCAGTGGCTCAGGGGCTACTGCATTGCTTATTCAATGCGGAAAATCAAAGTGCTCAGCATTCGGCTTGACCGAGCTATGGGCAAACGTGTCTTCGGACAACAATAGGTACCGTCTGGGTCTTATACGGCATCAAGCTAATGTATTACGGTGATTTTTCAAAACCCTCTCTTAAGGGTCCGTCCACCGATCACTAGCTCCTCTAATATATTACAGTCCGGCATTGGAACTCGGATACATTCCGGCGTTGGAGCTCGGAAGCGGTCCGACGTTGGTGTTCGGCTACAAAAGATACCTCAAATGCAGTCCGGCGTTGGAGCTCGGATTCAAGAGGACACTGCCGCACGAGAAACACTTTGAACTCGAGGTGTGGCATAAAAAATAACAAGGCATTGATAAAGGCCGAAAACGTAAAGGGGCTCCTCGGATACCCGACGTATGAGCCTTCGGATTCACATCGGCGATCCTCAGGATCAAAGATGAGAAGATTTGTTGAACCAGTTTTCAAAGACCGACGACCGAAGATGAAGAACAGTTCGGAAGAATCGAGGAGCCTCCCTAACTTGAAGACTGGTTTAGGGGGCTACTGACGGTGTCCTGGACTAGGGGGTACTCACCACGTCGTCTCCCGAACAGGTGGATCGGGACGAGGACCCCCATGGTGGTTCACTAATGGGCCACTTCGGGCAGCCCATGCCGCATACAAGGGAGATTCCACAAGACTTGGTGCCCAAGATGAGGACTCTCCAAAACCCTAGGCCTCCGGTGTGTTATATAAACTGAGGCCAGGCTAGCCAATAGACAATCTAATATTTATTAGAACAATCTCATGGTAGATACATGTACTCCGTACCACATCCATACCAATACAATCAAAAGCAGGATGTAGGGTATTATCTCTTCGAGAGAGCCCAAACCTGGGTAAAACCCTTGTCCATGTTACCATCGCTCCAAGACGCCTAGGCTAGGACCCCTACCACGAGATACACCAGATATAGAACCGACATTGGTCGCCGCCGCCGAACGCAACCAACGCAAGGCCGGACACCACACCAGTAGCCATCGCCGCCCGAGGCAGAGTCGACCGATGCGCCGTCACTAGTCAAGGCAGTAGCGCCTATCGTGCTGCCAAGGCCAGAACGGCCGCATCTCCTCACACCGCGGGGCTCTGCACCATCCCCATGGCGAGAGAGAGAGGGAGGCCCCCTCAACCATCGTCACCCCCCGGGGTTTATGCCGGCGGTGTCCTTTGGCGCGACGGAGGGAGGGAGGGAGGGAGGGAAGGAAGGAGAGACCTCGACGGCTAGGGTTTTGTCTCTGCCCGAGTCGCCCGAGTGGGGGCGACGCTGGGGGCATGGGGGAGGAAGGCCTTAACATATACATGTTGAAAATATGCCCTAGAGGCAATAATAAATTGGTTATTATCATATTTCCTTGTTCATGATAAATGTTTATTATTCATGCTAGAATTGTATTGACCGGAAACTTAAATACATGTGTGAATACATAGACAACACAGTGTCCCTAGTAAGCCTCTACAAGACTAGCTTCTTGATCAAAGATGGTTAAGGTTAACCTTCAAAAAAATGGTTAAGGTTTCCTAACCATAGACATGAGTTGTCATTTGATAACGGGATCACATCATTAGGAGAATGATGTGATGGACATGACCTAACTGTAAGCTTAGCATGAGATCGTCTAGTTTATTTGCTATAGCTTTCTTCATGTCAAGTATCTGTTCCGTAGACCATGAGATCGTGTAACTCCATAACACCAGAGGAACACTTAGTGTGTATTCAAACATCACTTCGTAACTGGGTGATCATAAAGGTGCTCTACATGTATCTCCGAAGGTGTCTGTTGGGTTGCCATGGATCGAGACTCAGATTTGTCACTCCGTATGACGGAGAGATATCTCTGGGCCCTCTCGTAATACAACATCATAAAGAGCTTGCAAGATATGTGACTAATGAGTTAGTCATGAGATCTTGTATTACAGAATGAGTAAAGAGACTTGTCAGTAACGAGATTGAACTAGGTATGGAGATACCGACGATCGAATCTCGGGCAAGTAACATATCGCCAGACAAAGGGAATTGCATACGGGATTAACCGAATCCTTGACATCGTGGTTCAACCGATAAAATATCTTCGTGGAATATGTAGGAATCAATATGAGCATCCAGGTCCCGCTATTGGTTATTGATCGGAGAGGTGTCTCGGTCATGACTACACGATTCCCGAACCCGCAGGGTCGCACGCTTAACATTTGTTGACGCTAAAGTAGTATTGGGATATTTGATGATTGGTAACCAAATGTTTTTCAGAGTCCCGTATGAGATCCCGGACGTCATGAGGAGTCTCGGAATGGTCGAGAGGTAAAGATTTATATATGGGAAGTCATATTTTGGGTTCTGGAATAAGATGCAGTTTTTTCGGTATTGTACCGTGAAGCTTCTAGAAGGTTCCGGAGGATTTCGGAGGGATCCAGAAGTCCACAAGTGGGTCCATCACGACCCAAGGGCTGTCATGGGTTAAGGGAGGCGCCCTGGCCTTATTGGGCTAGGCGCACCAAGTCCTCAAAAATCCATGTGGCTAGGGAAGGGAAAAAAGGGGAGTCCTAGTAGGAATAGGATTGTACTTGGAGTCCAAGTCCTCCCCCCTTGGCTGCGCCCTAGGGCTTGGATGGGCTTTTTCCCAAGCCCCTCCACCTATATATAGAGTGGAGGGCACCCCAAAAGGACACACCAAGCCCTTGGCGCACCCTCTCTCCCCTTACTTCGTAGTTCCTCCATCCTCATTCTAGTAGCGCTTGGCGAAGCCCTGCTGAATTAGCTCCACCACCACCATCACCACCACGTCGTCGTGCTGGTTGTGATCCCATCTACTTCTCCGTCTTCTCTTGCTGGATCAAGGAGGAGGAGACTGCTACCTCTTGAGCACTGCGTTGGTTTTCCCTTGAAGAGGAAAGGGTGATGCAGCAAAGTAGCGTAAGTATTTCCCTCAGTTTTTTAGAACCAAGGTATCAATCCAGTAGGAGGCTACACGCAAGTCCCTCGCACCTACACAAACAAATAAATCCTCACAACCAACACGATAAGGGGTTGTCAATCCCTACACGGTCACTTACGAGAGTGAGATCTGATAGATATGATAGGATAATATTTTTGGTATTTTTGTGATAAAGATGCAAAGTAAAGTAAACAAAATAAAAACGGCGCCAGAAATAGCTTGTTGTCGGGAGATTAATATGATGGAAAATAGACCCAGGGCCATAGGTTTCACTAGTGGCTTCTCTCAAGAGCATAAGTATTTTACGGTGGGTGAACAAATTACTATTGAGCAATTGACAGAATTGAGCATAGTTATGAGAATATCTAGGTATGATCATGTATATAGGCATCACGTCCGAGACAAGTAGACCGACTCCTGCCTGCATCTACTACTATTACTCCACACATCGACCGCTATCCAGCATGCATCTAGAGTATTAAGTTCATAAGAACAGAGTAACCCTTTAAGCAAGATGACATGATGTAGAGGGATAAATTCATGCAATATGATAAAAAAACCTCATCTTGTTATCCTCGATGGCAACAATACAATACGTGCCTTGCTGCCCCTACTGTCACTGGGAAAGGACACTGCAAGATTGAACCCAAAGCTAAGCACTTCTCCCATTGCAAGAAAGATCAATCTAGTAGGCCAAACCAAACTGATAATTCGAAGAGACTTGCAAAGATAACCAATCATACATAAAAGAATTCAGAAGATTCAAATATTGTTCATAGATAAACTTGATCATAAACCCACAATTCATCGGTCTCAACAAACACACCGCAAAAGAAGATTACATCGAATAGATCTCCACAAGAGAGGGGGAGAACATTGTATTGAGATCCAAAAAGAGAGAAGAAGCCATCTAGCTAATAACTATGGACCCAAAGGTCTGAGGTAAACTACTCACACTTCATCGGAGAGGCCATGGTGTTGATGTAGAAGCCCTCCGTGATTCATGCCCCCTCCGACGGAGCTCCGGAACAGGCCCCAAGATGGGATCTCATGGGTATAGAAGGTTGCGGTGGTGGAATTAGGTTTTTGGCTCCGTATCTGATCGTTTGGGGGTACGTAGGTATATATAGGAGGAAGGAGTACGTCGGTGGAGCAACATGGGGCCCATGAGGGTGGAGGGCGCGCCTGGGGGGGGGGGGGGTAGGCGCGCCCCTACCTCGTGGCTTCCTGGAAGCTTCCTTGACATAGGGTCCAGGTCTCCTGGATCATGTTCGTTCTGAAAATCACGTTCCCGAAGGTTTCATTCCGTTTGGACTCTGTTTGATATTCTTTTTTGCGAAACTCTGAAATAGGCAAAAAACAGCAATTCTGGGCTGGGCCTCCGGTTAATAGGTTAGTCCCAAAAATAATATAAAAGTGAATAATAAAGCCCAATAATGTCCAAAACAGAAGATAATATAGCATGGAGCAATCAAAAATTATAGATACGTTGGAGACGTATCAGAGACGTCATCGAGTCACACGTGTGCTAAACTCGGAGGTGTCGTCCGTTCGGCACTAGATCAGTTGGATCATGATCGGATCGCAAAGAGTACAACTACATCAACTGCGTTATATATGCTCCCGCTTTCGGTCTATGAGGGTATGTAGACATACTATCCCCTCTCGTTGATATGCTTCTCCTAGATATATCTTGGGTGTTCGTAGGAATTTTTTTTATTTTCATGCTTCGTTCCCCAGTAGTGGCATCATGAGCTAGGTCTATGCGTAGTTGTATATGCATGAGTAGAACACAAGGAGTTGTGGGTGTTGATGATCAAATTACTTACCTCTCTTGTCTTATTTGGATTCGGCGGTATTGTGGGACGAGGCGGCTCGGACCAACCTTACATGTCCTCGCACATGAGACCGGTTCCACCGACTAACATGCAAATTGTTTTGCATAAGGTGGCTAGCGGGTATCTGTCTGTCCTACTTTAGTTGAATCTAATTTGACGAAGGTGGTTTTAATAGAAGGTTAAGAGGCAACTTGATTATCACCGTTGTGGCTTTGTATAGGTAGGAACGGTTCTTGCTAGTTGCCCATAGCAGCCACGTAAAATTTGCAACAACAAAGTCGAGGTAGGAACGGTTTTTGCAGGGCATGTTGTGATGTGGTATGGCCAAAACGTGATGTGATATATGTTGATATATGAGATCATCATGTTTTGTAGTAGGTTCAGGACTTGCATGTCGATGAGTACGACAACCGACATGAGCCATAGGGTTGTCTTTAATTTATTAATTGCCATGTAATTGATTTACTTTATCGCTATGCATTAGCAATAGTTATAGATCACATGATGACCACGTGACGACACAATGATGGAGATCATGGTGTCATGTCGGTGACAATGGAGATCATGCTGGTGCTTTGGAGATGGAGATCGAAGGCACGAGATGATAATGTCCATATCATGTCACATATTGATTGCATGTGATGTTTATCCTTTTTATGCATCTTATTTTGCTTAGAACGACGGTAGCATTATAAGATGATCCCTTCACTTAATTTCGAGAAATTGTGTTCTCCCTGAGTATGCACCATTGCAAAAGTTCGTCGTTTCGAAGCACCTCGTGATCATCGGGTGTGATAGATTCTACGTTCACATACAACAGGTGTAAGCCGGTTTTACACATGTAGAATACTTGGGTTAAACTTGACGAGCCTATCATGTATAGACATGGCCTCGGAACACAGGAGACAGAAAGGTCGAACATGAGTCATATAGTAGATATGATCAACATGAAGATGTTCACCATTGATGACTACCTCATCTCACGTGATGACCGGACATGGTTTAGTTGATTTGGATCATGTGTCACTTAGACAACTTGAGGGATGTTGATTTAAGTGGGAGTTCATTAGTAATTTGATTAACTGAACTAAATTATCATGAACTTAGTCTGAATTGTCTTTGCAAAATTTGTTTTGTAGATCAATGGCCCGTGATGTAGTTCCCCTGAATTTTAATGCATTCCTAGAGAAAGCTAAGTTGAAAGATAATGGAAGCAACTATGCGGACTGGGTCCGTTACTTGAGGATTATCCTCATTGATGCACAGAAGGCTTATGTCCTTGTGAAAGCACAAGTGCTCCCTCGGCGATTTTGGTAATTAATGTCAACATATTTCTTGTTGGACTAACATTTTCATCTAGTATATTTCAGAAGAGTTCAACAAAGGCGTGGCTTGGACAAGAGGATGTGGAACCCCTTGAAGATGCTAAGGACAGATTGACAAAAGCTCAAGACTCTTCATTTCTATTTTAGTGATCCAAGATCACTTTGAGTCCATAGGAAAAGCCAATACTATTAAAAGGGGATGAGGTGTTGCTTAATGGTCTAATTGCTCAAAGTGCTTAGTGATATGCTCCAAAGCCCTCAACCACTTTCTCTATCCCAAATATGTCCAAAACCTAAAGTCAAACTCGGCCCCACCGATTTGATTCATCCGGCGCCACCGAGTTCACTTGACATAGCAACTGCCAGAAACCCTAATTAGTTCGGTCTTGTGACAGCCTGGATTTTGCCTTCTCCCTTTTTCCGGACTTGGTTTTGTTTTTGCCTTGGATTTGGATTTTTGGAATCAATTCAACTGGACTTATCACTTGGGCATGCCCTTGACTTTCACCCAAGTAACCTATCTACTTCTGATTCAATCTTATTTCTCTGAAAAATCTCCAAAATAATCAAATGAATATTTTTCATAAAAGAAAATATTCATTTTCTCTTGTGAAACTTATTCATCAACTAGTGCTCCAAAGCAACCCCCATTTTTATTGCTCCTGAAATTCTGAAATAATTCCTGAATATTCTTTGAACCATGGCCCACCTTCCCAAGAAAAAATATTGCATGAATTTTTGTAATATTTTTGCTACAGAAAATAATTTCTCTTCTGGTCCAAAATTGCA
Source organism: Triticum aestivum (assembly GCF_018294505.1). NCBI lineage: Eukaryota > Viridiplantae > Streptophyta > Magnoliopsida > Poales > Poaceae > Triticum > Triticum aestivum. The sequence goes on from NC_057802.1 coordinate 505,754,394, forward strand.
CTTTGTACAGCAAGTGTATTTTCCCTTGATCCTTTGGCCCTGATTTTCTCGAGTCTCTTCACCCTCCTAAGAAAACCTTAACCCCAGGAGATCAGCCCTAATGGCCATCTAGAAGCTATCCAAACATAGCAGCCAAGTTTCTGTCCAGAAACTTGCCAAGATGGTTGAGTCACATCTGGGCGGCCTGACGATGAGTCCTCAGCTTCCCTAGACCTATCACTACATGGACTTTAGCCCAGACAAGGTTTGGCCGGTCGTGGGCGTCGGTTTGACCATGCTAGGGTGGTGACCGCGTGTGGACACGGGGTCTGGCGTGTGCTCGACGCGCTTTGAGTAGTGCCAACGCCTCTGTTCGGCGCGTGCTCGAGCCAGAGCTCGCCGACGACTGCCGCGCCGCGCCACCAGCCTCGACTCATCACCATTGACCCCTCCCTGGCGCTCGCCGGCACCGGAGATGCCGCAGCGAGCATGGGCACGTCGCGGCCAAAAGTCACAGTGCGCTCGTGCCCTTGTGTTCTTCTCCCCTGCCTCCTATGCTCGTCCGCAAGCGTGGACAGCTCCCGCCTACACACTGAGCTCTTGCCCCCTCTCACTGGTGCCTTTCGTCGCCGTTCGCTAGTCTCCAGAGAACTCCGGCGGTGCCACGTACCCCCCCTCTTGCTCCGGCTATATATAGAGCCATTCCCTTCGCTTCGAAGCCTCACACCACACCACACAACCACCACGACCTCGTAGAAGAGTCGTAGCCCGGTCGGGCAGGCCTCTGGCCGTCGACCTCGACTAGAGATCACCGGCGATCCCCGCAGCCCAACCACCCTACTCCAGAGCCCCTCGAGCTCAATCAGCCTCTCAGGTGCGTCGTTAGGGATCCTCTGGTGTCGCCTGGACACAGCTGAGCCCCTGGAGTCGCCCCTCGCCGTTGTCTTCTTCCTCTCCGGCAAGCCCCGTCCGCCACCACCGCTTGCGAGCCTGATTGTGAGTGACTCCAGCCATCCCCCGGCAAGTCACGGGTACGGGCAGGTGCGCCACGACCCCCTCTCCACTTCTATCCTTCTGGTTTTGCCCAAGACCCACTCATCGCCGGCGTAAGCTCCGGCGGAGTGCCGCCGCACTCTGTTTCCCTCTCTCCCCCTCTCTCTCCTGACCGGTGGGGCCCGGTGTCAGCCTCTCCACTCGCACTCGAAGCGGTATGAGTGGAGGCGTATCCTGGCTTTATGCCATCGACGTCACCCCCAGGTTTTCTGATTTATTCAAATTAATTCAAATATTTGACCACAACTTTGACCAGTGATAACTCCTAGCCCATAAGTCCAAATGAGTTGATTCTTTTTGCATTGTGTTTGTTTCAGAAAGCTCTAGCAGCACACCAAAATGTGGAATTTTCATTGCTGTCTAGAATTTCTGGTGATTTTTAGAATGGTTTTTGATATTTTGTTTTGTGGTTTTTAAATATTTTCAGAAGGAGGAACTTGGCTTGAAGATAACCAGGAGGAGTGTGACCCTCCTCTGCACTAAGGCAAGCCACACCAGCATTTGGATGGTGTCATTTAAATATCTATGATTTTTTTACTTAAATATGAGTTCTTATATGCATTTAAAAATTTGTTAAATAAATATGGTTGCTTGCTAGTTACTTTGTCATGCTTGAAATGATTGTTTAAGTTACTGGTTGAATGCATGGACTAGTTTAATCTAGTGAAATAAAATCTGCCTTAGTATGTTGCTTTGATAAATATTGATAGTTCTTTTTGTTAAGTGATATTTTCATATAAATTATGAGTTAATAAAAATGTTGCATGATAATAAAAATGAGGTAGAACCAGTAAAGTTAAATCATGAGTAGTGCAAACAAGTTATGTTGATAAGTTTGATCTGTACATGGGAGTTGCATGCTTTGCATGGCGATTAGTTGCACGATCATGGCATCATATGACTTGGTAGATTAATTTTTATTTTCACATTAAACCTGTTAATAAGTCCAACTTGAATATGACGTTGATCAAGTCATGGTGCCACTGAATCGGGTTTTTCTCAGTGCGACCACATTTACCTTGTGGGAGGTCTTGATTCAGTCCTTTGTTGTGCCTCTCGCCGGTGCCTCCGACGAGGGAAGGTTATGGGCGTGCATACCCTGGCCCGGTAAGCAGACATAGCCTTGTGTGCCTGTTTGTTTTTATGGTACTGATAACCCACAAGTATAGGGGATCAATTGTAGCCTCTTTCGATAAGTAAGAGTGTCGAACCCAACGAGGAGCTAAACGTAGAACAAATATTCCCTCAAGTTCTATCGACCACCGATACAACTCTACACACGCTTAACATTCGCTTTACCCAAGTATGAAACCAGAAGTACTTTGTAGGTGTTTTTGGATAGGTTTGCAAGATAATAAATAGCACGTAAATAAAAACCAGGTGCTGTTAGATAAAGACACAATAAAGTTAGTATAGCGAGTGTGGAAAAGTGGTGGTAGGAGTTGCGAAATTGTCCCTAAGCAATTCACTACTTTACTAGACCGATAGCAAGTTTTATGTGGGAGAGGCCACTGCTAGCATGTCATCCCTGACTTGGAATTCTATGCACTTATGATTGGAAATATTAGAAATCATCCGCAAATACTAACGTTCATTAAGGTAAAACCCAACCATAGCATTAAGATATATTGGTCCCCCTTCAATCCCGTATGCATCAATTTCTATGCTAGGTTGAAGCTTCTGTCACTCTTGCCCTCCAATACATAGTCCTAGCAACATACAACTAACCCTATGGTGTGATCCACGCGCGCGCTCATATGATGGGAACCAAAGGACAACAATATAACCACAAGAAAATTAAACCAATCATAGCAATTCACCAATTACCGGTAGGACAACGAAAATCTACTCAGACATCATAGGATGGCAACACATCATTGGATAATAATATGAAGCATAAGGCACCATGTTCAAGTAGAGGATACAACGGGTTGCGGGAGAGTGGACCGCTGTAGATAGATGGGGGAAGGTGATGAAGATGTTGGTGAAGATGACAGAGGTTTTGGTGTAGATTGCGGTGATGATGATGGCCCCGGCGGTGTTCCGGCGCCACCAGGAGAGAGGGGGAGGGAGCCCCCCTTCTTCTTCCTTGACCTTCTCCCTAGATGGGAGAAGGGTTTCCCCTCTGGTCCTTGGCTTCCATGGAATGGGAGGGGCGAGAGCCCCTCCGAGATTGGATCTGTCTCTCTGTCTCTCTCTATTTCTGTGCTCTCAGATCTGACCTTTCACCGTTTCTTATATTCCCGGAGATCCGTAACTCCGATTGGATTGAAATTTGAACACGATTTTTATCCGGATATTAGCTTTCTTGCAGCGAAAGAAGGGCAACAACCGCCTTACGGGGTGTCCACGAGGGTCAAGGGCGTGCCTGCCCCCTGGGGCGCACCCCCTGCCTCATGGCCCTCTCGGGCATCGTCTCACGTTGATTCCACTTCCCAAAATTCACATATATTCCAAAAAAATCTCCTTAAGTTTTTATCCCTTTTGGACTCCATTTGATATGGATTTTCTCCGAAACAAAAAATATGCAACAAATAGGAACTGGCACTGGGCACGATCAATATGTTAGTCCCAAAAATAGTATAAAAAGTTGCCAAAAGTATATGAAAGTTGTATAATATTGGTATGGAACAATAAAAAATTATAGATACGACGGAGACATTTCAGCATCCCCAAGCTTAATTCCTGCTCGTCCTCGAGTAGGTAAATGATAAAAAAAATTGATGTGGAATGCTACCTAGCATAATCTTGATCATGTAATCTAATCATGGCATGAATATTAAGACACGAGTGATTCAAAGCAATAGTCTATCGTTTGATATTAAGACAATAATATTTCAAGTATACTAATAAAGCAATCATGTATTTTCAAAATAACATGGCCAAAGAAAGTTATCCCTACAAAATCATATGGTCTGGCTATGCTCCATCTTCACCACACAAAATATTCAAATCATGCATAACCCCGATGACAAGCCAAGCAATTGTTTCATACTTTTGATGTTCTCAAACCTTTTCAACTTTCACGCAATACATGAGCGTGAGCCATGGACATAACACTATAGGTAGAATAGAATATGATGGTGGAGGTTGTGTGGAGAAGACAAAAAGGAAGAAATTCTCACATCGACGCAGCTAATCAATGGGCTATGGAGATGCCCATCAATTGATGTCAATGCGAGGAGTAGGGATTGCCATGCAATGGATGCACTAAGAGCTATAAGTGTATGAAAGCTCAAACTGGTAACTAAGTGGGTGTGCATCCAACTTTCTTGCTCATGAAGACCTCGGGCGTTTGAGGAAGCCCATCATCTGACTATACAAGCCAAGTTCTATAATGAAAATTCCCACTAGTATATGAAAGTGATAACTCAAGAGACTCTCTATATGAAGAACATGGTGCTACTTTGAAGCACAAGTGTGGTAAGAGGATAGTAGCATTGCCCCTTCTCTCTTTTTCTATCATTTTTTTATTTTTTGGTTTTGTTTTGTTTTGGTGGGCTTCTTTGGCCTCTTTTTTTATTTGGGCTTCTTTGGCCTCTTTTTTTAAGTCCGGAGTCTCATCCCGACTTGTGGGGGAATCATAGTCTCCATCATCCTTTCCTCACTGGGACAATGCTCTAATAATGATGATCATCAGACTTTTATTTACTTACAACTCAATATTACAACTCGATATCTAGAACAAAGTATGACTCTATATGAATGCCTCCGGCGGTGTACCGGGATGTGCAATGATCTAGCGTAGCAATGACATCAAAAAACAGACAAGCCATGAAAACATCATGCTAGCTATCTTACGATCATGCAAAGCAATATGACAATGAATGCTCAAGTCATGTATATGATGATGATGGAAGTTGCATGGCAATATATCTCGGAGTGGCTATGGAAATGCCATGATAGGTAGGTATGGTGGCTGTTTTGAGGAAGATATAAGGAGGCTTATGTGTGATAGAGCGTATCGTATCACGGGGTTTGGATGCACTGGCGAAGTTTGCACCAACTCTCGAGGTGAGAAAGGGCAATGCACGGTACCGAAAGAGGCTAGCAATGATGGAAGGGTGAGAGTGCATATAATCCATGGACTCAACATTAGTCATAAAGAACTCACATATTTATTACAAAAATCTATTAGTCATCGAAACAAATTACTACGCGCATGCTCCTAGGGGGGTAGATTGGTAGTAAAAGACCATCGCTCGTCCCTGACCGCCACTCATAAGGAAGACAATCAATAAATACCTCATGCTCCAACTTCGTTACATAACGGTTCACCATACGTGCATGCTACGGGAATCACAAACTTCAACACAAGTATTTCTACAATCCACAACTACCCACTAGCATGACTCTAATATCACCATCTTTATATCGCAAAACTATTGCAAGGAATCAAACATATCATATTCAGTGATCTACAAGTTTTATGTAGGATTTTATGACTAACCATGTGAATGACCAATTCCTGACTCTAAATAGATATAAGTGAATCAAGAGAGTTTAATTCTTTCTACAAAAGATATGCTCGCCCTCTAACAAATATACGTGAAGCAAAAGAGCATTCTACAAATGGCGGTTTTCTATGTGAAGAGAAACAGGCAATCCAAACTTCAAATGATATAAGTGAAGCACATGAAGCATTCTATAAAGCCATACTCAAAAGATATAAGTGAAGTGCGATGAGCTTGCTATAAATCAACCGAGGACTATCTCATACCAGCATGGTGCATAAAATAAAAGTGAAAACTAAATGCAAAATATGCTCCAAATTTGCACATATCGCATGAACGAAACGAATCCGAAAACATACCGATACTTGTTGAAGAAAGATGGGATGCCTTCCGGGGCATCCCCAAGCTTAGACGCTTGAGTCTCCTTCAATATTTAATTGGGGTGCCTTGGGCATCACCAAGCTTGAGCTCTTGCCTCTCCTCCTTCTACTCACATTGAGACGTCCTCGATCTTCGAACACTTCATCCACACAAAACTCAACAAAAAGCTCGGTAAGATCCGTTAGTATAATAAAGCAAATCACTACTCTAAGTACTGTTGCAAACCAATTCATGTTTTGTTTTAGCATTGTAGCTACTGTAATATAACTTTTTTTCATGTCTTAATCCACTGATAGAAATTGATAGTTTCATCAAAACAAGCAAACTATGCATCAAAAACAGAATCTGTCTTAAACAGGACAGTCTATAGTAATCTGAACATTCACCATACTTATGGTACTCCAAAAATTCTTCCAAAATTAGGAAAAATAAAAAATTTGTATAGAAAGACAGTGCAAAAAGTTTCAGATCCGTTTGACATTCCAGTAAAAAATGTAAAATCACGCACTACAGCCAAAGTTTCTGTTTTACACCGCACAAACCAACAAGCAATGTAAACATCCTAAAGGAAAATCTTGGCACATTATTTTTATTTTTAAACTTTATAAAAGCACACAACAGAAATAAATGACTCTCTAAAACTTCCGGGTTGTCTCCCTGGCAGTGCTTTCTTTAAAGCCATTAAGCTAGGCATATTGTGCTCAAGTAATGGATCCACCCGGATCCCAAGGTATATCAAAGCCAATTTTAATTAACAATGATTTGTGATTTATTAGTGAGCACAAAGTAACATATATCATGCAACAACGAAGTCTAACTCCCTTCCTATGCATCGGCATGTCATAAAAGAACAATTCATGCACACATAGTAAAGGCCAATGCATAGTATAAACAGTTTCTTGCAATTTTATCATATTGGAAACATGGAGAGGCGGAGATGTAGTTCCTCTCTCATAATAATTGCAAGTAGGAGCAGAAAGCACATGCATATTATATCTATCAAAATCATCATGTGTAGTAGTAAAACGCAACTCGTCAATATAATCCTTAATAAGGGCAAACTTCTCCGATATAGTGTAGTTTGGAGAATTCAAAAAAGATAATAGGACTATCATGTGTGGGTGCAATAGAAACAATTTCATGTTTAACATAAGGAACTATAGCAAGTTCATCTCCATAAGCATAATTCATATTGGCATCTTGGCCACAAGCATAGCAAGCATCATCAAAAAGGGATATTTCAAAAGAATCAACGGGATCATAACAATCATTATAGCAATCATCCTTCGGTAAGCACGAAGGGGCATTAAATAATGTATGAGTTGAAGAGTTACTCTCATTAGAAGGTGGGAACGGGTAGCTAACCCGATCTTCCTCCTTTTGTTCTTTGCTCTCCTCATCATCTTTTTCATCCAATGAGCTCACAGTTCCATCAATTTCTTCTTCCATGGACTCCTGCAAAATATTAGTCTCTTCTTGGACAGCGGAGACTCTCTCAATAAATTCATCAATATCATAATTATATTTATAATTCTCATAGCAATATTTAAGGATAGCTAAATTTTCAGGTCTATAAACTGAATCATCAAAATCTTCAAACTCTTTAAACAAAGATTCAATTTCACATTCACCCTTAAAAGCAAGAAATTCTTCTATTCGTTCCACATCATAGTAATCATAAACACCCTTAGCATACAAAGATACGATTCCATTGTCACTAAACTCACATTGGTAGGGAAGGTGTTTCTTAGGGTTTTCAGAACAACAAGTAACATCATATATTTCACATAAATTCCAAGCATAGCATTGCAAACGATGAATTTGATCCAGTAAAAGTTTCCCTTTTTCAGATATGCAGTGTCGCACATAACAAGGATGCTCATCTAAAGATTTTCCCTCAACTAAGCTAGTTGGGGTTTCAGCCCGAGCACATAGGGATCGAAGATGATCCAAGTAAAAAGCTTCAGGAGTGTGATAGATTTTGAGTGGTTCTTCAACCATTGGTGTAGTAGGTACAACTATTTTTTTTGGTATTTTGCATTTCCTACCCATAACTAAAGATAGAAAACAAGAGCACAAAATAAAAACTACTTAGTGATAAAGCAAACAAGCACACACGAGAATATTCACCCCACGCTATAACTCCCCGGCAACGGCGCCAGAAAAAGGTCTTGATAACCCACAAGTATAGGGGATCAATTGTAGCCTCTTTCGATAAGTAAGACTGTCGAACCCAACGAGGAGCTAAAGGTAGAACAAATATTCCCTCAAGTTCTATCGACCACCGATACAACTCTACGCACGCTTAACATTCGCTTTACCTAAAACAAGTATGAAACTAGAAGTACTTTGTAGGTGTTTTTGGATAGGTTTGCAAGATAATAAAGAGTGCGTAAATAAAAACTAGGGGCTGTTTAGATAAATACACAATAAAGTTAGTATAGCGAGTGTGGAAAAGTGGTGGTAGGAGTTGCGAAATTGTCCCTAAGCAATTGCCTACTTTACTAGACCGATATCAAGTTTTATGTGGGAGAGACCACTGCTAGCATGTCATCCCTGACTTGGAATTCTATGCACTTATGATTGGAACTATTAGCAAGCATCCGCAAATACTAACGTTCATTAAGGTAAAACCCAACCATAGCATTAAGATATATTGGTCCCCCTTCAATCCCGTATGCATCAATTTCTATGCTAGGTTGAAGCTTCTGTCACTCTTGCCCTCCAATACATAGTCCTATCAACATACAACTAACCCTATGGTGTGATCCACGCGCGCGCTCATATGATGGGAACCAAAGGACAACAATATAACCACAAGAAAATTAAACCAATCATAGCAATTCACCAATTACCGATAGGACAACGAAAATCTACTCAGACATCATAGGATGGCAACACATCATTGGATAATAATATGAAGCATAAGGCACCATGTTCAAGTAGAGGATACAACGGGTTGCGGGAGAGTGGACCGCTGTAGATAGATGGGGGAAGGTGATGAAGATGTTGGTGAAGATGACAGAGGTTTTGGTGTAGATTGCGGTGATGATGATGGGCCCGGCGGTGTTTCGGCGCCACCGGGAGAGAGGGGGAGAGAGCCCCCCTTCTTCTTCTTCCTTGACCTTCTCCCTAGATGGGAGAAGGGTTTCCCCTCTAGTCCTTGGCTTCCATGGCATGGGAGGGGAGAGAGCCCCTCCGAGATTGGATCTATCTCTCTGTCTCTCTCTATTTCTGTGCTCTCAGATCTGGCCTTTCACCATTTCTTATATTCCCGGAGATCCGTAACTCCGATTGGATTGAAATTTGAACACAATTTTTATCCGGATATTAGCTTTCTAGCGGAGAAATAAGGGCAGCAACCGCCTTACGGGGTGTCCACGAGGGTCAGGGGCATGCCTGCCCCCCTGGGGCGCGCCCCCTGCCTCGTGGCCCCCTCGGGTATCGTCTCGTGTTGATTCCACTTCCCAAAATTCACATATATTCCAAAAAAATCTCCGTTAGTTTTTATCCCGTTTGGACTCCGTTTGATATGGATTTTCTGCGAAACAAAAAACATGCAACAAACAGGAACTGGCACTGGGCACTGGATCAATATGTTAGTCCCAAAAATAGTATAAAAAGTTGCCAAAAGTATATCAAAGTTGTATAATATTGGCATGGAACAATCAAAAATTATAGATACAACGGAGACGTATCAGGTACCTTGTCCCCGTTTGGGACCGTTTTGCCACGACGGTGGCCGTTGGTGTCTTTGGTAGACATGAGGCCACCCAGGACATAGCCCTCAGAGGGAGTTTGTCGGAGTGGCCGGGAGAGTGTCATGACAAGGGGAGGGTTTCGTCGGAATGCCGTTGGTCCACCCGAATGGGAGTGAGAGGCCTTGGATTCCGTGGTGTGGGTAAAGTCACTACTTCTGCAGAGTGTATTAAATCTATCGATAGCCGCATCCTTGGTTATGGGCACAACTCGAGAGTAAGTCACACCATGGATCAACTTTTATAATTAATCTTGCAAACTAAGTAACTATTGATGGCACTGACTTCGTGATGATTTCTGAGATCATGAGCTGGTCATGAGTGATTGGTTTCAGTTGTGATCCGGGTACGATCACCGTTTGGTTACGAGGTAACCCGTCTGGTAAGCGAGTCCGTGAGACTCGATGCACATGTTGGTTTCACCGCATTAGTAGCATTACTTGCATTGCATTAACCTGATTTATTGTCATGATATTGTTTGTCATTGTACTTATGTTTGTTGTGAGCTTTCAAGTACATTCAATGTACTAACCTGGCGTGTCATGCCAGTTTTCAGGCAAGTTGTTTCGCAATCGGAGAGCTTTCCAGCGTCTAGGCCGTGTCCACGTCGGTGTCCCTATGCTATGGAGTTCCACTTCGTCGTTCTTTCGCTGCCGCATAGTTCGTGTGATCGAGGCCCTTCATGTTCATTAAATAATGTACATACTGTTCTGCCGCATCGTGTGTGCCGCTTAGCCTCTTATCTCGATGTAATATCAGACCGGTGTAATCCGCTAGCATCAATAACGCGGTTGTTTCTGTACCATGTTGTTGTGTGTTGCCAGAAGACATGATCTCTGGACCGGCAATGCAAGGTAAACCGGTTGCTCTGAGCCGGGGTGCCACAACGCTTGGTATCAGAGCAGCGCTGATTGTAGGACACGCTAGACCGTTAGTGCGTTAGTGGAATGGTAAATAGCTTCGTTTGAGTGCCGGTAGTCATAGAAATTGGTTGCTGCATTGAATGCATGTTTACCTGTTGTTATTACTAACCGTATGATGGTTGTGAGTGTAGATGGCTCCAGTTCCGATCTTGTAACATCCTGAGCCAGCTCCGTACACATCGCCGCACCTGCTTCAGAACGTGTGGTGATGACTCTTCCCAGAGGGTGCTTATCCAGAGTATCAGGTGTATCGGGAGCATCTGGCCGGTTCATTGTATGAGTATTATGCTGAGGTCACTCTACACCACAGTTCCCCTTCCGGCGCTTACACTCGTTCTACTAAGGGTGGTCTCGCTTCTACGCCATCTCAGGCGGTCAAGTTTGCTGCAATCGAAGCTCTTGTAGACTTGCGCTACAACGAGGTTCGCATGCACACCCACCCAGGTTTCTTTTACTACCCATCTCTGCACGAGAATGGGCGTATCCGCTTTCCTTTGATTAATCCAGCGTGCGATCGTCCTACTAGCCACCTTTCCCATTATATCACTGCCAGTTATCTCTTGAACTACGAGTTAGCCTGGGAGCTAACCCGCGCCCAGATAGCTCTCACCGCTGCTCGTCATAGGAACCCTCTCCCTACTGTCGGTTTCACTCCATACGTTCCTCCAGCCTCTGCCACCACTCAGAGTACTACTACCCCTTTGCCAGTAACCCCTCGCAGTGCTCCTGCTGCGTGGGCTTCCCTTGTTGTTACTCCTGCAGCTCCTATGCTTAGATCCCATCCCGCACCTACCCCTGAGGGAGAGTCCTTGAGGCAATGCCGTCGCGTCTCTCTTAACCCGAAGGTCACCACTATCAGTTTAGGATCTAGGTCCGGCTCAGGAGAGGAGCCCGCAGCAGCGCCATCCGAGCAGTAGATCGCTAGAGTATCACCGTCATCATGAGTATGATGTATGGATGTAGTCGCACATGTTATGATGCTTAGTTTCATGTATGAGGGTAGTGACCTTGTCATGATGTTTAACTCTTATGTTGAGTCTATGTATAATTATGTTGGAACTCTCTTTTTATTCGCCTTAGTTTCTTTCGCTGTTTTCTTCTGGTTTTGTCACTGGCTTTCCTCCCATTTTTGGATATTTCTCATCGCGGTTGCTTTGCATTGGGAAACTAAATAATAGGATGCCGTGGGGAGGCAGCAGCAGTCAAGCTTGTGAGGATGTCCCTGTTCGTCGCTCCGCAAGACAGGCAGGACATTCCCCCGAGCCATACCAGCCACCTCCGCCTCCACCGTCACATCCGCCTTCTACTGAGCAAATCATGCGAATGTTTGAAGAAAGAAGGAACAACGATCTGATGGAACTCCTGAAAAGTGTGCATGTTATGGTTGGGAAAAATGGACATCAGAATGGTCATTACTCCAAGCTGTTAGATTTTCAGCGAACCAAGCCTCCCAGTTTCAGTCAAGTTATTGATCCCTTGGACGCTGATGATTGGTTAAGGACTATTGAGAAGAAACTGTAAATTGCTCGCACTGAAGAAGGAGACAAGGTTCCCTTCGCAACACATTATTTGGAAGGAGCTGCCGCGATATGGTGGGATAATGCTAAGGCCATGTGGCCCGCGGACGAGGAAATTACTTGGACTAAATTCAAGGATCATTTCCGCAAGTATCATATTCCCTCAGGAATTATGAAAATCAAGCAGCGCAAATTCCTCTCTCTCACTCAGGGAATTTGATTGCAAGATATAGAAGAACTCCCCCTGAAGATGTGCATAGTGAGGAATTTGCTTTTGAAGCAATGCACACTTGAAGAGTAGAATCATGGAGATCTCCCCCTATATCTTGTAATTCATACACGCATTTGACATAATATGAATAATTTGAAATGCATGATGAAATATGGTGACTGATGTAATTCAACATGCGTGCATTAACATATATGAGGAATAAGCATGCAGAAGAACACAGCAAAAGTATCAGACCACCATAGAGTTTAAATTTACAACTCGATCCAGCAAAGTCTTCAAAAGAACGAGAGTTGTAACTTAGAAAAAAAACGCCCATATATGTAGACCCGATTTAAGACTAACTCAAATTTCTCCCCCTTTGTCATCGAATGACCAAAAGGATGGAAATTGAGGACTAACGCCCCTGAAGAATATCATGATGATGGAGGAGCGCCAGCGTTGTTGGGGTCGTTTGTTGTTGTAGGGTCTGCCGCAGTGTCGTCCAAGTCTTCATGCTCATCGGTTTCACATGATGAAGAATAGGAGCTGTCCACCAAGGAAGGAACTTTGACCTTCTTGAATTTCTTCGCTGGTGGTGCAGACCAGTCAAAGTCCTCCTTGAGACCCATTTGCTTCAGATCTTCTTCACTATATAGATGTGACAGAATAGCCCAGGTGCGATCGAAGACTTCATGGTGGTAGTAATGGTTTTTCTTCACTGCATTATGTGTAGCAGTCATGTTGTGAAGAATGGAGCCAAACTGACGCTTAACCCATTTGTGGTTTCGATCCACCTTCTGGTGAAGACTGAGGAGAAGCTCACGGTCCGTCATCACCCTTGGAGCTGTGGCTTGAGGATTTGGCTTTGAAGCATGTGCGGCAGAGTCATGAGTGGCAGAGTCATCATTGGTGGAGTAAGATGCAGCTTTGCGGAACTAACCATCCAATGGATAAATGCCTTCATCAATAATAGCAGGTGCCTTGCCCTTTTCATCAGCTGAGGTGATTCTGAAAATCAGCCTTGTAGTTGAGTGAAGACCTTGTTCTGAGGAATCTCATAATCCAAGGAGCATAAGGCTTCAACTCAAATGGAGAGAGTGCAACATTTGCCAGAGTCCTCATGAAGAAATCATGGTAGTTGACAGGGATGCCATACATGATATTGAACAACAGATTCTTCATGATGCCAACGACTTCCTCATCAGTCGAGTCGTGGCCTTTGATTGGACTCAATGTCTTCGTCAGAATGCGATAGAAAGTTCTTGGCACGTACATCAATTCCTTCACGAGGAATTTGGTCCTAGGGGCTTGACTGGGCTTCAGCGGCTTCATCAACACTCGCATGTAATGAGCAGTGAGTTCAGGTTCATGGTATAGACAACGAGCGCCTTCAAGGGGAGGACTGATTGGCAGGGCATGAAGCAATTCAGAGGCCAGTGCTTTTAAGTGAGTATTTTCAGTCATCCAGTCGAAAACCCAAGAACTGACATCGTCAGCATCTCCTGTGATGTGCAGCGTTGCATAGAACTGAAGAATTAGCTCTTCATTCCAATCAACAATGTCAGAGCAAAAGTTGAGCAGTCCTGCATCATGAAGCACACTGAGGACTGGGGTGAAGCAAGGCAGTGATTCCATGTTCACGTGAGGAATATGCTCGTGGTCGAAGACTTTGTCTTTGTCGAAGAGTAGTGAAGAATAGAAGTTTGCTTGGCTGGCAGTCCAGAAACGCTTCCTTCTAAGACGAGCAGAGTCATAAGGGTTATAGTCGATGAAGAACACATGCTCGCCGAAGAAGTCATCAGCCTTGAATTTCTGCTTCTTTGAGAAGGGATCCTTTGGCTTGGGCTGAGGAGTATCAGTCAATTGCATCACAACCTCAGGAATCGCAATCTCAGGATCCACAGGCTGAGGAATTTCAGGTTCTTCTTTAGTGGCAGCCTGGGTCTTCAATTCTTCATTTACAATTTCATCAGCACTAGTGGCTGGAATCTCTTCATGGACAGATGGTGTGGGGGTGCGGTTCTTTAGATCCCATTTGAACTGTAGTCACTGGGGACTGAGGAATTTGTTGCAGAGGTGTGAACAGAGGAGAATTGGGGTGCTGACTTTCCCAAAAGTCATCGTTCATCACTGGAGTAGTACTTCCAATGTCCACATCCTCTTCTACATCACTCATTTCATGACCGCCAGCCTCTTCAGCAGTAAACTGAGGCTTGGGCGATGAGACGATTGGGGTTGAAGGGATTGCATCCGCTTCAATTTCTTCATCCAACTACTCTGACGAAGCAGCAGAAGAAAACTCTTCATCTGATCCGCTTGGGATCACATATTCTTCATCAAAAGGAATAAGTTCCTTTAATGGCATGCTTGAGACTGGAACAGCATCAATCAGATTCTCAAAAGAGCTAGTCAATGTCTTCATCTTCTTCGGAGCTAAAGAATCTGATGAAGCTGATGCTTTCCTTTTCTTCACAACTGCACGCTCCGCAGCCTTGGTCTTCTTCACATCTGAGGCAGAAGGAAGAATTGGTCTTGGTGTAGGTACCGGAGGAGCAGAGGGAATAGGCTCATTTACTTCAGGCTCAGCGGTTGAAGCTTCAGCTGGCCTGACAATTTCTTCAGGCGCAACACTAGTGGTTGCCCTGGCAATTTCTTCAGCGGCTGGAATGGAGTCATCAGCCCTGGTACTCTGAGTTTCATCAGCAGCCTGATTGTCATCAGCGGTGCCGGCATGATCTTCAGTCGGCTGAGCAGATGCCTCAGCCTGAGGAATTTCTTGTTGCGTTGGGGCTGCAACATTGCAGGTGAATTCGTCAGCTAGTTTCACAAAACGGACCTTGGCTCCCAGCCAATCAGCGCGGTATGCGTCAAATTCATCACTGAGTTTCTTGATCTCAGATTGAATAGTGACAAGTTCTTCAGTTGTCATAGAGACAACGTTTTTCTTCAGGAAGCGCTCCTTCTTGTACTGCGCTTTCTTCAACTGCCTGGCCTTTTCAAGTTTCCATTTTTCTTCTTGAATGAAGGCAGTCAACATATGACTTTGGCCAGGAGTCAACTTGAAGTCAGGCATAGGAGTGTTGGGGTCCTTGTGCCAGATATCAATGTAATCAAGGATCAATTTTGGATCCAAAAGCAGAGGCACATTTGTGCCTTTGGCTCTAGCGGCCCTGAGCTGCCTGTCCCTGATGATTTCAGCAAGTTTTTCATCATCAGCTTCGTCTTCATCAGACGACACTTCAAAGGCGACCTGCTTCTTGCGAGGACTTGGTCGAGAGCCTCATCCAGCAGTGGCCTTTGTCTTCAGCAGAGTGTGGCCTGTTGAGGAATTTGGTGGAGCTGAAGAACTTTCAGAGGCTCCTGAGGCAATAGAGATGCCAGTTGTCCTCTGGCACGAGGCTAGATGCACAGGCGCTGAGGATTTGGTCGGAGGAGCTGAGGACTTTGGAGGGGCTGGTGCAGCTTGAGGAATTGGCCGTGAGGGCTTTGAAGAAATTGGCCGTGAGGGCATTGCTGAGGAGCTTGGCCGTGAGGGCATTGAGGTTGAAGCACTGGGCTTGTGAGCAGGCTTCTTTGGCATGGCCTTCTTCGGCTTGCTTGCAAAGGCCTCAGCAGTGGCAGCAGCAGAGTCTTCATTGAATTTCCTCACTGCATCCTTAGCCATTTTGGCTAACTTGGCCCGGCGCTTGGCCCATTCATCAGGATAGTCCTCACCACGCTTGAGGCTGGTAGGATCAACTTCTTGGCCAGGTGCCAATGGAGGTCTTGGGCATGGAGGGTTAAGAGCGAATTTCTTCATGTACTTAGGAGTGACATATCTGTATTCCCTCCATTCCCGTGCCCATCTCCTTTCTATCCTTTGTATGCACACCTTGCGCTGATTTTTGTCCTCTTTGCCGTGTTTGGCCTCATCAGGTGTGCAATAATCCTTGTAAATGTCATCTGGGATTTCGAAAGTAGTGTTGACCTCAGGCTTCTTGCCATCAGCCATTTTCTTCAGCTGAGGAATATGAACAACAGAATTCTCTGAAGAGTTGTGCAGCTTTTCTTCGAGGAACTCTGCAAATGAGTTAAGTTGATGAGAACCTAGTGATTCAGCAGCGAACATATGTACCTGTGAACAGAATATAGTTGCGAAGAATTTGGAGAGGTCATATGCGTTCTCATAAGTTTTTGCAAAAAGAACAAGTTTGAGGAATTTAACCAGATGAGTCTTGAAGAATTTCAGTAAGCGTTCTTTGTCTTAGGTTCCAGAGTTGTACAGATCGAAAATCCACACAATTGAGGAATCTTGAAGAAAAATGTTGCTTAGAGAAACGGATCAAGAACAGATGACATGTGAGGTGTTTAGTGTGTGAATATTTGAAGAATAAACAACTTTTGAAGATTTTGTAGAAATCATCAGAATCAACAAGGGCAGTAAAAGTAACTTTTAATTACCCTTGACGAAGAACACGACGAACTGGGAAGTGTAGATTTGAAGCTCATCGGTTCAGATCTTCCACGCCCTAACTTGGCAGAGGAAGACAGCTACGGCGGCGGCGGAGTGAAGAAATCCGCGGTCGGCGCGAGTACGACAGCGACAAGGTCGAGGCAGTGAAGCTCTTCCTCACCGGCGACGATGGAAGTAGCGGCGGCGCTAGGGTTTGAGAGCTCGAGCGAGGGAGTGAGGTCGAGCGGAGTAAAAACGAAGTGAGGAAGGGGAGGGGTATATATAGCCGAGGTAAAAAACCACTCGTCCGAAGAAATTGGACGAACGTGCCTCTGATCCTTCTCATTCGCTTGACATGTGTCACCCACGTACTGAGAGGTGGCGATCGTGTGTGAATAAATAAGTATTATCATGGGATGTGGAACGGTTTAGGCGGCAACAGCCGAAAATTCGGATAAGATAAGTTTTAGAGTTCCGTTCGCAAATTCTTCAGCTGACAAGGACACAGTGAGGATTTTGAACGAGTTTCAAATAGAACGCACATGAAGAATTTGTGAATAGACTGGGTTGAGTTTAGCATAGAGGGGGAAGGGTCCGATCACATTCACTTAGCAAAAAAAACAACTTGAAGAAATAGCAATAAGTGAATGCTGTAGAGGACATAAACTCATCTATATAACTCTAGCCAATGAAGAACAACAGCAGAAAGAGTGAAGACATTGCAAAGTTGAAGAAAATGAACAACTGAGGAATTTCGGAAATGAGGAAAAAACTCAAATTGAAGATTTTCAACTTCTGGTGGTGGCGTGACCCACCGTATAAGAATGATGATTTTAGACACCGCGTACAATTGTCGTAGGGTTCTGAGAATCAAATTCTTCGTTAATTTTTTCACACTTAGAGTGTTAGTCTTCATTGATTGAAGAAAAACGTTTCTTCGCGTGTTGCACATCTAAGTCATGAATTTTGCATAAGTGTTAGGATGAGTGTCCTTTTCAAATAACATTCGAAGATTCTAGGATATTTAGCTCACACCTCAACTTCCTAAATCTCTTCTCATCCAAGGGCTTTGTGAAGATATCGGCTAGCTGTTCTTCAGTCCTTACATGCTCAATAGAGATGTCGCCCTTCCACACATGATCACGAAGAAAATGATGACGGATCTGAATGTGCTTTGTCTTCGAGTGCTGAACTGGGTTATGAGCAATCTTGATTGCACTCTCATTGTCACAGTAGAGTGGCACATTCTTCATGTTGACGCCGTAGTCCTTGAGAGTTTGCTTCATCCACAGCAATTGAGCACAGCAAGAACCAGCAGCAATGTACTCAGCTTCAGCAGTAGACAGTGATACGCAGTTCTGTTTCTTCGAGGACCAACAGACCAAAGATCGTCCGAGGAAATGGCATGTGCCTGATGTTGACTTGCGGTCCACACGATCACCAGCATAGTCAGAGTCTGAATATCCAATGAGATCAAAAGCCGAGCCCTTGGGGTACCATAATCCAAGTGTTGGTGTGTGAGCTAGATATCGAAGAATATGCTTCACAGCCTTATGGTGTGATTCCTTCAGTGTAGCTTGAAATCGGGCACACATGCAAACACTAAGCATAATATCTGGCCTAGATGCACATAAATACAATAAAGAGCCAATCATGGAGCGGTATACCTTTTGATCGAAGTCAGTACCATTTTCATCAGTGCATAGATGGCCATTTGTGGGCATAGGAATTTTGACCCCTTTGCAATCTTGCATGCCGAATTTCCTCAATACGTCCTTGAGGTATTTCTCCCGAGATAAGAATATGCCATTGCGCTGTTGACGAATTTGAAGACCTAAGAAGAATTTCAATTCTCCCATCATAGACATTTCATATTCCTCCCTCGTCATATAACCAAATTTGTCAGTGTAACATTGGTCAGTGCATCCAAAGATAATATCATCAACATATATTTGGCACACAAACAATTCACCATCATAAGATTTAGTGAAAAGAGTTGGGTCAAGTGAACCGGGTTTGAAGCCTTTCTTCATGAGGAATTGCTTCAAAGTATCATACCACGCCCGAGGGGCCTGCTTCAGGCCATAGAGGGCCTTATTGAGTCTGAAGACTTTGTCGGGATGCTTTGGATCTTCAAAACCTGGGGGTTGAGCAACATATACTTCTTCCTCAAGCTTACCATTGAGGAATGCACTTTTCACATCTATTTGATATAAAGTTATATCATGATGGTTAGCATAGGCAAGTAATATGCGAACAGCCTCAAGTCTAGCAACAGGTGCAAAAGTTTCATCGAAATCAATTCCTTCAACCTGTGTGTAGCCTTGAGCTACAAGCCGTGCCTTGGCCATTTTCATCTTACTTGTTGCGGTAGATCCACTTTGTGCCAATGATATTGTGCTTGCGAGGATCTGGACATTTGAACAGTTCCCAAATGTTGTTGAGCTCGAATTGATGTAATTCCTCTTGCATAGCTTGAATCCATTCAGGCTCCAGAAATGCTTCATCTACCTTAGTGGGCTCTGTTATAGAGATGAAAGCAAAGTGCCCACAAAAGTTAGATAAATGTGAAGCTCTTGAGCATGTGAGTGGACCTGTAATGTTGATGTCGCTGATGATTTTCTCAATCCGCACTTCATTTGCAACACGAGGATGAGCGGGTTGTCGTTGAGGATTTTGATCAGCATTTTCTTCAGCACCATTTTCTTCAGGTGCATCAACATGATGTTCTTCACGTTCTGGAATGACTTCTTCAGCAGATTCTTTGGTAGGAATAACATCCTCAGTAGCCTTGAACTTGATAGTTTCCTTAGGTGACTGTTCATCTAACACAGAAGGTAGGTTCTCTCTTTGCGAGCCATTAGTTTCATCGAACCGCACATCTACAGTTTCAACAACCTTGTGGTGAACGTTGTTGAATACTCTGTAGGTGTGCGAGTCCTTTCCATAACCAAGCATAAAACCTTCATGTGCTTTCGGTGCAAATTTAGAATTGTGATGAGAATCTCTAATCCAACATTTAGCACCGAAGACTTTGAAATAACTCACATTGGGTCTCTTGTCGGTGAGGAGTTCGTATGCAATTTTCTTGAAGAATTTGTGAAGATATACCCTGTTGATGATATGGCATGCAGTATCAATTGCCTCAATCCAGAAACGACGAGGTGTCTTGTACTCATCAAGCATAGTGTGAGCCATCTCAACAAGAGTCCTGTTCTTGCGCTCCACGACGCCATTCTGCCGAGGAGTATAAGGAGCAGATAACTCATGAGTAATACCAAGTTCATCAAGATAGTCATCAAGACCAGAATTCTTGAACTCAGTTCCATTGTCACTTCTGATGTGCTTGATCTTCACACCAAAGTTGGTTGAAGCCCTCGAGGAAAATCGTTTGAAGACTTCCTGCACCTCATGTTTGTAAGTGACAATATGCACCCATGTGTAACGAGAGTAATCATCAACAATAACAAAGCCATATAGAGATGCATCATTTGTAACTGCAGAATAATGATTAGGACCAAAGAGATCCATGTGAAGCAATTCAAATGGTCGAGTGGTAGTCATGATAGTCTTCGCTGGATGCTTGGCCTTGGTCATCTTTCAGCTTCACAGGCTCCGCACAAGTGATCCTTGAGGAATTTGACATTCTCAATGCCAATGACATGCTTCTTCTTCGCGAGCGTGTGCAGATTCCTCATGCCAGCATGACCAAGTCGTCGATGCCATAGCCAGCCTTCTGAAGCTTTTGCAAGTAGACATATAGCTGGTTGTGGTCCTGTAGAGAAATCAACAATATACAGATCTCCTCTCCTAAAGCCTTCAAAGACTTTGGAATTGTCAGCTTCCATGATCACAACACAATGATACTTGCCAAAGATAACAACCATATCAAGATCACAAAGCATTGAGACAGACATGAGGTTGTATCCTAAGGACTCGACAAGCATGACTTTGTCCATGTGTCGATCCTTTGTGATCGCAACCTTACCTAGACCCAATACCTTGCTTTTGCCTTTGTCAGCGAAGAGGATATGCTTCAGATGCGATGGAGATAAGGGAACGTCCATCAATAGATTCTTGTCACCAGTCATGTGATTTGTACATCCACTATCGAGGACCCACTCATTGGCTTTGGGTTGATCATCCTGTAGATGAATTAGTGCAACTTACGAACTCATATACTTCATCAGTGAAGAATATGGCATCAATTTCAATAGATCAATTCATCAAGCAATAGAACAGATAAAGCAGTATGAGGACGTGAGAAATGAGGATTCATTTCTTCATGATTAGCCTGCGCCCTATCAGACACTTTCAGGTCTCCAACAAATTCTTCAAACGTATGAGCACGTCTGGAGACCTGACCCTGCATAAGAGATTAGTTCCTTTTCTTCACCACCCACATATGAAGGGGTGGAAAAGAGTTCATCATTCTGCGAGCTCCATAAGAGAAAGGTGGCATAGACGCCAGTCCACTTCGTTTCACATAAGAGGAGTTAGGGTAAGCATATGAATAAGCAGAGAAATTCTTTGAGGACTTATGAACATAATGGTTTGAAGAATAATGCTCATATTCATAGCACTCAAATCTTTCCTGCGAAACAGAAGTGTTAGCACGATGATGTTCATATGAGGACTTTGATCCTTTTGAGGATTTTGATCCATGTGAGGAATTTGGTCCGTATGAGGACTTGGATCCATATGAAGAATTTGTTCCATATGAAGATTTTGATCTGGGGTTCCTATTCTTCGCAGGTGGTGTCATGATGACATTCACCTGAAGATTTTCGAGGCACCTTTTGGGAACCTAGATTTTCTTCATAGGGGAACCGTTCCTGCAGTTAGTGCCAACATATCTAGCAAATACTTCACCATTCTGATTTTTGAACAGTTTATAGTTGGAGTCAAATGACTCATCATATGAATGAGGAGATTCACATGTAAAGCCAGATAAAGTAGATGGATCTACTGGAGGTCCCTTTGCAGCAACCCATGAGGTTTTGGGATACTGCTCAGGCTTCCAGTAAGTCCCATCAGCATTGAGTTTCCTTTCAAAGGCAATACCCTCTTTCCTAGGGTTCTTGTTGAGGTTCTACTTTTTAAGCACATCACACAGAGCCTGATGCCCTTTGAGGCTTTTGTACATGCCTGTCATGTACAATTCCTTCAGCCCTACATCATCAGTGATACTAGCATTGTCCTCGGATGAGGAATTAGTGATAGTAGAGACAGGTGAAGAATTTGTAACATTAGAAGCATTTCAACATTCAGGTGAAGAATTAGCAGATTCACGTTCAATGCACTTCAAACATGGAGGAACAAATTCTTCCCGAGCAGCGCTGATTTGTTGAGCAAGTAATGAATCGCGCTCCTTCTGAAGATCTTCATAACTCACCCTTAGCTTTTCAAGATCTTGCTTTCTTTGAAGAAATTCATAAGAAAGCTTCTCATGATCAGATAAGAGAGTGTTATGACGACTTTGAAGGTTGTCAAACTTAGACTGAAGTCTCTGAAGACTTTCAGCCAAAGCTTTCGACTGATCCATTTCTTCACCCAACATATCATCGCTCTTATTTAGCATGTATTGAACTTTTTCCAAAGCTCTTTGTTGTTTAGTGGCAAGGGAAGCAAGTTTGACATAGCTGGGTCCAAATTCATCACCGGATTCATCATCACTGGACTCGGATAGGTAGCATTCAGTTACCTTAGCACCTTTTGCCATAAGGCATGGTGTAGAAGATGATGATTCTGGTTCGAATGTCATCGCTTTGAGAGATTCCTTGAAATACTCAAACCAAGGATCATGACGGGTTCGATGACCTTCATAGACCTCAGAGAGATGGTCCCAGATAAGCTTCACATGATTGAGATGCATGATATTCCTGAACTGATTTTGAGACAGGCAGGAGCAAATGATGTCCTTCGCCGTGAGGTTGAGAAGAGTGAACTTGTGAATGTCATCAGCTTCTGCCATCTTGCACAGATCGGTAAGACCAATCTCAATGATGGTCCACAGCTCGCTGTTCATCACCATGAGGCGCTTCTTCATCATGGCCTTTCACTTGGCGTATTCGTGACCGTCAAAGATGGGGCACGAAATAGTCTTCATTCCTGCGGTCAACATAGCTAAAACTCCAGGCGGTTAAACCAAAATCACACAGAATAAGGGAGTACCTTGCTCTGATACCAATTGAAAGTGCGTTATATCGACTAGAGGAGGGGTGAATAGGTGATTTTTATGAATTCTTCACTTAGGAATTTCAGGGTGAGCAAATTCCTAAGCGAAGAACTACTTGCAGCGGAATTAGTACTCGGATGCAAACATGGCAGACCATAAACATGGTCATCATGATGAAATTAAAGCAAGCACGGAGTACAGAAATCGTAAACACAGGATAACACAGGATGAAGACAAACAGACTGAAGAAATTGAACTGAGGAAATTGAGAAAGTCTTCAGTCAAAGTCTTCAAACAGATACGAACAAGCACACAACAACTGTAATGAGGAAATAAAAGAGTTGAGGAAATAGAACCAGTAGGCTTGGTGAAGATAATGATTTGGTAGACCAGTTCCAACTACTGTGACAGTTGTACGTCTGGTTGGAGCGGCTAGGTATTTAAACCTGAGGACACACAGTCCCGGAAACACAGTCCTCACCGTATTCTCCTTGAGCTAAGGTCACACAGACCTCGCCCAATCACTCGTGGTAAGTCTTCAGGTGACTTCCAAACCTTCACAAACTCGGTCACTCGGTGATCCACAATTTCCTCTTAGATGCTCTAGACCATGACGCCAAACCGTCTGGAAGATGCACAGTCTTCAAAGGTAACAAGCGTCGGATCCACGCAGGATCAATCTCTTCAGTGATGCTTAGTCACTTTGGGTTTGTAGGTGTTTGGGTTTGGGTTTCCTCACTTGATGATTTTCGTTCAAAGTCCTCAGAGGTTGGGATGCTCTCAAATGACAAGTGTCAGTTTCTCTCGGAGCAGCCAACCAGCTAGTGGTTGTAGGGGGCGGCTATTTATAGCCTAGGGAGCAGCCCGACATGATAAGACTTAAATGTCCTTCAATGATATGACCGTTAGGTGGGTAGATATTTTGGGACAGCTGGCGCGTAGCACAACAATGGTCGGATATTTGAGGCTCCAATTCCTCAGGGCTATCATGTTCCTCACTTGTAGGCAATCCGCACTAGCAAATTCCTAACTCCTCAGTCAGAACAAATTCCTCAGAGACCAGAAGAACTTCGTCTCTGTCACTGAAGAAATTGACTGAACTGTATGAGATTTCCAATGGCTTCACTCGAAGGGATTGGTAGGTGTAGGATTTTGAGTTGAGCATCACATGGCAATTTTTCCTTAGTATTTCCTCGACCCCCTTTAACAGTACGGTGTTTCCTATGACTCAAGAAAGAGAAAATGAAACTACGAAAACAAAAGTCTTCACGCTTCATGTTCCTCGAATGAATACCAAGTCTTCAAGGTCACACCAATTTCTTCACTTTCAAAGTCTTCAGAAAGTCTTCAGAAATCCAAAGTCTTCAGTCGAAGAACTTCATTTTTAGGGGTCGAATTTCTCTGTAAATATCAAACTCCTCATAGACTTATAGACCTATCTACACTCACGAACGCATCAGTCCCTTAACCTATAAGTCTTCAATACACCAAAATCACTAAGGGGCACTAGATGCACTTACATGTTTCTGTACCATGTTGTTGTGTGTTGCCAGAAGACATGATCTCTGGGCTAGCAATGCAAGGTAAACCGGTTGCTCTGAGCCGGGGTGCCACATGTCTCACCGATGGGATCTCGGTCTCACCGAGATGGGCTTGCAATCTCTCTGTTGCTTGTTGCAACTATTTCGGTCTCACGGAAATAGGCAGTCGGCCCCACCGTGTTAGTTTGACCAACTCTCTGTTTACTTATTACTAAAATCGGTCTCACCGAGTTTGTGTAATCGGTCAAACCGAGATGAGGTTTTACCCCAACCCTAGCACATCGATTCCACCGAGTTGATCATGTCGGTCCCACCAAAAAGTCTAACGTCCACATTTTGAACTAAATCAGTCCCACCGAGTTCATATATTCGGTCTGACCGAGTTGGGTCAAATGTGTGTAAAGGCTAGATTTTGTGTGGAGGCTATATATACCCCTCCACCCCCTTCTCCATTTGAGAGAGAGAGCCATCAGAACGTGCCTACACTTCCACTACTCATTTTCTGAGAGAGAACCACCTACTCATGTGTTGAGACCAAGACATTCCAATCCAACAACAAGAATCTTGATCTCTAGCCTTCCCCAAGTTGCTTTCCACTCAAATCATCATTCCACCATAGCCAAATATGTGAGAGAGAATTGAGTGTTGGGGAGACTATCATTTGAAGCACAAGAGCAAGGAGTTCATCATCAACACATCATCTATTACCTTTTGGAGAGTGGTGTCTCCTAGATTGGTTAGGTGTCACTTGGGAGCCTTCGTCATGATTGTGGAGTTGAACCAAGGAGTTTGTAAGGGCAAGGAGATCGCCTACTTCATGAAGATCTACCCAAGTGAGGCAAGTCCTTCGTGGGCGATGGCCATGGTAGGATAGACAAGGTTGCTTCTTTGTGGACCCTTCGTGGGTGGAGCTCTCCATGGACTCACGCAACCGTTACCCTTCGTGGGTTGAAGTCTCCACCAACGTGGATATACGATAGCACCACCTATCGGAACCACACCAAAAATCTCCGTGTCTCCAATTGCGTTTGCATACTCCAATCCCATCCCTTTACTTTCTTGCAATTTGCATGCTTTACTTTCTGATGCTCATATAATCTTGCCATGCTTGTTTGAAATGTATTGTGAATGCTTAAACTTGTGCTAAAACTTCACCTCAACTTGAAGAACTTAAAAACTGCTACTTTTGCTTGTTGAGGGTCTAATCACCCCCCTCTAGACACCTCTTCTCGGTCCTTTCACCTTGATGCACCACTAGTGACGCACCCCCTCCAGTGTCGTATGTGGATGTTGTGAGCATCTCGCAGGCATGTTCTGATGACTACTCGATTGTTCAGTGCGCCATGCTTTACGGCTTAGAACCGGGGCTCCAAAGACGTTTTGAGTATCACAGAGCATTTGAGATGTTCTAGGAGCTGAAATTGGTATTTCAAGCTCATGCCCGGGTCAAGAGGTATGACATCTCCAAGAATTTGTTTAGCTGTAGAATGGAGAAGAACAGTTCTGTTAGTGAGTATATACTCAGAATGTCTGGATTGCACAACCGCTTGACTCCGTTGGGAGTCAATCTTCTAGATGACTCGGTTATTGACAGAATTCTCCAATCACTGCCACCAAGCTATAAGGGCTTTGTGATGAACTATAATATGCAAGGGATGGAGAAAACACTTCTCGAGCTCTTCACGATGCTTAAGGCCGCGGAGGTAGAAATCAAGAAGGAGCATCAACTGTTGATGGTTAAAAAGATCACTAGTTTCAAGAAAGGCAAGGGAAAGAAAGGGACTTCAAGAAGAACGGTAAAGTAGTTGCTGGACCCAAAACCTGAGACTGAGTGCTTCTACTGCAAGGGGAATAGTCACTGGAAGCAGAACTGCCCCAAGTACCTGGCAGATAAGAAGGCTGGCAACATCAACAAAGGTATATTTGATATACATGTTATTGATGTGTACCTTACTAGTGCTCGTAGTAGCGCCTGGGTATTTGATACTGGTTCGGTTGCTCATATTTGTAACTCAAAATAGGAGCTGCGGAATACGAAGACTGGCTAAGGATGAGGTGACAATGCGCGTTGGATATGGTTCCAAGGTTGATGTGATTGACATCGGCACGCTACCTCTACATCTACCTTCTGGATTAGTTTTAAACCTAAATAATTGCTATTTGGTGCCTGCGTTGAGCATGAACATTATATCTGGATCTTGTTTATTGTGAGACGGTTATTCATTTGAGTCAGAGAATAATGGTTGGTCTATTTATATGAGTAATATCTTTTATGGTCATGCACCCCTTGTGAATGGTTTATTCTTCTTGAATGTCGATCATAGTGATACACTTATTCATAATATTGATGCCAAAAGATGCAAAGTTCATAATGATGGTACCACATATTTGTGGCACTGCCGCTTAGGTCATATTGGTGTAAATCGCATGAAGATGTTGGGTTCTACGGTAGGGTGCGTCGACTGCAAATGAAAAATTTCCTACGCGCAGAACAACCAGGAACATGCTACGGGAGATGGATCATAGTTCGTTACCACTAGACGCGCAGTGTCGTGCAGCGGAAGAAGAGTCGGGGCAGCGCGTCCGTGTGGTTTGTCTCCTCCTCGTCCGATCTCCCACGAACAGCCGGCTGTCGGATCCCTCATACAGGTTCGCCGCAGCGGCGCAAGTGCACCGCCTCTAATGGTATCCGCGCGTGCAAGAGGAACACTGTGCGGCGGGCTGCTAGGTCCGATCACACAGTCGGCGGCGAGTGGAGGTGGCTATTCGCAACACATGCAAACCCTAGTGACAGCACCGAAGTGATGAACCCCATGAGTGTGCGGCACCTCCACTTTATATAGGCGTCCGTCGCGGGCTCAACACTTGGGCCTCGCACGGACCCTAAAGCCCATAAGTCTACTCGGCCACAATCTGAATACAGCTCGGATCACATCCAACCAGTGTCCTCAGATCTGACCTTGTAGGTTCCTTCCCTTAAGCGCGCGACCCCTTAGGTTCAAGTCGGCTTGGTCGCAGTTCGGATCACCTCCGAACTGCACGGTTGGTAGCGGCCTCTAGCAAGGCATGCATAACACCAAGCATACTATGAAGCTGGTTAGGCGAACCTGTACATCATACTTCCATTCCTTTTGCCACACGATATTTGTTGTCGAGCTCAAGGCAAGTCTGTCATCCTTGTGCTAGCCCGACCTCTTTCTCGTTCTAGTGATGCCGACCACAAACCGGATTATCTCATAATCCTTGTCGCATGGCCATGCTTATCCTGGTCGGATCACACGAGGGGCCCAGAGTATATCTCTCCTAATCGGAGGGGAAAATCCCATCTTACTCGACCATGTCTCGCAACATGGGTTTGGACAAGCCCGAAACCTACCTTTGTAACTACCCAGTCACGGAGTAGCGTTTGGTCGGCCCAAAGCAGGCCTGTCACCATCCCGAGTACATGTGCCAGCTCAGGTCTTAGGACATAGAATGTATGTTGTACTAGAGACTCACAGATGACATATCGCTGCGTCTCATAGTTGGGTCTGTCCGACTCAGACCTTATCTCGACTCGGATCCGATTATGTCGAATCCGACCAGACCTTTCCAAGTCCATATTGTCCGTTAGCATCCAATGCTCCATGGCTAGTGAGACCAAGCCATCGACCGTGTCATATGCTAGCCTAGTTGGCTACGCGTCCACACAGCCCTTTCGACTAGGGACCTTTTAGGACAGTCATCATACGATGCATAGTCCCACAAACAAGTCACGTACTTGCTGATACACATCATTGATAATGTCCAAGGACTATCTTTATTCATAAACACATAGGAAATATTATCATACATGATTGCCTCTAGGGCATATCTCCAACAGAAGAAACTCCATGCTAATGTACTTTTGGAATCTCTTGATTGGGAATCATTTGAGACATGTGAACCATGCCTCATGGGCAAGATGACTAAACCTTCGTTCTCCGGAACAATGGAGCGAGCTAGTGACTTATTGGAAATAATACATACTAATGTATGCGGTCTGATGAGTGTTGAAGCATGCGGTGGATATCATTATTTTCTTACCTTCATAGATGATTTGAGTAGATATGTGTATATTTACTTAATGAAACACAAGTCTTAAACATTTGAAAAGTTCAAGTAATTTTAGAGTGAACTGGACATGTAACAAGAAAATAAAGTTTCTACAATCTGATCGTGGAGGTGAATATTTGAGTTATGAGTTTGGTATGCATTTAAGACAATGTAGAATTGTTTCACAACTCATGCCACCTGGAAGAGCACAGCATAATGGTGTGTCCGAACATCGAAATTGTACTCTATTGGATATGGTGCATTCTATGAGCTCTCTTACCGATTTGCCACTTTCATTTTGTGGTTATGCGTTAGAGGCAGCCGCATTCACTTTAAATAGGGCAACGTCTAAATGCGTTGAAACAACACCGTATGAGTTGTGGTTTGGCAAGAAACCTAAGTTGCCATTTCTTAAAGTTTGGGGATGCGACTCTTATGTCAAGAGGCTTCAGCCTGATAAGCTCGAACCCAAAGCAGAGAAGTGCGTCTTCATAGGATACCCAAAAGAGACCATTAGGTATACCTTCTACCACAAATCCGAGGGCAAGATCTTTGTTGCCAAGAACGTGTCCTTTCTAGAGAAGGAGTTTCTCTCGAAAGAAGTGAGTGGGATGACAGTAGAACTTGATGAGGTAATCGTACCTTCTCTCGAATTGGAAAGTATCACATCACAGAAAGCAGTTCTCATGATGCCTACACCAACTGAAGAGGAAGATAATGATGATGATCATGAAACTTCAGATCAAGTTACTATTGAACTTCGTAGGTCGACCAGGGTACGTTCCGCACCAGAGTGGTACGGTAATCCAGTCCTGGAGGTAATGTTGTTAGACAATGGCGAACCTACGAACTATGAAGAAGCTATGATGAGCCCGGATTCCAACAAATGGCTTGAGGCCATGAAATCCAAGATAAGATCCATGTATGAGAACAAAGTATGGACTTTGGTGGACTTGCCCGATGATCGGCAAGCCATTGAGAATAAATTAATCTTTAGGAAGAATACATATGCTGATGGTACTGTCCCGTCTATAAAGCTCGACTTGCCGCAAAAGGTTTCCAACAAGTTCAAGGGGTGGACTACGATGAGACTTTCTCACCTGTAGTGATCCTTAAGTCTATTAGAATTATGTTAGCTATCGCCGCATTTTATGATTATGAGATCTGGAAAATGGACGTCAAAACGGCATTCCTTAACGGGTTTCTTAAGGAAGAGTTGTATATGATGCAACCAGAAGGTTTTGTCGATCCTAAGGGTGCTAACAAAGTATGCAAGCTCCAACAATCCATCTATGGACTGGTGCAAGCATCTCGGAGTTGGAATATTCGCTTTGATGAAGTGATTAAAGCTTTTAGTTTTATACAAACTTACGGAGAAGCTTGTATTAATAAGAAAGTGAGTGGGAGCTCTATAGCATTTCTGATATTATATGTGGATGACATATTGTTGATTGGAAATGATATAGACTTTCTGGAAAGCATAAAAGGATATTTGAATAACAGTTTTTAATGAAAGACCTTGTTGAAGCTGCTTACATAGTGGGCATCAAAATCTATAGAGATAGATCAAGATGCCTAATAGGACTTTCACAAAGTACATACCTTGACAAAGTTTTGAAGAAGTTCAGAATGGATCAGTCAAAGAAAGGGTTCTTGCCTGTATTGCAAGGTGTGAAGTTGAGTAAGACTCGAAGCCCGACCACAGCAGAAGAAAGAGAAAGGATGAAAGTCATTCCCTATGCCTCAGCCATAGGATCTGTAATGTATGCCATGTTGTGTACCAGACCTGATGTGTGCCTTGTCAAGTTTGGCAAGGAGGTAACAAAGTGATCCAGGAGTAGATAACTGGACAAGGGTCAAGAATATCCTGAAGTACCTGAAAAGGACTAAGGACACGTTTCTCGTTTATGGAGGTGACGAAGAGCTCGTCGTAAAGGGATATGTTGATGCTAGTTTCGACACAGATCTGGATGATTCTAAGTCTCTGTAGGATCGAAAGTATGTATAGAGGGGGGTGATTAGACTACTTTACCAAATAACAATCTTACCTTTTCCCAATTTTAGTTGTGCGCAAATTTTAGCAATTAACACAAGTCAAGCAATCAACCTACACATGCAATTCTAAGAGTGTAGCAGCAGAAAGTAAAACATTGCATATGAAGGTAAAGGGAAGGGTTTGGAGAGTGAAAACGCAATGAAGACACAAAGATTTTTTGCATGGTTCCGATAGGTGGCGCTATCGTACATCCACGTTGATGGAGACTTCAACCCACGAAGGGTAACGGATGCACGAGTCCACGGAGGGCTCCACCCACGAAGGGTCCATGAAGAAGCAACCTTGTCTATCCCACCATGGCCATCGCCCATGAAGGACTTGTCTCACTCAGGTATATCTTCACAAAGTAGGCGATCTCCTTGCCCTTACAAACTTCTTGGTTCAACTCCACAACTTGACGGAGGCTCCGAAGCGACACCTAACCAATCTAGGTGTCACCACTCTCCGAAGGTAATATATGGTGTGTTGATGATGAACTCCTTGCTCTTATGCTTCAAATGATAGTCTCCCCAACACTCAACTCTCTCACACAGATTTGGATATGGTGGAAAGATTATTTGAGTAGGAAGCAACTTGGGGAAGGCTAGAAATCAAGATTCTTGTGGTAGGATTGGAATATCTTGATCTCAACACATGAGTAGATGGTTCTCTCTCAGAAAATGTATGGTGGAAGTGTAGGCACGTTCTGATGGCTCTCTCACTTATGGAGAAGGGGGTGGAGGGGTATATATAGCCTCCACACAAAATCCAACCGTTACACACATTTGACCCATCTCAGTGAGACCGAATAGCTAAACTCGGTGGGACCGATTAGTTCAAAATGTGAACGTTAAGAATCTCGGTGGGACCGACTGGAACAACTCGGTGGGACCGTTGTTCTAGGGAGTTAGGGAAAACCTCATCTCGGTGGCACCGATTGCATCAACTCGATGAGACCGAAGTGAAGAAATAGGGCAACAGAGAATTGGTCAAGCCATCTCGGTGAGACTGATTGCAATTTTGGTGAGACCGAAATAGTTGCAACTGATAACAGTGAGTTGGCAAGGCCATCTCGGTGAGACCGAGACCCGTATCGGTGTGACCGAATTGTTAGGGTTTCTCGCTGTGGCTATCTCATATGAACTCGGTGGCACCAGATATAAAGAATCGGTGGGACCGAGTTGGAGTTTAGGGTTTTTACATATTTGGATGGAGAAAGTGGTTGAGGGTTTTGGAGAAATATCACTAAGCATTGAGCAAGTAGACCATTAAGCAACGCCTCATCCCCTTTTAATAGTATTGGCTTTCCTATGGACTCAATGTGATCTTGAATCACTAAAATAAAGATTAAGAGTCTTGAGCTTTTGCCAGTATGTGTCCTTAGAATTTTGAGGGGTCCACATTTCTAGTCCATGCCATGCCATTCACCAAACTTCCTGAAATATTCATCTTGAATGGATATTAGTTCAATGAGCTATATGTTGTTATGAATTACTAAAACCACTCGGGGTTTAGTTGCACTTTCAATCTCCGCGTAATTGATGACAACATATAGATCAAAGCTTTGACAAATGATAAAATGAATGAAATACATCGTCGCTTTGAGAAGTATGTGATAAGCAAGAGATCCCCCTAAATTTGTGCATTATTTAAAATTTGCGTTTGAATGCAAATGCACAAACGATTAGGATCATGGGTCACTCTTCCATGTCACATACATCTTGGTGGACCGCACAAAATGATAAGAGTGAAATAACATGCATGCATCACCAAAGATACAAGTGATTGATCATACACAAACAATCATAGAGATAGACATGTAAGCACACATTAAGCATAGTATGATCAAACACATGATCACACAAGGTATCTCACAAGCATAACATAAATGTAGCATCAAGTAGCATCAACAAACCAAAGTAGCAAGGCAAATAAGAACCAACAAAGAAGCAAAAGACTCTCTCTCTCTCTATCGAAGCCTATGATCTATACACTTTCTCCCCCTTTGGCAACAAGTTACCAAAAAGTTTTAAAACGTATAGTGCTATACGACACTCTAGGCACGATCTCCGGGAACTCCTGAAGGGGTCTTCTAGCTTGTTGCTCCGGTGTGCGTAGACGACATTGAGAGAACCATGTTTGCAAATGCTTCAGCTGAAGTCTGTTGAGCAGGAGGGGTTGACACTGGTGGTGGCATTGTGGCAGTGGCAGCAAGAGCAGACTGATCAGGCCTCAAGTCTGCAACTAGCTCAGCAGTAGACCTCTGTGCCCTTGGCACTGACTGAAATCTATTTGTGGTAGGTCTATCATCTTTGTCCTCAGCATCATCATGCAACTTCTCAACAATGGTTTGAATCTCAGTGACCTTGACATCAAGGCTATACATCTTGTCTTCAACAATCCGCTCTAGGCTCTCCTGATTCTTAGTCAAGTTGGCCAAACTCTTCTCTATCCTCAGGGTTGCTTCTAGCAGATATGTGAGTTGATCTTGCTTGGTCTTGAGATTCACAAATGATGCATCTGGAGCACTTACTGCTTTTGCTGCTTTGGTAGCCTTTGCGTTCTCAGCCTTCTCCTGGGCCTCAACAGATGTTGGATGTGAAGCACCCATCACCACTTCATTGTCCTCAAATTCTGGCCTAAGAGGTAAATGCTCTCTGTCAAGTAGATATGTGCCAGTTCCAACCTTGGAATTGCTCAACCTCTAAATATGTGGTGCATATCCACATGACCTCTTTTGGTCAGTAGCTGTCCTCTTAACTATCTCAACTATCAGACTCATAACCTTTAACTTTTGTGGTATGTCAAATAGATGCAGCAGGTTGATGGAATGGCCACGGATCATTCTCTCATCTCTAGACTTGGGCAACAATGTATGCCTCAAGATGTAGTTGATAGTGGCCAAACCAGCAAGCAAGTAGTAGATGGAACCAAACTTGTGAGTATCAAGTGCTTTATCAGGGATGGGCTTGTACATATGAGCCATAGTGTTGTGGTCCATCCTTGGTTTACCATAAACATCTATGTCATTCTCTCCTTCTTCTCGGGCATTGATAAGATCAGCCCACTCTGAGATCGATGACTGGTACCTGGTGCCCTCAGTCATCCACACTATCTTCCCATCTGGATAGAAGTGTGCAGTGGAGTAAAATTGCATCAACATTTCATCATTCCACTTGGTGAGCTCTTGTCCAACAAATGCATCAACTCCAGTCAACCTGAAGCTCTCATGTACGTGGGGGAAGTAATCCTCATTGGCATATATGTACTTCCAATCAACCCACTTCATATCACTCACAATTGGCTTCTTGTCAAGCAAAACTGTCTCATAGAGGTCTTGTTGTTCTCTGGTGTGGAAACGATAATCAACAGCAGTCCTTCTCCTTGTAGCATATGGATCAGTTTTCCTCCACAACCTTGATACGTCTCCAACGTATCTATAATTTATGAAGTATTCATGCTGTTATTTTATCATTCTTGGGTGTTTTACAATCATTTTATAGCAACTTTATATCATTTTTGGGACTAACCTATTGAACCAGTGCCCAGTGCCTGTTGCTGTTTTTTCCTTGTTTTTTACATCGCAGGAAATCAATATCAAACGGAGTCCAAACGCAACGAAACTTTACAGAGATTTTTTCTAGACCAGAAGGAACCCAATGGGCCTGAGCTGCACCTGGGGGGTGCCTCGAGCGGGGCACAACCCACCAGGGCACGCCAGGGCCCCCTGGCGCGCCCAGGTGGGTTGTGCCCACCTCGGTGGCCTCCTGCACCCCCCTCTTTGCACTATAAATTCACAAATATCCCGAAACCCTTTGGGGTAACCCTAGATCAGAAGTTCCGCCGCCGCAAGGCTCTGTAGCCACCGAAAACCAATCTAGACCCTGTTCCGGCACCATGCCAGAGGGGGGAATCATCTTCGGTGGCCATATTCATCATCCCGGCGGCCACCACAATGAGGAGGGAGTAGTCACCCTCGGGGCTGAGGGTTTATACCAGTAGCTATGCGTTTGATCTCTCTCTCGTGATCTATATCATGGGATTTGTTAATATAGTTGGATCATATGATGTTTCTCCCCTCTATACTCTTGATATGATGAATTGAATCTTTACCCTTCAAAGTTTTTTCTTGTCGGATTGAATATTCAGAGATGAGAACACATGATATATGTCTTGCAATATGAATACTTGAGGTGACAATGAGGTATCCTATTGATTCACTTGATATGTGTTATGGCATTCAACTCGCGGATTCCCGCGGTGATATTGGGGTGATCAATGCATAGGGGTTGATGCACGTTTTTCTCCGATGAAAACTTGGGGTCTCTTTATAGTTCTTTGTGTGGATTCTGTATTATGAATGTAAATTTGCTTTGGTGTTATTCTAGTACAAACTCTAGGATAAATCAAACGGAAAAATAGCTTTGTGTTATTTTAGTACGAACTCTTGAATAGATCGAACGGAAAGAATAGCTTTGAGGTAGCTTCATGCCCTACAAACAATTCATATCTTTTGTTCTCCGCTAATAGAAACTCAGGAGTGATTCTTTACTGCACTTTGAGGGATAATCATATGATCCAACTATGTTAGCATTGTTGAGAGGTTGCACTAGTGAAAGTACGGACCCTAGGCCTTGTTTTTAAGCATTGCAATACCGTTTTGTGCCCGTTTACTATTAGCTACCTTGCTGTTTTTATTTATTCAGATTATAAAAATATATTTCTACCATCAATATTACACTTTTATCACCATCTCTTCGCAGAACTAGTGCACCTATATAATTTGCCATTGTATTGGGTGTGTTGGGGACACAAGAGATTTCTTGTATATGGTTGCAGGGTTGTTCGAGAGAGACCATCTTCATCCTACACCTCCCACAGATTGATAAACCTTAGGTCATCCACTTGAGGCCCAACACAAGTCTACAAGAACAAGTTGCGTAGTAGACATCAAGCTCTTTTCTGGCGCTGTTGCCGGGGAGGTGAGTGCTTGAAGGTATATCTTTAGATATTACAATTGAATCTTTTAGTTTGTTGTTTTATCACTAGTTTAGTTTATAAAAGAAAACTACATAAAAAAATGGAATTGAGGTTGCATCATATTATTGATCATCTTTATAATATCTTTCTTGAAAATGATGGACCAGAAAATTGTGCTCAATTGTTAGAACAAGAAGTCAACAAAATGTTTGGCACAAAATATTTGAATGATGAGCATGATTGCAATGTTGTTAGTATGAATTCTTTGAATATCCAAAATGCTAATGATGATTGCACAACTCGTGATAAAAATGTTTCTTATAAGCATGTCACTTTTTGTGGAGTGAATTGGGAGTGCCTTTGCACACCAAAAAGGGAAGATAGATTTTGTAAGAAGCATAAATATTTAGAAACAAAAAGGTTGCAAGAGAGGCTAGATGATTGTGCTGAAAGATGTAATTTTTTGGCCATCCTTGTGAAGTTTGCAATGAACGTGGTCATTTAAATCCCCAATGAAAATTATTTCATGATCAAATCGTGTCCAAAAATTGTGAGAACTTGATTACCCTTGAGCATCATAAAGAGCTTAGTCTTCTTTTGGAATATGAAGAAATGAAACGTATAACCAAGGGTATTCCAAAATTTAATTTTGAGAGAATTCTTGATTTTGATCTAGAGGAAATTTATATGTTTTGTGTGGTAAATTGCATTGAGAATCCTTATATTGCCAACTATCTAAAGACAAGAAAACAAATTGAATATGAAGAGAGTACTAATGAAAGGGAAAATTTGTCCCATTAACCTCCTAGTGTTTATTATGATGAATCAAGTAACGAGGAGGAGCTTCCTATCCAATCAATCTCTTCAACAAGAAGCTTGAAAAATTTAATTAAACCCACACATGATGTGGTAAAGAAGAACAAAGAAAAGAGGTAAAAAGGTATCTCTCCCAAATAATGTTGCTCCTATCACCATTATGCCTCATGAAAGTGAATCAAATATGTTGATGGAGGATGATTATATTGAGTATGATTTTGTGATGCCTAATACTTGTTGTAATGATTATGCTCGGGAAGACAATGATGTCTTTTATGATCTTGAAAATCTTTTTGGCACTTGCTTGGAAGATTATGATAATAATGCTTGCTATACTATTGGTGCCATTCATGCTATTGATAATAATGATTATGATGATATGCAAAACCACAAGCTTGGGGATGCTATGTTTGATGAGTATGAAATGTTTGAAGATTTATTTGCTGGAAATAATGCTTATCCTAAGCTTGGGGATGCTTTGCATATTGAATATGATCCTTTGATTCCTTCTACTTTCGATAAGAAAATTTATTATGATGATAGCATGCCTCCTAGTTATGATAATTACAATGATGAAAGTGGGTTTGGAAGAGTGTCAACTCTAGGTAGTAGTGATCCCACTATTTTGGAGGGTGTTGAATCTTATTACAATATTGATGAAAGTGGATTTGGAGAGGTCATGACTTTATTTTGTGATACATCTACTATTTTGGAATAGGTTTCAATTGACTATGACAATAAAGTTGCTATCTATGATGCTTATTATGATGACATGTATGCCATAAAGAGTAATAAATCTTCTATGCTTGTGCATCATGAAAAGAGTGTTGTATGTGATAGTTATATTGTTAAATCCATTCATGATGCCTCTGAAAATTATTATGAGAGAGGAACTTATGCTCTTACATATCTCAATAATATCAAGTTTCTTCTCTATGTGTTGATTGTTTTGAAGTTGCACATGTTTTGCCTTCCTATGCTGGTTGATTCTTGCTCCCATAAGTTGTTTGCTCACAAAATCCCTATGCATAGGAAGTGGTTTAGACCTAAATGTGCTAGTCATATGCTTCATGATGCTCTCTTTATGTTTCAATTCTTATCTTTTATGCGAGCATCATTGAAATCATCATGCCTAGCTTAAAAGGCATTAAAGAATAGCGCTTGTTGGGAGACAACCCAACACTTTTACCTACTGTTTTTGTGTGTTCAAATGATTATGATACTGTAGTGATCATGTTTTATAGCTTTTGTTCCAATAAAGTGCCAAGTAAAGCCTTTAGGATCTTCTTGGGTGATAGTTGTTTGATCTTGCTGAAAAACAGAAACTTTGGCACTCACGAAAATAATTTTCCTAAATCACAGAAACGTGCTTAGCTCTGTTTCTTTTTGCAGAATATTCATATACAAATTGCTCAGGTTGTCCTAATTTTTCAGAATTTTTGGAGTAGCAAAAGTATGGTTGGAGTACAGATTACTACAGACTGTTTTTGATAGATTATGTTTTCAATGCATAGTTTGCTTGCTTTGTAGTTTCTATGGCTTATATTGCTCAATATAAATTGTAGAAATGATATGCTATAGTAGGAATTGTATGGAAACAATTATGAATCTTGTCTTTGACAATACCAAAGTGAAATGGTTTGCTCTTTATCATACTAACCTATCTCACAAAGTTCCATTAAGTTTTGTCTGATTGAAGTTTTCAAGGTTTGGGTGAGATGTCGATATGAGGAGAATAAGGAGTGGCAAGACCCTAAGCTTGGGGATGCCCAAGGCACCCCCAAGATAATATTCAAGGAAGATCCAAGCAACTAAGCTTTGGGATGCCCCGGAAGGCATCCCCTCTTTCGTCTCCAACATTATCAGTAACCTCACATGGAGCTATGTTTTCATTCGTCACATGATATGTGTTTTACTTGGAGCGTCATTTCTTTTGCTAGTATTTTCTTTCTGTTATTTAGAATAATGTTTTGCATCTTTCTTTTCAATAAAAATGTCAAGGATAGCCTTCACATAGGTTATTATACAAGTCTACATGTTGCTGTTTGAAAACAGAAAGTTCACCGCTGTTGCAAAAATTCCCCAGAAAAGTCATAGTATGATAAAATGTTGAAACTTTTTGCATAGTAAGCTCTGATAAATTTTCTATAGTGTGGTAATTTTTCATAATTTTTGGAGTTAGGGAAGTATGATGAATCTTGCATTCTTTACAGACTGTACAGTTTTGGCAGATTGCTGTTATGTTTGCATATGTTTGCTTGTTTAATGATTCTATTTGAGGATAGGAGTATTAACTATGCAGAGGCATTTAGTATGCAATGTTGAATAATAATTTTTGTTATTTTCTACAGTAGAGAATGGTAAAGTTTTTGCATTGGTTTATACTAACTTATCTCACGAGTTCTTGTTGAGTTTTGTGTGGATGAAGTTTTTGAGATTTAGGAAAACCGTGATATAAAAGGAATTAAGGAGACACAAAAGCTCAAGCTTGGGGATGCCCAAGGCATCCCAAGCTAATATTCCAAGAAGTATCAAGCATCTAAGCTTGGGGATGCCCTGGTAGGCATCCCACCTTTCTTCTTCAATAATTATCGGTTAGTATCGGTTGAACCTAAGTTTTTGCTTCTTCACATGATGTGTGCTATTCTTGGAATCTCATTTTATTTCGTTTTTGCTTTCTGTTTTAATAAAATACTGAGATCTGAAAGTTTTTGAATAAGAGAGAGTCCTCAAATAGCTACCTATTTACTTAACTACTCGCATGATCTTCACTTATATCTTTTTGGAGTAGTTTGTTGTGACGCCCGGATAATTAGGCTACAGTAATCCCACGTTAATGATGCCACGTCATCACGGTTACTATTGTTAATCTCCCGTTAGTTCAAAACTGATTCAAATTTGAATTTAAGGCAAACAACAAAAGTTTTCAAATGTTAAAACTAAAATGTTCGGGTTGTGACAAATATTGCATAGGTAGTTATGGTGAAGAACCCATATTTAAATAAAATATTTAAATGCACGATAGTAGATAAAACTACGTCAAACAATTATTTAAATGCTTTTAAATACAAAAAAATATTAAACTAATTCATCTGGTCACCA
The DNA here is from genome assembly GCF_018294505.1 of Triticum aestivum. Taxonomy (NCBI): domain Eukaryota; kingdom Viridiplantae; phylum Streptophyta; class Magnoliopsida; order Poales; family Poaceae; genus Triticum; species Triticum aestivum. The sequence continues at coordinate 505,793,828 of NC_057802.1, forward strand.
AGTTTGTTGAGGAAGTGGCCTATGTTATTATGCAAAATTAGGAGCTGGAGTTATATGTTTGTAAAAGGTTTGCTAACTAAAATAAATAAAACAGATAGAAAAAATAAACAAAGGGAAAAAGTAGAAGAGAAAGCAACCCTCCTTTGGCCCAACTGGGCCACGGCCCAGCAGACCGCTGCGCTAGCCGGCCCAGCTAAGCAGGCCTATATGGCCTCCCCTGCCCACTACCAAACCCTAACCGCACCCACTTCTTCCCCCACGACCCCAAGTAGCTCTCCCCCCGATCCCGATCTGGATCGGGGCTTGACACCGCGACGCCGCCGCCCCTGCTGCGCTGGCCGAGCCGACCGCCGGCGACGACCCCCCTCCCTCTTGCCCGTGCCATGGCCTCCTCCTCACCGGACCCCGCCACCGCGCGTCGCCTCGTCCTCCTCGTCTCCTCCTCGCCGATGTCGCGTCCTCGTCCTCCTCCCCGAAGGCTCCACCGAGCCTCGCCGCCCCCTGCTCACCAACGCTGGTGAGGACCCCGGTCCTCCTCCTCCTCCCCGTGCCCTCACGCCGGCGCTCGCCCGCACCACTACACCATCCGCTCCACATGCCCCTGCACACGCCCGTCTCTACGCGTCGCTATGCCAGGCCACGACCGCGCCCCACCACAGCTCTCCCTACGCCCGCGCGCTCCGGCCGCCCCTGCTTCCTCCCACTCTACTCCGCCTCCGGCCGCGGCCAAGGCCGCGCCCGACGCCCAACCGCGTGCACCCACTTGCGTCTACGCAAGCGCCACCGCCCCGATGTGTGCTCGCCGCCCCGCCACGGTCGTCCGCGGCCACCTCCACCCCGCACCAGACCTCGGCAACCACCGCGCCGCCCGCTGCCGTTTCCGTCCCGCTGCAGCCCTGCTGCACCGCGTCGACGCGCAGACCTGGCCCCCTGCACCGCTGCTGCCGCTCGTCGCGGTGGCCGCCGGCGCCCAGCGCCCGTCACTCCCCTGTCGGCCTGGGCGGGTGCCTAGTGCCCGCTCCTAGCGCCCGCGTACCCGTGCCTGTTAAGGCCCCCAGGGGCCTATGACAAGGGGGCCCCGCCCCAAGAACGTTTTTATTAAAAAAGGAAAATAAATAAATATATAAAAGTAATATTAATTAATTAATTAATTAACTTAATTAATTCTGTTTAGACTAACCTAATTATTAGGTAAACTAATTAACTCTGTTTAATTAACCTGCTAACTATGCAGCCTATGACATGCGGACCCCACACATTAGTTGACCCTGTCAAACGCAATGTTGGCTGCTGACATCATGCTGACGTCATATTCCTTTTCTGTCAATATAAATAATTTCAGAATATGTTTTAAACTTGCAAAAAACGTATAAAATAAATCGTAGCTCGGATCGAAAAACTTTATACATGAAAGTTGCTCAGAAAAATGAGATGAATCCGAATACGCGGTCCGTTTACCTGTCAGATGCCTCTAACTATATGAACATGGAACTTTCCCCCTCCGGTCATCTGTCTGACATAGATTTGGAACCGGGAAAACATTCCCGGTTGAATTCCCCCTTCACCTACTCGTGTAGACATACGTTAGGTCCCACCCGGCACGTCATATTACCATGTTATGCTTTATGATGCTTTGTTTGCTTTATATTTATTGTTTCTTCCCCCTCTTCTCTCCGGTAGACCCCGAGATCGATGATGCCCCTGTGATCGACTACGTCACTGGCGAATCTTCTTCCTTTGCAACAGAGCTTCCAGGCAAGCCCCCCTTTGATCATCCCGATATTGCCCATTCCATTCTCTCATGCTTGCATTAGATTTTGCTACTATAATTGATTGCTCCTATTCTGATGCATAGCCTGCTTTTGTAACCTTCTTATTGTTACCTACATGCTTATCCTAAACTGCTTAGTATAGGTCGGGTAGACACCCATCAGAGACCCCCACTTTGTCCTGACTGTCCCACTGGATTATTAGAAGACCCGATCAATGGGATTGAAGACCAGGCCCCGGCACCGCACATTACTATGGTTACTATGACTTTACACTGGACCATGTTACTAAAGACGGGTCGGCCCTAAGGGGTACCCGCGCGAGCATATTTGCAAGTGATTAGGAGTCGGGTTGACCTGGAGGGTGCCCGCGAGATAATTACGAGGCACGGCCGGGCATTCTTAGCCCTTGCCGCAAGTCCTCGAGACGGGGCGACGGGGTCACATCTTTCGTGAGTCTCTGCTTGTTACCGCGCGTTCCTAATCCACTATGATTTGGATATTTGATCCGAGGGGACTCTAGCCTGATAGCACTAGCCATCACGTGGGCATAGTATGGGCGTTCTGCGTCGTATGCATCAGCCGAAGCTTAGTAGACGTCAACGACTGAGCGGCGCGCGCCCGGTTGGACTGCATAAGCACCTGCCTTTTTGAAGGAGGTAGCTAGGTCTGCTCACCGGCCGCGTTCGCAACGTGCAGGAGTTCCCGGGGCGATGGCCCATGACCCCTGGGGGCATAGGTTTAGTCCGGCGTGCTGACCTCTCTATTAAGCCTAGGTCAGGTTGCGGCATATTGTTTGGCCGAGGCCGGGCATGACCCAGGAAAGTGTGTCCGGCCGGAGTTAGTCGAGCGTGGTGGGTAAGTTGGTGCACCCCTGCAGGGAAGAAAACATCTATCGATAGCCTGTCCTACGGTAACAGACACTCAGAGTTGTATCCCGATCGATACAACTAGAATTGGATACTTGTGATGAGAAATGGATTGTGATGAGAAATGGATAGTATGGCTCTGGGATTGCTTTCTCGCAGGAAGTCGAGAAAGGATCTCTGGCCGAGGTTGATAACACTACTAGTACTTTACTTTATGCTACTCTTATCTCTTCTGATGCTGCAAGATGCTTGGAGCTGCTTGAAGATGCTAGTCTTCGATAGGCTAGGCTTTCCCCTTCTCTTCTGGCATTCTGCAGTTCAGTCCACAGATACAGCCCAATTCATTGATACCGATGCATATGTAGTGTAGATCCTTGCTTGCGAGTACTTTGGATGAGTACTCACGGTTGCTTTGCTCCACCTTTTCCCCCTTTCTTCTTCTTCTTTCCGGTTGATGCAACCAGATGTCGGAGTCCAGGAGCCAGATGTCACCACGACGATTACTACTACGCCGACGGTGCCTACTACTACGTGGAGACGGCCGACGACCAGGAGTAGTTAGGAGGCTCCCAGGCACGAGGCCTTGCCTTTTCAATCGATGTTGCTTTTGTGCTAGCCTTCTTAAGGCAAACTTGTCTAACTCATGTCTGTTCTCGGATATTGTTGCTTCCGCTGACTCTTGTGTATTCGAGCCCTCGAGGCCCCTGGCTTGTAATATAAAGCTTGTATTATTTTTAATTTGTGTCTAGAGTTGTGTTGTGATATCTTCCCGTGAGTCCTTGATCTTGATCGTACACATTTGCGTGTAAGATCAGTGTACGATTGAATCAAGGGCATCACAAGTTGGTATCAGAGCCGACTGCCTGTAGGTAGCCCCCGTTCCAACTCCTTGGCTGAAGTTGAGTCTAGTCGTCCAAAACTGTTTTACTAACTTGGCTGTGTGGCTTATGGGCCCACGTCGCCATTGGGTGGTATTAGGGTCTTTTTATTCCTCGTCTATACTCTAGGACTCTGTTCTCTCGTCTATTCGGGTTAAACATTTTACTAAGTCTGACATTAGGCTCTCGTACCCACTTTCTCCCGAAGAGCCCATTCAGTCCAGATGATCGCTTGCTGCTTTAGAAGATTTCGAAGATACTCTCCGATGTTTCCCCGAAACCCTTGTGCCCTTCGCCGTTGCGATTCCATATCGCCGATAAATCCCTCTGGATAACTACATGCACATGTCGTTCATGTTGTCATCCCCAGTTGATCTTGTTATTATAAGATGCCTTGTAATACTTTCAGGTATTTCGAGAATCCTTTGTGCCTGCTGCGTTGCAGCTCCTTTTCCGCCTGAATACATGTACGAATAATTCCTCACAATTATCGGGGATTCGTTCATCCCCAATTGTTTAGGTATTTCACAAAACTCTTCGAAATACCATTCGATCTTCCAAAAATCCTCAGCAGCCTATTGTTGTTGAAATTCTTGTTTGCTTGCATTATGGTTAATTCCATATTTCTAGTAATCTTCGTGGACATCCTCTGTCACTATCGTTTCGAGTCCCTTGATCCAATATGTCGCGAATGCTCGTAATCCTCCATCAGATCCTAGCATTCATCCTTCCGGCTCAGACATCACTCCAAACATGAGCTTGTTCTTGTCAAATCAAACCTTGATTGATTGTCGATCTGTATCGATTCAACTCAATTATCTTTTGATTGGAGCCTCTGCTTCAGATCTTCTGATTTAAAAATCGTAATTCCTTTGTATTCAAGCTTTGAAGTTATCCAGCTATATCTATAACCCGATGCGTTTGCATTCTTTCTTCTTCTAGGTGAGTATCGATACTCACATCAGATCTTTTATGGACCTCCATATCCTTGGTGGATTATTATCCGACAATGACCTTCATATTCATTAAACTTGTGAGTTTTGCCCTGACACATAATGCCTTTGGTAAATTCATCTGCTTTTGCCAACCATGCTCTGCTTTCGAGCTGGTATATTTTAATCCTGAAGTTAGTGGTATATGTTCCTAAGATACCCCTACAGGTTGAACCTATGCCTTCCCTAATCCGTGTGAACTCGAAAGAGATGTGAGTCATACTCTTCTGGTGCTTCACCAGATAAATCTTTCGCACTACAAATTCTTCAAAAACAAGGAGTGAATGAAAGGTTATGCATTGAAGAAGTGGGAGTCGACCTTGAACCTTTGTGTTCATGCCCATGGAACCGATGTAGAACTTATCATGGAAGCTTCTCGTAAAAATTATTACCCCTTGTTATAAGTTCATCTTGTATCGGTGGTTTGGTCATTCATAATCGTGGTTCCGAGCATAGGTTCTCCTTAATTCCATTTCCCGGACAAGTTAAAATACTTGTCTCCTGCAAGTCATTTCACCTGTCCAACATCTAATTTGATCTACCTTCAAGTATTGCCTCATGTTATCTCGATGATATTGTGTCATTACACTACCTCTTGTAAATTCTTAATTGGAGTGATACTCCATCACATCATTCCTAGCCTGATCGACTATATCATTATCATGCTAATTTAACTGTGCTACCTCGTCCTTATTCCCGGAGCACAACTTTTCGACGATGAGCGAAGCTTACGTTGATCTTCCTCATTTTATCAATTCACCTTGAACAACAAGCTTGATTTCGAGTTTGTGTCATACCCATGGTTCCAATAACCTTTTGCTTCATCATTCCTTTGACTTGGTGTCATCACTGATTGATTACATTTCATGAAATATCTCGACAAATGTGTCGTGATCATCATAGCCTTATGAGCTCTTCCAGGATATCAATTTAATTCTTGTTGAGAAATACCATCCTTGCCCTCGATGATTTGTATTATCATCGACCACTTTATTGCCTTCCGTTTAACACAAACTTGTTCGTGTTTTGTGATATACCTTGAGATCCTTGCTACCCAGCATTTGTTCTTCTTTACCTTGGAGTATTACCATCTTTTATGTCAAGAAAGTCGTGAGAATTTCACCACCTCTTAAGAGGTCTTGATACAGTTGATACTTCTTGCCATATCCGTTCATTCCTTGGTCCCCGTGATTGTTTCTAACCGGAAAACCGACAATTGAACTATGATGTGCATCTTCAAAACTTCTAGCAACCCTATTGCTTTGAAGTTGATGGTCGATATTTCATTCTTAGACCATTTGTTATCGAATCACCATACTAACATTGATCATGCTACCTAAGTCCATATTTTGGGTGCACCTTTCAACCAATGTTTACTCATTGATGTTCTCCTCGAGCATACATCATTATATCCTTTGGTCTAACCAATGATATCTCCGTGTTCACGCAATTGTGGAAATCCATCTTTTCGAAGTCTTGATGAATTGTCGCCGAGTCCATCAGCCACCCCCTCGTCCTCTCCTTGGTTCAGAACTCGCTTCCATAGTTCATTTCCCGAGAATCTTACAATGTCATCTCGTCAAATTGTGCCGCACCTTTTCTTCTCAGGCATCCTAAGTCTGAGGCATTGTGACACCAATCAGATCTGAATCTCGGTCAGATATGATGGTTGGAACATATTTCCAAGAGTTATAATGTTGGTCTTTATATGACCCAGTAAGGTTATGTCATGCTTAGCACACCTGCCCGGAGGACCCATTCTTTCCATGAGGAAATTGTAAGACTTATTCTACAAGTTATTCTTGATGGATCCTTTGTGTTTCCAAAGTTTGATCTTCACCTGATGACCATGCCAATGCTATCTCGAAGCATGCCTATGGTACTCCGATTTTCAACAAAGAACATTTGAAGCCCAATGCTAAATGTTTCCTGCTCAACTATCCAAACACCGCTGTATGGGTAATGTCATGAAATTTCTCTCCCCTTACCTAAAGAGTTTTCTACATTATATCTTGTCATGGATATCATGCTCTGCTTGTCCTTGGGAAGGATATACCCTTGAAATATGTGTTTAAACACATTTTCCTTTCCATTGTTCTGTTTAATCTGGTAATCGCCTTTTCCTTCCCATTGTTTTGTTTAACCTTTCTTGCGATATATATGATCTAAGCAGTAATATTTTTCTGCTTCTGTAAATACCTTGGTGTAGAACCGTGTCAGTAAGACCCTGTTACTATAGTTGATGACATTTCGGTAGCCACCGATGGACGAGAACTTTGCCTATTGGTCCGCCTCGTTCAAAGATCAAGAAAATAGTTCTCTCGGTCCCTCGCCCTTGGTACCAACGTTGTTGACAACATAACTGACATTCTATCATCTGACATGCCTTGCTATCGACCCCCTTTCTACTTTTAACCCACATGGTGGGCCCATAACCCACAGTTCCACAGGATCGAAACCTGACTCTCCTATACACCCCCTGTTCTTAAGGTTGTTCCTCACACTTGGCCTCGTATGTAATTCACGAGCCACCTTCCGAGAGATCATCAATTCTAGTATCAGACACAATAGTTATTCCCATTGCTTTGAACCCCTTTCACGCCCTGTTTTAGGCATCGAACGATTGCCTGCCCGCTCGAAACTTCCCATGATACCTCCTTACTTAGCTCTCGATATTTTCTTAAGTTTCAATTCGAGAGTTACTTCCGCCACCTTCCTCAATGTTATTGACCAGATAGTCGACCTTGCAGAGGTCTGTTCTCCCGGGATGCCCACCCTTTATTCTTCCGTAAGTACGATGGAGTTCCTGAAGAAAGGATGCCGACTTCATCATGATGACCTGAAGCAGAGAAATAAATACATCAATGTATTGGACCGGCCTCTTCAAGAAGAGCAAGCCAGAATGAGAAGACCGGCTAGATTCGTTACCAAACCTTCCCCCCTTTCACTACCTCTTAAATCTCGGGACGAGATTTCTTGTAGTGGAGGAGAATTGCGACGCCCGGATAATTAGGCTACAGTAATCCCACGTTAATGATGCCACGTCACCACGGTTACTGTTGTTAATCTCACGTTAGTTCAAAACCGATTCAAATTTGAATTTAAGGCAAACAACAAAAGTTTTCAAATGTTAAAATTAAAATGTTCGGGTTGTGACAAATATTGCATAGGTAGTTATGGTGAAGAACCCATATTTAAATAAAATATTTAAATGCATGATAGTAGATAAAACTGCGGCAAACAATTATTTAAATGCTTTTAAATACTAAAAATATATTAAACTAATTCATTTGGTCACCAAGTTTGTTGAGGAAGTGGCCTATGTTATTATGCTAAATTAGGAGCTGGAGTTATATGTTTTTAAAAGGTTTGCTAACTAAAATAAATAAAACAGATAGAAAAAAATAAACAAAGGGAAAAAGTAGAAGAGAAAGCAACCCCCCTTTGGCCCAACTGGGCCACAGCCCAGCAGACCGCTGCGCTAGCCGGCCCAGCTAAGCAGGCCTATATGGCCTCCCCTGCCCACTACCAAACCCTAACCGCACCCACTTCTTCCCCCACGACCCCACGTCGCTCTCCCCCCGATCCCGATCTGGATCGGGGCTTGACACCGCGACGCCGCCGCCCGGTGCTCGCGCCTCGCCCTGCGCCCCACCGCCGCTCCTGCTACGGTGGCCGAGCCACCCGCCGGTGACGACCCCCCTCCCTCGTGCCCGTGCCACGGCCTCCTCCTCACCGGACCCCGCCACCGCTCGTCGCCTCGTCCTCCTCATCTCCTCCTCGCCGATGACGCGTCCCCGTACTCCTCCCCAAAGGCTCCACCGAGCCTCGCCGCCCCCTGCTCACCAACGCTGGTGAGGACCCCGGTCCTCCTCCTCCTCCCCGTGCCCTCACGCTGGCGCTCGCCCGCGCCACCACACCATCCGCTCTGCATGCCCCAGCACGTGCCCGTCTCTGCGCGTCGCTATGCCAGGCCATGACCGTGCCCCACCACAGCTCTCCCTACGCCCGCGCGCTCCGGCCGCCCCTGCTTCCCCCCGCTCTGCTCCGCCTCCGGCCGCGGCCAAGGCCGCGCCCGACGCCCAACTGTGTGCGCCCACTTGCGTTTACGTGAGCCCCACCGCCTTGATGTGTGCTCGCCGCCCCGCCACGGTCGTCCACGGCCACCTCCACCTCGCACTAGACCTCGGCAACCACCGCGCCGCCCGCTGCCATTTCCGTCCCGCGGCAGCCCTGCTGCGCTGCGTCGACGCGCAGACCTGGCCCCCTGCGCCGCTGCTGCCGCTCGTCGTGGTGGCCGCCGGTGCCCAGCACCCGTCACTCCCCTGTCGGCCTGGGCGGGTGCCTAGTGCCCGCTCCTAGCGCCCACGTACACGTGCCCGTTAAGGCCCCCAGGGGCCTATGACAAGGGGGCCCGTGCTTGTCCTCAAGCAATTCAGTTGATAAACTGAAAGTGATAAAGAAAAACTTTTACAAACTCTGTTTGCTATTGTTGTTGTAAATATGTAAAGCCAGCATTCAAGTTTTCAACAAAGATTATGAACTAACCATATTCACAATAACACTTAGGTCTCATGTTTACTCATTTCAATGGCATAATCAACTAGCGAGCAATAATAATAAATCTCGGATGACAACACTTTCTCAAAACAATCATAATATGATATAACAAGATGGTATCTCGCTACCCTTTCTGAGACCGCAAAACATAAATGCAGAGCACCTTTAAAGATCAAGGACTGACTAAACATTGTATTCATGGTAAAAGAGATCCAATCATAGTCATACCCAATATAAATTAATAGTAATGGATGCAAATGACAGCGGTGCTCTCCAGCTGGTGCTTTTTAATAAGAGGGTGATGACTTAACATAAAAGTAAATAGATAGGCCCTTCGCAGAGGGAAGCAAGGATTTGTAGAGGTGCCAGAGCTCGATTTTGAAATAGAGATAAATAATATTTTGAGCGGTATACTTTCATTGTCAACATAACAACCAAGAGATGGCGATATCTTCCATACTACACACATTATAGGCGGTTCCCCAACAGAATGGTAAAGTTTATACTCCCCCTCCACCAACAAGCATCAATCCATGACTTGCTCGAAACAACGAGTGCCTCCAACTAACAACAGTCCCGGGGGAGTTTTGTTTGCAATTATTTTGATTTGATTTGCATAAAGCATGGGACTGGGCATCCCGGTGACCAGCCATTTTCTCGTGAGTGAGGAGCGGAGTCCACTCCTCTTGAGAATAACCCGCCTAACATGGAAGATACGGACAGCCCTAGTTGATACATGAGCTATTCGAGCATACAAAACAGAATTTCATTTGAAGGTTTGGAGTTTGGCACATACAAATTTACTTGGAACGGCAGGTAGATACCGCATATAGGAAGGTATGGTGGACTCATATGGAATAACTCGGGGTTTAAGGGATTGGATGCACAAGCAGTATTCCCGCTTAGTACAAGTGAGGCTAGCAAAAGACTGGGAAGCGACCAGCTAGAGAGCGACAACAGTCATGAACATCCATTAAAATTAATAAACATTGAGTGCAAGCATGAGTAGGATATAATCCACCATGAACATAAATATCATGAAGGCTATGTTGATTTGTTTCAACTACATGCGTGATCATGTGCCAAGTCAAGTCACTCGAATCATTCAAAGGAGGATACCACCCCATCATACCACATCACAACCATTTTAATAGCATGTTGGCATGCAAGGTAAACCATTATAAACTCCTAGCTAATTAAGCATGGCATAAGTAACTATAATCTCTAATTGTCATTGCAAACATGTTTATTCATAATAGGTTGAATCAGGAACGATGAACTAATCATATTTACAAAAACAAGAGAGGTCGAGTTCATACCAGCTTCTCTCATCTCAATCAGTCCATCATATATCGTCATAATTGCCTTTCACTTGCACGACCGAACGTTGTGAATAATAATAATAGTGCACATGCATTGGACTAAGCTGGAATCTGCGAGCATTCAATAAACAGGAGAAGACAAGGCAATATGGGCTCTTGGTTAAATCAACAATAATGCATATAAGAGCCACTTCAACAATTTTATTATGGTCTTCTCCTATCGACCCCCCAAAGAAAAGAAAAGAAATAAAACTATATACACGGGAAAGCTCCCAACAAGCAAAAGAAGAACATGAAATATTTTTGGGTTTTCTTTTAATTATTACTACTACAGCAAGAAAGTAAACTAGCTAAAAGCTACTACTATTTTTTTTGTTTTCTTAAGGTTTTTCAAACACACAAGAAGAAAGCATAAAAAGGAAATAAACTAGCGTGGATATTACAGTGAAAAAGTATGAGCACCGACAACTAGCAACGAGTGTGTGAACATGAATGTAATGTCGGTGAGAAATACGTACTCCCCCAAGCTTAGGCTTTTGGCCTAAGTTGGTCTATTGCCACGGCTGTCCTGGCGGATATCCAAAGTTGTAGTTGGGGTCGTACTGTGAAGAAGCCTCGGATTGCCACTGGTTGGCAATCACCTCCGGATCCCACTGGTAATCAGACTGTCGTGGAGGATCAAATTGTGGTTCCGGCTTTGGCTCTGTAGCTGATGTAGGGTTCCGGTAGGCGTGGATGGCCGCCAGCGGAACGAGATACTTGCCTGCAGATAAGTCAAACAGGGAAGGAGCAGGCAAGGTAATAGTCTCAGGGTGATTTTTATCAAATAAGAGTTTGTACTTAAGCGCCTTTTCCCTATTCTTAACAATAAAATCATGCGCTACCATACTCTTATAATCTAGATAAACAGGAGGCAGCAACTTTTCTTCTTTCTCATAATGCCTAATAGGTATGTTATAGTATGCAGCGAGGCGCGAGGCGAAGATGCCTCCCAAGATAGGGCCCTTAGTACAGTTAAGATTTAACCACTTTGCAACAATAGCGTCCATACTAAATGTGTCATCACGAAACAAGGCATGAAACAAAATAACAATGTCAGGGGCACTTAGGTTGCCACAGTTTCCGCGACCAATTAAGCATCTACTAGCAAATATAGCAAAGAAACGTAGAACAGGAAAGTGTATGCTAGTAATTCGTGCGTCAGAAACCTTCCTTGTTTCCCCTACAGCAATGGTATCAATAAACCCATCCACATCGGCACGATGTGGTTCCTCTATGATGCCCGAAAAGGGCAACTTGCAAACCTCACAAAATTCACGAAGGGTCATCTCCTTATACTCATCATATAAATAAAAATCCACCGTAGGTGGTGACCTCCTAGAATGGAAATGAAAATTTTGCACAAAGGTATTAGTGAGTAAGAGATACTGTTCGCGTTGGTCGCGGAGGAAGTCGGTGAGGCCTGCATTCTCAGCCAATTCATAAAAATCGTCATAAATCCCGGCTGCTCCCAAGAAATCATCACAAGGCCATTCACACGGCCGAACCTCCGTGGTGCGAGGCAGATTATATTTGGGCCTCTCTTCTTCTTCACTTTGCTTATCCTTCGAGCTTCGGCTCGAAGAGCCCCTCAAAAATCTCTTCATCATTTTCTGAAAATTTCTGAAATTTTTAGTAACTTCAAATAAAAGTGAACCAAGCTCAACAAAATTGATAGCAACTACTCCCACAAGTGCCTAGAGACTATATCATGCATTAGAACTACTTGGAACCATATAAATTTGACATGCAAGCTCAAGAACATGGTCACCTAGGCAGCACAAATTTGCAATGAATAAAGCACTAGAACAAAAACTAATTGGACCATTGGAGGAGTCACATACCAAGGAACAATCCCCCAAAGCAGTTTTGTGAGAGGTGCTTTGAGCAAGGAGATCGAAAATCGCAGCAAAATGAGCTAGAACTCGTGCTTGAGCTGGTTGGTGATTTTTTTGGGAGGAAGAAGGAGTGTGTGGGTGCAGGAATAAGTGGAGGGGAGCCACCATGGGCCCATGAGGCAGGGGCGCGCCCAGGGGGGTGGGCGCGCCCTGGACCCTCGTGGCCAGGTGCTTGCTCCCCCTGATGTGTTCTCAATGCCAGATATTCTCAAATATTCTAGAAAAAATCATATTTCATTTTCGGGGCATTGGGAGAACTTTTATTTTCGGGTATTTTTTATTGCATGAATAATTCAGAAAACTGACAAAAAAAAACTATTTTTGCTTTATTTCAACTAAATAACATAAAGTAAAAGAAGGGTACAAAAAGTTGTGCTTTCTAACTTCATCCATCTCATGCTCATCAAAAGGAATCCACTAACAAGGTTGATCAAGTCTTGTTAACAAACTCATTCTGAATAACATGGAACCGGAGAAATTTCGAATAACACTATGTTACCTCAACGGGGATATGCACGTCCCCAATAGTAAGAATATCATATTTCTTCTTGACAGTAGGTAGAGGAAATTCAAAACCTCCAAAAATAATCGATGGAATTTTTCCAATAGAATTTATACTATGAACTTGAGGTTGTTTCCTCGGAAAGTGTACCGTATGCTCATTGCCATTAACATGAAAAGTGACATTGCCTTTGTTGCAATCAATAACAGCCCCTGCAGTATTCAAAATAGGTCTTCCAAGAATAATAGACATACTATCGTCCTCGGGAATATCAAGAATAACAAAGTCCGTTAAAATAGTAACATTTGCAACCACAACAGGCACATCCTCACAAATACCGACAGGTATAGCAGTTGATTTATCAGCCATTTGCAATGATATTTCAGTAGGTGTCAACTTATTCAAATCAAGTCTACAATATAAAGAGAGAGGCATAACACTAACACCGGCTCCAAGATCACATAAGGCAGTTCTAACATAATTTCTTTCAATGGAGCATGGTATAGTTGGTACTCCTGGATCTCCTAGTTTCTTAGGTATTCCACCCTTGAAATTAGCAAGCATGGTGGAAATTTCAGCTTCCGGTATCTTCCTTTAATTAGTAACAATTTCTTTCATATACTTAGCATAAGGATTCATTTTGAGCATATCAGTTAAACGTATACGCAAAAAGATAGGTCTAATCATTTCAGCAAAGCGATCAAAATCCTCATCATCCTTTTTCTTGGATGGTTTAGGAGGAAAAGCCATGGGTTTCTGAACCCATGGTTCTCTTTCTTTACCGTGCTTCCTAGCAACAAAGTCTCTCTTATCATAACGTTGATTCTTTGATTGTGGGTTATCAAGATCAACAGCAGGTTCAATTTCTACATCATTATCATTACTAGGTTGAGCGTCAACATGAACATGATCATTAACATTATCACTTGGTTCATGTTCATCGCCAGATTGTGTTTCAGCATCAGAAATAGAAATATCATTTGGATTCTCAGATGTGTCTACAACAGGTTCACTAGAAGCATGCAAAGTCCTATCATTTTTGTTTTTCTTCTTTTTAGAAGAACTAGGTGCATCAGTATTATTTCTCTGAGAATCTTGCTCAATTCTCTTAGGGTGGCCTTCAGGATACAAAGGTTCCTGAGTCATTTTACCAGTTCTAGTAGCCACTCTAACAGCAAAATCATTATTCTTATTATTCAATTCATTGAGCAAATCATTCTCACCTTTAAGTACTTGTTCTACTTGAGTGGTAACCATAGAAGCATGTTTACTAATGAGTTTAAGTTCACCCTTAACTCTAGACATATAATCACCCGAGTGTTCAATCATATAAGCATTTTGTTTCAATTGTCTACCAAAATAAGCATTAAAATCTTCTTGCTTAACCATAAAATTATCAAACTCATCCAAACATCGGCTAGCAAACTTAGTAGGCGGGATTTCAGCTTTATCATATCTATGGAGAGAATTTACCTTTACTACCTGTGTCGGGTTATCAAGACCATGTGTTTCTTCAATAGGTGATGAATTAAGACCATATATTTCTTCAATAGGCGGTAAATTAAGACCATGTATTTCTTCAATAGGAGGTAAATTCTTAACATCTTAAGCTTTAATACCCTTTTCTTTCATAGATTTCGTTGCCTCTTGCATATCTTCAGGACTGAGAAATAGAACGCCCCTTTTCTTCGGAGTTGGCTTAGGAGTTGGTTCAGGAAGTGTCCAATTATTTTCATTGGTCAACATATTATTCAATAAAATTTCAGCTTCATCTGGTGTTCTTTCCCTGAAAACAGAACCAACACAACTATCCAGGTGGTCTCTGGAAGCATCGGTTAGTCCATTATAAAAGATATCAAGTATTTCATTTTTCTTGAGAGGATGATCAGGCAAAGCATTAAGTAATTGGAGAAGCCTCCCCCAAGCTTGTGGGAGACTCTCTTCTTCAATTTGCACAAAATTATATATATCCCTTAAAGCAGCTTGTTTCTTATGAGCAGGGAAATATTTAGCAGAGAAGTAATAAATCTTATCCTGGGGACTACGCACACAACCAGGATTAAGAGAATTAAGCCATATCTTAGCATCACCCTTTAATGAGAACGGAAATATTTTAAGGATATAATAGTAGCGAGTTTTCTCATCATTAGTGAACAGGGTGGCTATATCATTTAATTTAGTAAGATGTGCCACAACAGTTTCAGATTCATAGCCATAGAAAGGATCAGATTCAACCAAAGTAATTATATCAGGATCAACAGAGAATTCATAATCCTTATCAGTAACAAAGATAGGTGAAGTAGCATAAGCAGGATCATATTTCATTCTAGCATTCAGAGTTTTTTGTTTCAGCTTAGCTAATAATTTCTTAAGATCACTTCTATCATTGCAAGCAAGAAAGTCTCTAGCAGTTTCTTCATCCATAACATAGCCCTCAGGCACAACAGGCAATTCATATTTAGGGGGAGAATCTTCATCATCACTTTCATCAATATTATCAGTTTCAATAATTTCATTCTCTCTAGCCCTAGCAAGTTGTTCATCAAGAAATTCACCAAGTGGCACAGTAGTATCAAGCATAGAAGTAGTTTCATCATAAGTATCATGCATAGCAGAAGTGGCATCATCAATAACATGCGACATATCAGAATAAACAGCAGAAGCAGGTTTAGGTGTCGCAAGCTTACTCAAAACAGAAGGTGAATCAGGTGCAGAGCTAGATGGCAGTTCCTTACCTCCCCTCGTAGTTGAGGGATAAATTTTTGTTTTCTCGTCTTTCAAGTTCTTCATAGTGACCACCAGATATAAATCCCAAGTGACTCGAAGAATAGAGTTATGCTCCCCGGCAACGGCGCCAGAAAATAGTCTTGATAACCCACAAGTATAGGGGATCGCAACAGTTTTCGAGGGTAGAGTATTCAACCCAAATTTATCGATTCGACACAAGGGGAGCCAAAGAATATTCTCAAGTATTAGCAGTTGAGTTGTCAATTCAACCACACCTGGATAACTTAGTATCTGCAGCAAAGTATTTAGTAGCAAAGTAGTATGGAAGTAACGGTAACAGTAGCAAAAGTAATATTTTTGGGTTTTGTAGTGATTGTAACAATAGCAACGGTAAAGTAAATAAGTGAAGAACAATATGTGAAAAGCTCGTAGGCATTGGATCGGTGATGGAGAATTATGCCGGATGCGGTTCATCATGTAACAATCATAACATAGGGTGGCATAGAACTAGCGCCAATTCATCAATGTAATGTAGGCATGTATTCCAAATATAGTCGTACGTGCTTATGGAAAAGAACGTGCATGACATCTTTTGTCCTACCCTCCCGTGGCAGCGGGGTCCTAATGGAAACTAAGGGATATTAAGGCCTCCTTTTAATAGAGTACCGGACCAAAGCATTAACACATAGTGAATACATGAACTCCTGAAACTACGGTCATCACCGGGAGTAGTCCCGATTATTGTCACTTCGGGGTTGCCGGATCATAACACATAGTAGGTGACTATAGGCTTGCAAGATATGATCAAGAACTCACATATATTCATGAAAACATAATAGGTTCAGATCTGAAATCATGGCACTCGGGCCCTAGTGACAAGCATTAAGCATAGCAAAGTCATAGCAACATCAATCTCAGAACGTAGTGGATACTAGGGATCAAACCCTAACAAAACTAACTCGATTACATGATAAATCTCATCCAACCCATCACCGTCCAGCAAGCCTATGATGGAATTACTCACGCACGGCGGTGAGCATTATGAAATTGGTGATGGAGGATGGTTGATGATGACGATGGCGACGGATTCCCCTCTCCGGAGCCCCGAACGGACTCCAGATCAGCCCTCCCGAGAGAGTTTAGGGCTTGGCGGCGGCTCCGTATCGTAAACCGCGATGAATCTTTCTCTCTGATTTTTTTCTCCCCGAACACGAATATATGGAGTTGGAGTTGAGGTCGGTGGAGCTCTAGGGGGCCCACGAGGCAGGGGGCGCGCCCAGGGGGCAGGCGCGCCACCACCCTCGTGGAAAGGGTGTGGGGCCCCTGGCCTTGATTCTTTCACCAGTATTTTTTATATTTTCCAAAAATAATCTCCGTTGATTTTTAGGTCATTCCGAGAACTTTTGTTTCTGCACAAAAATAACACCATGGCAATTCTGCTGAAAGCAGCGTCAGTCCAGGTTAGTTCCATTCAAATCATGCAAGTTAGAGTCCAAAACAAGGGCAAAAGTGTTTGGAAAAGTAGATACGACGGAGACGTATCAGCCCCGTCCGCGGCCACCTCCACCCCGCACCAGACCTCGGCAACCACCGCGCCGCCCGCTGCCATTTCCGTCCCGCAGCAGCTCTGCTGCGCCGCGTCGACGCGCAGAGCTGGCCCCCTGCGCCGCTACTACCGCTCGTCGCGGTGGCCGCCCGGCGCCCAGCGCCCGTCACTCCCCTGTCGGCCTGGGCGGGTGCCTAGTGCCCGCTCCTAGCGCTCGCGTACCCGTGCCCGTTAAGGCCCCCAGGGGCCTATGACAAGGGGGCCCCACCCCAGAACATTTTTATTAAAAAAGGAAAATAAACAGATAAATAAAAGTAATATTAATTAATTAACTTAATTAATTCTGTTTAGACTAACCTAATCATTAGGTAAACTAATTAACTCTGTTTAATTAACCGGCTAACTAGGCAGCCTATGACATGCGGACCCCACACATTAGTTGACCCAGTCAAACGCATTGTTGGCTGCTAACATCATGCTGACGTCATATTCCTTTTCTGTCAATATAAATAATTTCATAATATCTTTTAAACTTGCAAAAATCGTATAAAATAAATCGTAGCTCGGCTCAAAAAACTTTATACATGAAAGTTGCTCAGAAAAACAAGGCAAATCCGAATTCGGGGTCCATTTACCTGTCAGATGCCTCTAACTATCTGAACATGGAACTTTCCCCCTCCGATCAACTGTCTGACATAGGTCCGGAACCGGGAAACCATTCCCGGTTGAATTCCCCTTTCACCTATTCGTGTAGACATACGTTAGGTCCCACCCGGCACGTCGTATTACCATGTTATGCTTTATGATGCTTTGTTTGCTTTATATTTATTGTTTCTTCCCCCTCTTCTCTCCGGTAGACCCCGAGACCGATGCTGCCCCTGTGACCGACTACGTCACCGGCGAATCTTCTTCCTTTGCAACAGAGCTTCCAGGCAAGCCCCCCTTTGATCATCCCGATATTGCCCATTCCATTCTCTCATGCTTGCATTAGATTTTGCTACTGTAATTGATTGCTCCTATTCTAATGCATAGCCTGCTTTTGTAACCTTCTTATTGTTACCTACCTGCTTATCCTAAACTGCTTAGTATAGGTTGGGTAGAGACCCATGAGAGACCCCCACTTTGTCCCGACTGTCCCGCTGGATTATCAGAAGACCCGATCAACGGGATCGAAGACCAGGCCCCGGCACCGCACATTACTATGGTTACTATGACTTTACACTGAACCATGTTACTAAAGACGGGTCGGCCCTAAGGGGTACCCGCGCGAGCATATTTGCAAGTGATGAGGAGTCGGGTTGACCTGGAGGGTGCCCGCGAGATAATTACGAGGCGCGGCCGGGCATTCTTAGCCCTTGCCGCAAGTCCTCGAGACGGGGCGACGGGGTCACATCTTTCGTGAGTCTCTACTTGTTACCGCGCGTTCCTAATCCACTACGATTTGGATATTTGATCCGAGGGGCCTCTGACCTGATACCACTAACCATCACGTGGGCATAGTATGGGCGTTCTGCGTCGTATGCATCAGCTGAAGCTTAATAGACGTCAGCGACTGAGCGGCGTGCGCCGGGTTGGACTGCGTAAGCACCTGCCTTTTCGAAGGAGGTAGCTAGGTCTGCTCACCGGCCGCGTTCGCAACGTGCAGGAATTCACGGGGCGATGGCCCATGACCCCTGGGGGCATAGGTTTAGGCCGGCGTGCTGACCTCTCTATTAAGCCTAGGTCAGGTTGCGGCGTATTGTTTGGCCGAGGCCGGGCATGACCCAGGAAAGTGTGTCCGGCTGGAGTTAATCGAGCGTGGTGGGTAAGTTGGTGCACCCCTGCAGGGAAGAAAACATCTATCGATAGCCTGTCATACAGTAACGGACACTTGGAGTTGTATCCCGATCGATACAACTAGAACTGGATACTTGTGATGAGAAATGGATTGTGATGAGAAATGGATAGTATGGCTCTGGGATTGCTTTCTCGCAGGGAGTCGAGAAAGGATCTCTGGCCGAGGTTGATAACACTACTACTACTTTACTTTATGCTACTCTTATCTCGTTTGATGCTGCAAGATGCTTGGAGCTTGTTGAAGATGCTAGTCTTCGATAGGCTAGGCTTTCCCCTTCTCTTCTGGCATTCTGCAGTTCAGTCCATAGATACAGCCCAATTCATTGATATCGATGCGTATGTAGTGTAGATCCTTGCTTGTGAGTACTTTGGATGAGTACTCACGGTTGCTTTGCTCCCCCTTTCCCCCCTTTCTTCTTCTTTCCGGTTCATGCAACCAGATGTCGGAGTCCAGGAGCCAGATGTCACCACGACGATTACTACTACACCGAGGGTGCCTACTACTACGTGGAGACCGCCGACGACCAGGAGTAGTTAGGAGGCTCCCAGGCAGGAGGCCTTGCCTTTTCGATCGATGTTGCTTTTGTGCTAGCCTTCTTAAGGCAAACTTGTCTAACTCATGTCTGTTCTCAGATATTGTTGCTTCCGCTGACTCTTGTGTATTCGAGCTTATGTATTCGAGCCCTCGAGGCCCCTGGCTTGTAATATAAAGCTTGTATTATTTTTAATTTGTGTCTAGAGTTGTGTTGTGATATCTTCCTGTGAGTCCTCGATCTTGATTGTACCCATTTGCGTGTATGATTAGTGTATGATTGAATTGAGGGCGTCACATTTGTCATTTACTCTATTGCTTCACTGATATCCTATTAGTAAATTTTTGAATGAATTGAATGTCATGAAGTTGAAATCATATCATGCCTAGTGGTAGCTTCATATTGGGTTTAGAAACTGAAATCTTTTGAGGCTTGACAATCACAATATTGGTCATACAAGCAATTCACAAATATTTAGTATAAGGAAGAGAACTTTCACATGCAAATACACTATCATGGAAATCTTTTGTGATTGTGAGCCCCCATCAAAATATTATATACCAAAATTGTTGACGTTGGACAAGGAAGACAACATAACATAGAAGTCATATTGTCATAGATCCTTTAACATGTGGTGCTTGCCCCCCATCTTTGCTAGCCAAACATTCCGCACCAAGTAGAGATACTACTTGTGCATCCAAAAACCCTTAAACCCAAATCTTATTTTCAAGAGTCAACCATACCTCCCTATATGCGGTATTTCCGTGCCGTTCTAAGCAAATTTGTATGTGCCATCTCTAATTTTCAAAAATAAATTTCTCTTTTGTGTGCTCGTACCGCTCGCGAGGTGGTGAGGGGTGGCCAATATTTTCCATCCTAGATGTGGTATTCTCATGATGAGTTTTTATTCACTTATCATTGCACGAGAGTAAGGAAAAGGTTTTAGGGATGCCCAGTCCCGAAATGCTAGCCATGGAAAGTGTTGGTATGGAGGGCATCCGTGGATGCTAGCCATGGAAAGTGAAAGTACGGTGGAAAAAGGAATAAACTTTATATTCTGTTTGGGAACCGCCTATGATATATCTAGCATGGAAAGTCTTGGGAGCTCTAAGTCGTTTTCGTTGGTGGGAAAAGTATACCTCTCAAAATGTTTTTATCTCTCAATTTTTGCTTGGAGCTCTGGCACCTCTACAAATCCCTACTTCCCTCTGCGAAGGGCCTATCTTTTACTTCTATGTATTTACTTTCATGCAAGATTCAAAGTTTTTCTCTCTATTCCTTTTTATTTTTCTCTTTTGGCAAGCATCATGTGGTGAGAAAAGATCTAGGCACATATATCCAGTTGAATATGGGTAGCATGAGTTATTATTGTTGACATCACCCTTGAGGTGAATACGTCGGGAGGCAAAACAATAAGCCCCTATCTTTCTATGTGTCCAGTTGAAACGTTTTGCTCATGTGTATGCGGTGAGTGTTAGCAATCATAGGAGACTATATGATGGTTGAGTATGTGTAGCTCTTACTTAAACTCTGTTGAATAAGTTGAATTGCAATTGCTTGGTGACTGAGAACATAGGTTGTTGAGTTTCAAGAGAGTTCATTGTTTGAACCTTAACATGTCAATTGGTTGCTACTATAACATGAGAAGTTTTATAAGAAAAAATTGTTGTTATGATGCTAGAAAAAGTGATTGAAATTATCATTGATCAAACTTATGCACTTTGCTAGCATTCACACTTCATAAATTATTTCTTTTATCATTTACCTTCTCGAGGACGAGTAGGAATTAAGCTTGGGGATGCTGATACGTCTCCAACGTATCTATAATTTATGAAGTATTCATGCCGTTATTTTATCATTCTTGGGTGTTTTACAATCATTTTATAGCAACTTTATATCATTTTTTGGGACTAACCTATTGACCCAGTGCCAGTTGCTTGTTTTAACTTGTTTTTTACATCGAAGGAAATCAATATCAAACGGAGTCCAAACGCAACGGAACTTTACGGAGATTTTTTCTGGACCAGAAGGAACCCAATGGGCCCGAGCTGCACCTGGGGGTGCCTCGAGGGGGGCACAACCCACCAGGGCGCACCCAGGTGGGTTGTGGCCACCTCGGTCGCCTCCTGCACCCCCTATTTGCCCTATAAATTCACAAATATTCCGAAACCCTTCGGGGTAACCCTAGATCAGAAGTTCCGCCGTCGCTAGGCTCTGTAGCCACCGAAAACCAATCTAGACCCCGTTCCGGCACCCTGTCGGAGGGGGCAATCATCTCCGGTGGCCATCTTCATCATCCCAGCGGCCACCACGATGAGGAGGGAGTAGTCCACCCTCGGGGTTGAGGGTTTGTACCAGTAGCTATGTGTTTGATCTCTCTCTCTCTCGTGATCTATATCATGGGCTTTGTTAATATAGTCGGACCATATGATTTTTCTCCCCTCTATACTCTTGATATGATGAATTGAATCTTTACCCTTCAAAGTTTTGTCTTGTCGGATTGAATATTCAGAGATGAGAACACATGATATATGTCTTGCAATATGAATACTTGAGGTGACAATGAGGTATCCTATTGATTCACTTGATGTGTGTTATGGCATTCAACTCGTGGATTCCCGCGGTGATATTGGGGTAATCTATGCATAGGGGTTGATGCACGTTTTTCTCCGACGGAAACTTTGGGGTCTCTTTATAGTTCTTTGTGTGGATTGAGTATTATGAATATGAATTTGCTTTGGTGTTATTCTAGTATGAACTCTAGGATAGATCGAACGGAAAAAATAGCTTTGTGTTATTTTAGTACGAACTCTTGAATAGATCGAACAGAAAGAATAGCTTTGTGGTAGCTTCATGCCCTACAAACAATTCCTATCTTTTGTTCTCTGCTAATAGGAACTCGGGAGTGATTCTTTACTGCACTTTGAGGGATAATCATATGATCCAACTATGTTAGCATTGTTGAGAGGTTGCACTAGTGAAAGACGGACCCTAGGCCTTGTTTTTAAGCATTGCAATACCGTTTACGTGCCCGTTTACTATTTGCTACCTTGCTGTTTTTATTTATT
Source organism: Triticum aestivum (assembly GCF_018294505.1). Classification (NCBI taxonomy): domain Eukaryota; kingdom Viridiplantae; phylum Streptophyta; class Magnoliopsida; order Poales; family Poaceae; genus Triticum; species Triticum aestivum. The sequence continues at coordinate 505,816,367 of NC_057802.1, forward strand.
CAGATTATAAAAGTATATTTCTACCATCAATATTACACTTTTATGACCATCTCTTCGCCGAACTAGTGCACCTATACAATTTGCCATTGTATTGGGTGTGTTGGGGACACAAGAGATTTCTTGTATTTTGTTGCAGGGTGGTTCGAGAGAGACCATCTTCATCCTACACCTCCCACGGATTGATAAACCTTAGGTCATCCACTTGAGGGAAAATTGCCGTTGTCCTACAAAACTCTGCGCTTGGAGGCCCAACACAAGTCTACAAGAACAAGTTGCGTAGTAGACATCAAGCATCAGACCACTGTCCTTTTCTCAACTTCATGTTCCCAGCCACTAGATGAGCATCATCATGATCTAGAATCTTGGGCTTCAATTTTCTGAGCCCTTGGGGCTCATCATCTTCTTGAACTTCTGGCTTGGGGCCTTGTTCTTCTCTACAGCAGGAATGTTCCTGGTGGATCTCTTTGGAGCTGTAGTCTTGGGTGCAGCAGGTGGAGCTTTTGACTTAGGCTTGGAGGGTGCACCAGTCTTACTGGCAGCTGTCATTAACTTCTGAGTTTTGGCTGGGGGTGCAACAGGTTCTTCCTCCTCCTCATCCTCATCATCATCATGGATGGTCTACCAATGACTCTGGCAATGGTTTTCTTGACTCTCTCCTTTCTCTTCTTCTTCCCATCAGCAGCTTCTCCTTCATCTCTTGGCTCAAGAGTTAACTCCATAGTCTCTTGTGTAGTAGTTGACCTTATGGCTTTAGACATGGGAGCTCTCATGGCAAGAGCCTTCTTCTAAAAACCTGGCTTGGTGGCAGCAGCTGCAGCATACTCCTTCTTGAGCACTTCCTTCTTTGAGGTCACTTCTTCCTCAACAACAAAATCTTCATCCTCATTGTTTGAGTTTCTTTTCTTCCTCTGTCTGGTAGCAGCTTTAGGCAGGTTGCTAGGGGTGCTTCTTCTACCCTCATCATAGCTTCCACTTGGGCTTGTACCCTCACTGACACTGACTTGCTCCTCTGATTTGTTCTAACTGTCACTTGGTTCTGACATCTCTGCAAACTGACCCTGTGAATAGATGGATATGGGCAGAGTGGATGAGCATCACAAAAAGCAGCTTGTTTTTTTTTGCAAAAATTGAGTTAAAATCTTAGTTTTAGTATTCTGCAGAAAGCATTTCGGAGCTACCGATATGAAAATCTCGGTGACACCGAAGCACTTAACAGAGTCTAAACATACAACATCGGTCAGACCGAGTTGCAGTTTGGTGACTCCGAGATGCTAGGGTTTCACAGAGAACTTGCTTTAGGTCTCACCGATCAGTACACTTTGGTCAGACCGAGTTGTACTGAGTGCAATGGCCAGGGCCAACCGATGGGACCGGAAAGTACATTTCGATCGGTCCGAGATGAGCTCGACGGAAACCTAACCCTAAGATTTTTCATCGAATCTAGTCTAAAGGAATTTTTGTGTGGATAGAAAGTTCTCATTCATGGCGAGAATCCAGGCATTGACTTTGTGCAAAGAATCGGAAGGGGAAATAGACACAAACTAATAGAACCATACCCTAACTTGGTGACGATTCGCTACGGCGGCAACGGCGGAGAGGAATCCCGTTGACGGCCGCGGAGACCTGCGGCGACGGCGCACAGGCGGAGACGGCGACGATCCGGAGACCAATGGGCGGCAGTGCTGGGGCGCGGGCTTGTACGGTTTGAAGAATTTTTCAACCGTATGGGTACGTAGAGTATATATACCTAGACGCATCTCGGTGGCACCGAGATGCAAAACCGCATGCAGTTACTGCAACTCGATGAGACCGAGTCATTCTAATCGGTAGCACCGAAGTGAAAACCTAGATCAATCTAGTGGTTTAGGTGGGACTGGGTACGAGTGTGTTAGTCTGATCGAAATTCACAAGAAGGTTTTGTAGGTAAGCCCTTGACGGATCGGTGGCTCCAAGTGCTCCTCACCCGGAGGGTCCAAAAAAGAATTGTTCAAATTTTGTGATATAGCATGAGAAGAGAAAAAGCATAGATAGCTGATAACCCACAAGTATAGGGGATCGGTTGTAGCCTCTTTCGATAAGTAAGAGTGTCGAACCCAACGGGGAGCTAAAGGTAGAACAAATATTCCCTCAAGTTCTATCGACCACCGATACAACTCTACGCACGCTTTACGTTCGCTTTACCTAGAACAAGTATGAAATTAGAAGTACTTTGTAGGTGTTGTTCGATAGGTTTGCAAGATAATAAAGAGCACGTAAATAAAATCTAGGGGCTGTTTAGATAATGACACAACTAAGTTAGTTTTAGTAGAGAGCTTTTTTTCACGAGAAAATTATTTGTCCCTAGGCAATCGATAACTACACCGGTAATCATTATTGCAATTTTATATGAGGGAGAGGCATAAGCTAACATACTTTCTCTTCTTGGATCATATGCACTTATGATTGGAACTCTAGCAAGCATCCGCAACTACTAAAGATCATTAAGGTAAAACCCAACCATAGCATTAAAGTATCGAGTCCTCTTTATTCCCATACGTAAACAACCTACTTACTCGGGTCTGTGCTTCTGTCACTCACGCCACCCACCATAAGCAAATCATGAACATATTGCAAACCCTACAGCGGGGATCCCTCACTCTTGCGCGACACGGAGAGCACCATAGGACAGCACCAATAATAAAACATGCAACTCAAACCAATCATGATCATCAATCAACCCATAGGACAAAACGGATCTACTCAAACATTATAGGATAGCCATACATCATTGGGAAATAATATATAGCATTGAGCACCATGTTCAAGTAGAGATTACAGCTGGGAGAAGAGGTTTTACACCGCTGCATAGCGGGGGAAAGAGTTGGTGATGACGGCGGTGAAGTTGTTGGTGTATCGTTGGCACGATGATGGCCCCGGCGGCGTTCTGGTGCCACCGGGAGAGAGAGGGGGGAGATCCCCCCTCCTTATTCTTCTTCCTTGACCTTCCCCCTAGATGGGAGAAGGGTTTCCCCTCTGGTTCATGGCCTCAATGGCGGCGTAGGGGCGAGAGCCCCTCCGAGATTGGATCTCTCTCTCTCTCCCTCTCTCTCTCTCTCTCTCTCTCTCTCTCTCTCTCTCTCTGTTACCTTCTGTTTCTACGCTCGCAGATTCTGGCCTTTCACCATTTCTTAAATTCCCGGAGATCCGTAACTCCGATTGGGCTGAAATTTTAACACGATTTTTATCTGGATATTAGCTTCCTTGCGTCCAAAGGACACCTCCAACTGACTTACAAGGTGGCCACAAGGGTGAGGGGCGCGTCCTCCATCCTTGTGGGGCCCTCGGGCATCGTCTCGCGTTGATTCTTTTTCCCAAAATCACATATATTTCAAAAATAATCTCCGTAAGTTTTTATCCCATTTGGACTCCGTTTGATATGGATTTTCTGCGAAACAAAAAACATGCAACAAACAGGAACTGGCACTGGGCACTGGATCAATATGTTAGTCCCAAAAATAGTATAAAATGTTGCCAAAATTATGTAAAAGTTGTAGAATATTGGCATGGAACAATCAAAAATTATAGATACGATGGAGACGTATCAATAGCTAGAGGAGGTTCTTAGGCATTCTTGTCCATCCATTTGGCCAATAAAATCCAAACAATCAAAACCACAAATGGATGTCCTCGAATGGAGAAATTATGCAATCAACATGCTCACACAATATGATAGCAAATAAAATATGTGACAAAGCATGCACAAAAACTCTAGCATCTATCAAGCAATTGGCGATGACTAGGTCATCTATATATGAGTATATTGACTTAATAGTCAAATGAGAACATTTGATCATAGGTCATACTCATCGTTTAAGCACAAGTGGGGTTACCACTTTTACATAAAGCATTAATGTGTTCACACCATTAGAGTTGCTTTGGCTCAATTCTTAGAGCAAAGCTCCCCCTAGATGTGGTATCCCCCCTAAGAGGGATGAACTAACCTTGGGTTTTGTCGATGATGACTTCATCTAGATGTTGAAGATGTGGATGCTCAATGTTGATGTAGATATTTTGGAGCAATCCATTGGAGTGTTGCACTTTCAATACCTACATGGGTTAGTCCCACAAGGAACATACAAGGATATCCATAGACATAGAGTGAATTGCATATATGATGATGTCCATGAAAGCATTAGGTCACCTTGTCCATTGTCTTACCAACAAGAGGGTTTGTGACCCCATGAACTAGTGCAAGATATGAAAGTTGATTGCACATGTCCTTGCCAAAATGAATATGAGTGAAGTATGTTGGTGGAGTCACCCTCAAGAACACTCTAGTTCTTCTTCTTTGGGATCCACATCAACTTGATGGGAATCCTTGGAGTTGTAGTCGTACTTGATGAAGTAGAACTTGACGTAGTCTTGGGAACCCACTTGAACATGGCCTTAGGAGCTTATTCAAATGAGTCAATCTCTTCTTGAAGCGTGTCCTTGCCTTTTAGCTTGTGGTCTTGTGGTGGAAGATCGTCTTGAGCTTGTGTTCCATTGAAAGAAGTGGGGTCATACTTCTCTTGTTGAGGAACAAACTTCGTCTTGGGGTATTGATATTCTTCCCACTCAACTCCATTGGCATTGAACTTTCGTCCAAAACCAACACCTTGATTCTTCTGGTGCCTTCCTTGCTTGCGTACAATTTCCTCGAATTGCTTACTTCTAGCAAGGCTCTTGTAAACACCTTTCTCTATAATTCCCTTCAATAAGCTATTTTCTTTCTCAAGTGTAACTTGGCTAAGAGAATCATTAGTGGAATCAAGAGAACTACTAGAAGCAACAACATTGGATTTAACATGGTTATTGTTACTACTAGAGGAACAATCTTTCTTGTTCTTATTGATAGATTTTACTTGTGGCATATAAGTAGACAAGAGGAGACGTTTGGCAAGATAAGAAGAACTCTTCCTTCGAAGATCATCATTGATAGCTTTTAGAAACTCATGCTCTTGCTCTAAATTTAGCTTCTCGAAGCGTAGCTTCTCATGAGTCCTTAGGAGCTCTCTATGATCCTCTAGAGTTGTTTCATGAGCTAACTTAAGAGTGTTTAGTTCTTTAGTTAGACGCTCAATCTCCTTATCATTTTCATTCGTTTCATCTTGATTAGCATGATTACTAGCAAGCTCATCATAGTTTTCATCACTAGCATTGTCAACAAGTAAATCATCATCACCTAGCAAATCATCTTCATCACTATTGAAATCAGCATACTCAGGGTGTGATACCTTAGGGCCTTTAGCCATGAAGCATCTTCTAATTCCTTCATTAGGTGAGTCAAATATGTCATAGGAGTTGGATGACACAAGTGCGAGACCGGCAACACCTTCATCTTGAGTATAGTCGAAGTCGGAGTGATAACTTCCCTCAGAGTAGTCGTCGGAGTTGGAATCGGATACCCATTCACTAACATGAGCTTGATGTCTTCGTCTTGTGTAGATCTTTGATGACTCGTCCTTCCTTTTCGAATCCTTGCTTCTATGAGAGGTTCTTCGTTCATAATGATCATCTCTACTGCTTCTCTCTCTTGGAGGTGATTCATCTCTTCTACTTCTACTTTTTGGTGAATCTTCTCTTTTCTTGTAGGGAGCCGTACACTCATTGGATTAGTGTCCGCGTCTTCCACAATTGTAGCAATTACGATCATGACTAGAAGATATTTTGTCATTGTAGGACCTTGACTTGGAGCTTCTCCCTTTGCTTCTATTCTTGTAGAACTTGTTGAAGCTCTTCACCATTAAGCTCAATTCTTCATTGGAGACTTGCTTCTCACTCGATGTTGTAGGAGCATCACTTGAAGCTTTGTAAGCGCCACATGACTTGTTGTGGAGCTCTTCCTTATCCTTGAGTGACATCTCATGAGCAACAATTCTACCAATGACTTATGTGGGCTTGAGATCTTTGTAATTGGGCATCATTTGGATCAAGGTGCATACGGTATCATATTTTCCATCCAAGGCTCTTAGGATCTTCTTGATGATGAATTTTTCGGTCATCTCTTCACTTCCTAAGCCGGCAATCTCATTTGTGATGAGAGCAAGCCTAGAGTACATCTCGGTGACTCCTTCACCATCCTTCATCTTGAACTTGTCAAGTTGACTTTGAAGCACATCCAACTTGCATTCCTTGACGGACTCGGTACCATCATGCATATCAACCAAAGTATCCCAAATTTCCTTTGCATTCTCAAGACGGCTGATTTTGTTGAATTCTTTGGGGCACAATCCATTAAAGAGAATATCGCAAGCTTGAGCATTATATTGTAACATCTTCATTTCTTCCGTTGTCGCTTCACGATCCGGTTCTTTTCCATCCTCGAAGAAATCACCTTGCAAGCCAATACACACTACAGCCCAAACGGCGGGGTTATGACCAAGAATATGCATTTTCATCTTATGCTTCCAACTAGCAAAATTAGTACCATCAAAGTAAAGACATCTACGATGGTAATTTCCCCTTGCTAGACGCCATATTCTCCTAGGTTGTGAAACCAAGGCTATGATCACCAAAGCTATTGAAATCAAGGCAAATGGAGACCAAAGCTCGGATACCACTTGGAGGACCGGAAGCATGTCTAGAGGGGTGTGATTAGACTACTTGACCAAATAAAAATCTAACCTTTTCCCAATTTTAGTCGTGGGCAGATTTTAGCAATTAACACAATTCAAGCAATCAACCTACACATGCAATTCCAAGAGTATAGCAGCGGAAAGTAAAACATTGCATATGAAGGTAAAGAGAAGGGTTTGGAGAGTGCAAACACAGTGAAGACACGCAGATTTTTGGCATGGTTCCGATAGGTGGTGCTATCGTACATCCACGTTGATGCAGACTTCAACCCCCGGAGGGTAACGGTTGCACGAGTTCACGGAGGGCTCCACCCACGAAGGGTCCACGAAGAAGCAACCTTGTCTATCCCACCGTGGCCATCTCCCACGAAGGACTTGCCTCACTCGGGTAGATCTTCACGAAGTAGGCGATCTCCTTGCCCTTACAAACTTCTTGGTTCAACTCCACAACTTGACGGAGGCTCCCAAGCGACACCTAACCAATCTAGGAGACACCACTCTCAAAAGGCAATAGATGGTGTGTTGATGATAAACTCCATGCTCTTGTGCTTCAAATGATAGTCTCCCCAACACTCAACTCTCTCTCACGTATTTGGATATGGTGGAAAGATGATTTGAGTGGAAAGCAACTTGGGGAAGGCTAGAAATCAAGATTTTTGTGGTAGGATTGGAATATCTTGATCTCAACACATGAGTGGGTGGTTCTCTCTCAGAAAATGTATGGTGGAAGTGTAGGCACGTTCTGATGGCTCTCTCGCATATGGAGAAGGGGGTGGAGGGGTATATATAGCCTCCACAAAAATCCAACCATTACACCCATTTGACCCATCTCGGTGAGACTGAATAGCTAAAACCGGTGGGACCGGTTAGTTCAAATGTGAACGTTAGGAATCTCGATGCGACCGACTGGAACAACTCGGTGGAACCGATGTGCTAGGCTTTAGGGCAAACCTCATCTCAGTGGCGCCAATTGCATCAACTCGGTGAGAGCTAAGTGAAGCAATAGGGCAACAGAGAATTAGTCAAGCCATCTCGGTGAGACCGATTGCAATTTCAGTGAGAACGAAATAATTGCAACTGATAACAGTGAGTTGGCAAGTTCATCTCATTGAGACCGAGGTCCGTATCAGTGTGACTGAACTATTAGGGTTTCTGGCCGTGGCTATGTCATATGAACTCGGTGGCGCCGAATAGAAACAATCGGTGGGGCCGAGTTGGAGTTTAGGGTTTTGACATATTTGGATGGAGAAAGTGGTTGAGGGTTTTGGAGCAATATCACTAAGCATTTGAGCAAGTAGACCATTAAGCAACGCCTCATCCCCTTTTAATAGTATTGGCTTTCCTATGGACTCAATGTGATCTTGGATCACTAAAATAAAGATGAAGAGTCTTGAGCTTTTACCAATATGTGTCCTTAGCATTTTGAGGGGACCACATTTCTAGTCCATGCGATGCCATTCATTGAACTTCCTAAAATATTCATCTTGAATGGAAATTAGTTCAATGATCTATATGTTGTTAATTACCCAACCGGATACGTATTTATTTTAAATGGTGGAGCGGTCAGTTGGTGTAGTTCCAAGCAGAGCATCGTGGTGGGATCTACATGTGAAGCGGAGTATATAGCTGCTTCGGAAGCATCGCAAGGAGTCTGGATGAAGGATTTCATATCCGATCTGGGTGTAATACCTAGTGCATCGGATCCAATGACTATATTTTGTGACAACACTAGAGCTATTGCCATTTTCAAGGAGCCCTGGTTTCACAAGAGAACCAAGCACATCAAGCGCCGCTTGAACTCCATTCGTAATTATGTTAAGGATGGAGACATAGAACTTTGCAAAGTATATACGGATCTGAATGTGGCAGACTCGTTGACTAAACCTCTTCCGCGGGCAAAACATGATCAGCACCAAGACTCCATGGGTGTTAGATTCATAACTATGTAAGCTAGATTATTGACTCTAGTGCAAGTGGGAGACTGTTGGAAATATACCCTAGAGGCAATAATAAATTGGTTATTATCATATTTCCTTATTCATGATAAATGTTTATTATTCATGCTAGAATTGTATTGAGCGAAAACTTAAATACATGTGTGAATACATAAACAAATACTATGTCCCTAGTGAGCCTCCACTAGACTAGCTCGTTGATCAAAGATGGTTAAGGTTTCCTAACCATAGACATGAGTTGTCATTTGATAACGGGATCACATCATTAGGAGAATGATGTGATGGACAAGACCCAACTGTAAGCTTAGCATCAGAACGTTTAGTTTATTTGCTATAGCTTTCTTCATGTCAAGTGTATGTTCCTTAGACCATGAGACCGTATAACTCCTTGACACCGGAGGAATACTTAGTGTGTATCCAAACGTCACTTTTTAACTGGGTGATCTTAAAGGTGCTCTACAGGTATCTCCGAAGGTGTCTATTGGGTTGGCATGGATCGAGACTGGGATTTGTCACTCCGTATGACGGAGAGATATCTCTGGGCCCTCTCGGTAATACAACATCTTAAAGAGCTTGCAAGCAATGTGACTAATGATTTCGTCACGGGATCTTGTATTACAGAATGAGTAAAGAGACTGCCGGTAACGGGATTGAACTAGGTATGGAGATACCGACGATCGAATCTCGGGCAAGTAACATATCGCCGGACAAAGGGAATTGCATACGGGATTAATCGAATCCTTGACATCATGGTTTAACCGATAAAGATCTTCGTGAAGTATATAGGAATCAATATGGGCATCTAGGTCCCGCTATTGGTTATTGACCGGAGAGGTGTCTCGGTCATCACTACATGATTCCCGAACCCGCAAGGTCGCACGCTTAACATTCATTGACGCTAGAGTAGTATTGGGATATTTGATGATTGGTAACCGAATGTTGCTCGAAGTCCCGGATGAGATCCCGGACGTCACGACGTGTCTCATAATGGTCGAGAGGTAAATATTTATATATGGGAAGTCATATTTTGGGTTTCGGAATAAGATGCAGTTTTTTCGCTATTGTACTGTGAAGCTTCTAGAAGGTTCTAGAGGATTCCGGAGGGATCCAGAAGTCCAAAAGTGGGTCCACCACGACCCAAGGGCTGTCATGGGCTGAGGGGAGGCGCCCTGGCTTTAGTGGGCTAGGCGCACCAAGTCCTCAAAAGCCCATGTGGCTAGGGAAGGGGAAAAGGGGGAGTCCTAGTAGGAATAGGATTGTGCTTGGAGTCCAAGTCCTCTCCCCCTTGGCTGCGCCCTAGGGCTTGGAGGGGCTGTTCCCCATGCCCCTCCACCTATATATAAAGGGGAGGGGCACCCCAAGAGGACACACCAAGCCCTTGGCGCCCCTCTCTCCCCCGTTACTCCGTAGTTCCTCCGTCCTCGTTCTAGTAGCGCTTGGCGAAGCGCTACTGAATTAGCTCCACCACCACCATCACCACCATGTCGTCGTGCTGGTTGTGATCCCGTCTACTTCTCCGCCTTGTCTTGCTGGATCAAGGAGGAGGAGGAGACATCATCGAGCCGTACGTGTGCTAAACTCGGAGGTGTCATCCGTTCGGCACTAGATCGGTTGGATCATGATCGGATCGCGAAGAGTACAAATACATCAACCACGTTATATACGCTTCCGCTTTCGGTCTATGAGGGTATGTAGACACACTCTCCCCTCTCGTTGCTATGCTTCTCCTAGATAGATCTTGGGTGTTCACATGAATTTTTTTTATTTTCATGCTTCGGTCCCCATCAATACATATATTTCTAAACATTTGAACATTACATAGTAAAATTGTAGACCTTAGCATATTAGGCTTAAATAAAGATTTATTTATACATGTGGACATCATTAATTCAACATGTTACACTTACATCAGGTTGATGCTCACCAAATACTGAGAATCTAAAAAAAAGTTGCTCGCAACACACAAGGTTTTTTTGGGCGGTGTTTCTCCAAAAATAAGCACATTCACTTGGAGCGTGTTAGTGAGACTTCAAATAGCTAATACTGATACGGCTGAAGGAAAATAAGAATAGTTCAAAATATTACATGTCGGCTTGTCAACACGATTGAAAGAGCATGGTGCCCCCATGTTTGGTTTTGGTAGTTGATGACAATCACTGTGGACTAATGGTTGCTTTGAGCTATACTTTAAAGTTTGTCCATAGGCTTTGCTTGAAGACCATACGTTTGTTTCAAGGTTTAAAGAAGAATATTATTTGTTGACCAATGTGTTATTCATGGAGTTATCCAAAGATTGGTCATGTGAGAGTTGAGCATATTGCAAGCATGCCTTGAGGAAGAAAAATGTGTGATCATTCATGTTACCTTTAAGACACCACTTTTATGAAAAGAGAAGATAAGATACAAGGTTGATCAAGACTAAGTACAAAGAGTGGATTCAAGTTGATCAACACACAAGGCATAGAAGATATACCGAGTGAGATCAATTGATCTCACGGTATGGTAAGCATTGTCCATTACAATTTGTGTACTAACCCATCATCCATTTGTGTGGTGGTTTTATGTGAGGCTAGGTACTTTTCCATGGGCTTGCATCAAGAGGAAGATTTCATATAACACATGGAGGATGACATCAAGCGTGATCGTCATCAAGGTTGTGTTGTGCAAGTTCAAGTGGAGCATCACGAAGAGATCACATGCTTGAAGCTTTCTGTCCATTCTGGTGATAATGGACTTGTGAAGATGTGCAGAAGAGAGGCTCACCCATAGTGGAGCATGGGGGAGCGATCTATCAGTCTTCATCGAGTCAGCGCAATCAAGGAAGGTGGTCCAACTTGTGGAGGACAAGATCGACATCATCTAGCTCAAGTGGATTATGCGCAAGGCAAAGGTTTGACCTTGATAGGTTTTCTACTTTACCGGGCTCATGGTGTTAGTTGAGAGACCGGGTTATAGAATTGATTGTCGTACTATCAAGGGGGGGGGGCTCTCGAGTGAGTAGCTTGATTATATCGTTCATAGAGAGCTCAAACCATTGCATCCTTGGCATCATCTTTCTTGGTTCTTGTTTGGCTTTTCTCTATTTGAGTTTTGGAGCATGTAGTCATCTTCATGACAAGCTCAAATTCATCGAATATGCATGTTTTAGCAAAGACACTCGATGCAAATGTTTTCAAATGAAGATAGTCATCCACCACTAATGGTAAAGATCTCTCATCCTGAAGGATGCGAAACTTAATTAGGACTACAAATCTGAGAGAAAGAAACTTACTAATATATATTGGAGGAGACTAAGGGTTGTCATTTTCTCTCACATACGCATGGCAGTTTCTGGAAAGAAGGAAATTTTGAGGCAAAACACGTAGAAACTGTCGTCGTTTGATCTCGCGTCGCAACTAAAATTGACAGGAAAATGCTTTTGGTTGCCACCCCCTCCCAGGGAACGTAGAAACACGTAGAAACTGTCGTCATTTAAAAGATTGCTACTCCCTCTGTAAACTAATATAAGACCTTTTAGATCACTGTACATCAACACAAAACTGGGAAGTGAACGAGTGGTAACTCTCTACTGCCACCACCGATCACAGACACACCAACCCCACACATCCAATTTTTCAAAAAATATAACCAATAGTCTGACACGGCACACCAGTGGACGAAGGAGGCCGAGATGCAAGTCCACACAGAGAGGAAAAAGGCGTAGGAACACTCACTGGGCCAATCGACCGCCGGGACCAAGCAAGATGCAGCCACACCCAAAAACACGGATGGGCGGAACGACAACCGTGGTGGACCTCCTCCAACTGCAATGACCCGAGGCAGTTGGGTGCAACAACCCACACAAGTTATGATCACTGATAACGGACCCCCCTGCTAAATCGCCTACGCTCTCTCTCCAAACACACATTAGAATGTGGAAGAGACACAACAACACTCAGATTAGCATTGGGCTAACACACAACACATGCAATTTGACCAAGCGGGGAGCATTGCTCCACATGACTAACCTACAAGGCCCACATCGCGATCTCGAACTGACCAGCAGGATCCACCTCCCTAGAAAACCCCATAACACTCACTACTTAGAAAATTTAAGGATTTTTACAACCATGTTATTTTGATGTGACTTAGGTATATTGGCAATATGTAATGGAACCAATATGCATACCAGTTAGTGTTCATTTGTTAGGAAGGCGGCAGAGAAGCATGCTATGCGAGCCCATGCGTCTATACAAAATAAGAGGGCATGGTTGATAGTAACCTCATAGAAAAATATACCCTATTGAAACTAAGTTATGCTCACATAAAGGTATTAAACAATCAAAAATCTAATTGCATAATTTGAATTACAACTCCATGGTCCGGATCTAGTACAAGTGGTCCATTGCTAACTGTACGAAAAATAAGAGTCAATTACAACACCGGTGCTTAAATTTAACGAGAAAAGTCACTTTAATACTCAACATAAACTAAAGAAATTTAATTCAGCAAAAACAGTGCGGGGTCTGTGATTCAAACATACGGCCAAAGGTTATAGAGAAGCCGGAGATACCACTCCAACCAACGAGATCTCATCTTTTTAAAGTATAATTAAACTTTATGACAATATACCAAACATAATTTAAAAACAATTTAAAATGTTTATGTCATTTAAAAATAATTCACGTGTTATTTTAAAACATATTCACAAAATTTAAAATGAATTAAAATGTTTATATAATACAAATAGTATTAGTGTGAGGAACTGCAATCTGAGGGCGCACTAGTCTTGTAGTATTTTTAGAAAACACGTAAACTTTTATATACTATATTTTTAAACAACTTAAAATATTTATTAAAGCATGAACATTTTTATATAATACATGAACATTTTATTAAAAGGATGGAAAATTTTAAACTTCTATGAGATACGTACATTTCTAAAATTACTTTAATATTTTATTTAATATACACAAACTTTTAAAATTATAAAATATTTCCATAATTCATAATTTAGTTATATGTATTTTTGTTAAAATTATCTCATAGATAATTTATGACATTACATGGGAAAAAATTATACAATTTATTTTATTTATATGTATATTTTTTATAACACAGATTATAATTTACATATTTTTTTTAAAATTTTATAAATGAAAAAGCCTAGCATGTTGGAAATGGGCTGCACTGCTGTACGTCTTAGCCAAACGAGCGTGTTATGTTATAAAGAGAAATTTTTCATTTTTTACGTGAGATCTCGTTGGTTGGAGTGCTGTCCGTGGCCGCTATATATTGCCCTAGGTTTCTTTTTTGAATCATCGACCCGGTATAACTTTTGCTGGAATAAATTCTTAATTTATGTTGTTTAGCCATATGTATATAAAGATTAAGAATCCATAAATGACAACAAATGTGTTGGGCCGACTGGCTAGCCACGCACGCATGCGAGCAGCTTGTTGAGGGTCCGAATCCCCACCGTCCGAGCCAAGTTGTGGCACTAGTGTATGATGCGGATTTTTGGCATTGAAGTGACTTTTCTTGTCAAGTTTAAGCACCGATGGTGTAATTGACTCAAAAATTAAAACAGACAATCCCTTTCGCCTCTGTCCTCGTCTCTCGTCCTTTCTGTAGTAGGTTTTGTTCTCAACGCGGCGTTGTTCCAACGGTGTCACCTTGAATATGGAGCAGCCTCCAAGAAGTATGGCGATGGAACGCCGAGCGCGGGATAAGATTATGCTAGACCTGCTTTTTTTTTGACAAAATTGCAATACGGGCAGTTATTATGATCGGGCCGCTAATAGCGGCTCTGCTACACTTGCTCTAAATATATGTCTGTGCATGGCACTTATTTAAATCTGGACTTTGTGAAATGGTTTCTATACATGTACTCCCTCTGTCCTATAATATAAGACGATTTTTGATACTAGTGTAGTGTTAAAAAATGTCTTACATTATGGGACGGAGGAAGTATTAAAGAATTTGTTGGAGAAGCTTGTGCTTGTATCTGTCAACGGTAACAATAAACTGTCCTCCCCCGCAAAAAGCAAACAAACATAAACTGTCCTCAGCCCTTCGTACGATTGATTTCCTTGAAGAAAATGCAAATCATGACTTTGTGGGATGCTTTTGAGTTCACTCTTGTCGAGCTCCATATCACATTTAATAGTGAGAACAACCTGTACGTTTTGCTCTGTACCATGCTGATATGAGTAGATCATACTTACTTGCTGAAACACGCTAGGCAGAAACGGTGTTGATGAACGAACTCCACGCTGTTTAATCACTTTACTCTTTTTTTTTGCGGGAACACTTTACTCATTATTTAATCAATCAGTACAAAATTATATATTCTTGTATCATGCGAACATCGAGAAGAGAAACGGGAAGGCGAATTCTCCTGGACACGCCGCGCTAGGAGAAAGTGGACTATAGCGATCAATGAGATGAGAGCACGTATCCTAAGGCAAAGCCATGCTCGATCAGAGCTGTGGAAACGCCTCACAGTGTTCAGTTTTACGCTTACGCTTAAGGGAAAATATGTTCTTGACGGGCGGCCGTCAATTAGTTCCCTTGCTTTGCTTAGCAGCACAGCTTGGCGCGCAAGTCAGCCGCGTCCACCTCCTTGGCGGCGCCCGACGGCCGGTAGTACCCGGTCACCGGGTCCGGCACCCACGCCGCCTTCTCCACGCCAGCGCCCACGTCTTTCCTCGCAGCCATTGCGCTCTTCGCCGCGACGGCGGTCTTCTCCTCAGCAGCGGCGCTCCTCCCTGCTCCCTTCACCATGGCCGCGGCCGCACAGTAGCCCCTCCTACACGGGCAACATCAACAAAGAACCATTAGTATGGAACTACAGATATGCCATGAAACAACACCAGACATGGCATGAATCCAACTGCATCTCGTATCACGGCAAAGATTGCAGACCTTTGTGCGAGGAGGCTGACACAGCGCGACGCGACTCTCTCCATGGGGTCAGGATTATCTTCCTCTTCTCTTCTCTTCTATTTTCTCTCGCTGTGCTCTCTTGTAAAATGCCTCTAAATTATGTGCGATGTGAGGGGGAAGCGTGCGGGGAGGGCCTTGTTATATAGGCCAGGAAGAGAGGAGCTCGAACTCTGAGAGCCACGGAAGGAGTTGGATACGAAGGCTCATGGAAGACGGCCATACGCCTACCGAATCAAAGGTCGTTGGCCACGTGTAGGCCAAAGCGGCTGGGATCCTGGAATCCGTGGCGGGCAAGTTGGCCTGTAGGTGGAGGAGCCACCTTGGCCATGTATTGTAGGCCAAAATTCGCTGGCCAACCAACCGGGGGAAAAAGCCACGACAGCTTTCGCGCCTTCTCTCGCCGGGAATGGAATTTCGGTAGATTTTTGTATTGTCGTGGCCACGGTTCAAAGGTTCGCTCGTTCGTTCGGCGCGCCAACACGGATCGCACGCCGAACCGGCAGGTCCATTCAATGTTGCCTCCAAAGGTTCGGTGTCACGCTCGAACAGATGCTACAACCTAAGGTGTGTGTCACGAAAAGGCATCGTGGTAGTATGTGCTTTTGTTCGGTGCGCCCTCATGCGAATATGCGGCGCCGAATTAACGGTTTGTACGTGCGAGATCCGAAATGTTTGGGCACGGCACGGCCCGGGAATTCCTGGACTAATTCTTCTAGGCGCTCACGTACCGATCTTCTTTTTTTAGAGGAAACTGCTGCCTTGTTATTACTTATTAGTTCGTGACAATATCAGCCACCATATATGACATCTCTAATACCAGACGGAGAAATATGAAACCAAGTTTTGCATAAATTTAAAAGGCAGCCCTCCCTAGCTAAGTTGCGCTCACGTACCCATCTGATCGGACGCCTTTAGAGCATCCAGCCGTTGCCCCCCCCCCCCCCCCCCCCCCAAGAACGCATAAAAATCGCCCCCTGGAGACGAGCCGGCGATACAATAGGCGCTGGGGGCGGTTTTGCGCCCAGTCGTCGCCCCCAGGCGCCGAAATTGGCCCACTTTTCAGCCCCATTTCGGTGAATAAAGGGCCCATATGGGCGAGAATAGGCCCATATTCGGCGTGGTTCGCCGTGTCTCGGCGTTCAATTATCAACACAATTTGTTCTTATCACATATTTCATCACAGAAAAATCAAATACTTCAACAAAATAGTACAACAACAAATAGTTCAATACAAATTATATAGTTCAACAAATAAAAACTCATATTTCATCACACGGCGTCTCCCTTGAGCCTCCATAGGTGCTCAATCAGATCGTTCTGCAGTTGATGATGCACCTGTGGGTCTCGGATCTCCTGACGCATACTGAGATAGGCAGTCCAGGTTGCCGGTAGCTGGTGATCAACTTCGGCTAGAGGACCCTGCCTGTAGTATGGTTCAGTATCAAACACTGGGTCTTCTTGCTCGCTCTCGATGATCATGTTGTGCAAGATGACACAACAAGTCATAATCTCCCACATTTGATCTTTGGACCAGGTCTGAGCGGGGTACCGGACAACAGCAAATCGAGATTGGAGCACACCAAATGCCCGCTCGACATCCTTCCTGCAAGCCTCCTGAATCTTCGCAAACCAGGCGTTCTTGCCTCCTGCCACAGGGTTTGAGATCGTCTTCACAAATGTCGACCATCTCGGATAGATGCCATCAGCTAGATAGTACCCCTTGTTGTAGTGCCGCCCATTGATCTCGAAGTTCACCGGAGGAGAATGACCTTCAACAAGCTTGGCAAAGACAGGAGAGCACTGCAGCACGTTGATGTCATTGTGAGTTCCTGGCATACCAAAGAAGGAGTGCCAAATCCAGAGGTCCTGTGTGGCCACCGCCTCAAGTACCACACCGCAACCGCCTTTGGCGCCTTTGTACATCCCCTGCCAAGCAAATGGGCAATTCTTCCATTTCCAATGCATGCAGTCGATGCTTCCAAGCATCCCAGGAAATCCTCTTGCTGTATTCTGTGCTAGGATCCGAGCAGTGTCTTCCGCATTGGGTGTTCTCAAGTATTGCGGTCCAAACACTGCCACCACTGCCCGACAAAACTTGTAGAAACACTATATGCTGGTGGACTCGGCCATGCGCCCATAGTCGTCGAGTGAATCACCGGGAGCTCCGTATGCAAGCATCCTCATCGCTGTCGTGCACTTTTTGATGGAGGTGAATCCAAGGGCGCCGGTGCAATCCATCTTGCACTTGAAGTAGTTGTCGAACTCCCGGATGGAATTCACAATCCTGAGGAAGAGCTTTCGGCTCATCCGATAACGGCGCTAAAATGTTTTCTCGCCGTGAAGTGGAGCATCGGCGAAGTAGTCGGAGTAGAGCATGCAGTAGCCTTCGAGACGATGCCGGTTCTTTGCTTTCACCCGCCCCGGCACCGACCCACCTCGCCGCGGCTTTTCATTGCTCGCCAGCAGCTGGGCGAGGGCGGCGAGCACCATGAGATGCTCTTCTTCCTGGACGTCGGCCTGGGCTTCCTCCTCCAGCAGCGCGGCGAGCGCTTCCTCGTCATCCGAGTCCATCGCCGAGGCAGGCAAATCGCCGAACACCTTGCGCCCGGTGGGCGTGTACCCGCCGCTAAACTGCCCCTCTGCGGCCGGAAACGGTGGCCAGAAACGCCCAGCTACTGTTGGAGGGGATGCCGCGGCGAAGCTCTGCTATTTTTCCGGCAGGGAATGGCTATCTAGCGGTGAAGGGCGGCGGGCGGCGCCGGGATATAGCTAGTGGCGGCCGAGGGCGCGGGGGGTGGGAGGCGAGTCGGGGAAGAAAACCTTGACTTTTCCCCTGACGGTGTGGGCCAGCCGCGCTTTTCCCTTGCGCCGGAGTCCCCAATTGCCCCCCAGTTCGCCAGGTTCGTCCTGTGACCGTCGGGCGGATAAAAGGGCCGAACCGGCGATTTTCGGCGTCCTGGGGCCGCGACTGGGGTGATTTTTTGGCGTCGGCGCCGAAAAAGTGGCCTAGGGGGGCCTGTTGGGGGCGCGGCTGGAGATGCTCTTAGAGCAGTTGGATCTCGCGCGACCACCATCCCATCTAGCCGCGGCAGTCGTTTACTGTGATCCATCCGTCTGCAACATGAGCCATCTTACGCTCATCGGTTGCAACATGACTCATGTCGCGTTCAGGAAAACATTCATGATTGTCCCTATCATGTATTCTGGCCACACTAGTAACATGAGAAATGTTGCACTCGCCGGTTCCAACATGGATCATGTTGCGCCGGAAAAACATTCGTGGGCATTCACCGCTCTGTTATCTGACCCATTTACAACATGAGTTATGTTGTGCTCGTCGGTTGCAGTATGACCTATGTTGCGCTTTGTACAAGAACATTTGCAACACGACTCGTGTGACACCGCAATACATGAGAGGTTGCAACCCCCAATGTCCTCTACAACCCATCATGCACCGATGAGCACCCTCGCATAATGACTCCACCCTCGTAGTACCGGCTGGCGCGCACGCGCTCAGTTGCAACACTAGCAGTAACAAGTAGGCTTGCATCAGCCTCAAGCAGCACTGTCGCAGGTTTTGCACCACACCCACCAGCAACGCCCGCATGGTCCCCAGCCAACGGATCGGAATAGAACCTTGTAACACTGGCCTCCACTCTAGCACCTCCGAGCAGCTTCTTTGCAGTGATATACCAGAACGACCAGCCCGGCTGACAACTGTTGGTATTTTGATGCCCAACGGTTGCGTTGGAAGCAAGTCACATTCTCCTCTGCCCTTCATTTCATCACACTAGCCTCTACTCCATCACTCTCCGAGCGGCATACTTGCAACACCGGCCTCCACTCGAGAACATTAATAGTCTGGCGGCCCGCTATGGGACAGTCAATTAAGGGATGTGGCGAGATCTGAGGGGATGAGAGAGATACAACTGGTGCAGAGAGGAAGGTGAAGGAAATATGCCCTAGAGGCAATAATAAAGTTATTATTTATTTCCTTATATCATGATAAATGTTTATTATTCATGCTAGAATTGTATTAACCGGAAACATAATACATGTGTGAATACATAGACAAACAGAGTGTCACTAGTATGCCTCTACTTGACTAGCTCGTTGATCAAAGATGGTTATGTTTCCTAACCATAGACATGAGTTGTCATTTGATTAACGGGATCACATCATTAGGAGAATGATGTGATTGACTTGACCCATTCTGTTAGCTTAGCACTCAATCGTTTAGTATGTTGCTATTGCTTTGTTCATGACTTATACATGTTCCTATGACTATGAGATTATGCAACTCCCGTTTACCGGAGGAACACATTGTGTGCTACCAAACGTCACAACGTAACTGGGTGATTATTAAGGTGCTCTACAGGTGTCTCCGAAGGTACTTGTTGGGTTGGCGTATTTCGAGATTAGGATTTGTCACTCCGATTGTCGGAGAGGTATCTCTGGGCCCTCTCGGTAATGCACATCACTTAAGCCTTGCAAGCATTGCAACTAATGAGTTAGTTGTGGGATGATGTATTACGGAACGAGTAAAGAGACTTGCCGGTAACGAGATTGAACTAGGTATTGAGATACCGACGATCGAATCTCGGGCAAGTAACATACCGATGACAAAGGGAACAACGTATGTTGTTATGCGGTCTGACCGATAAAGATCTTCGTAGAATATGTGGGAGCCAATATGAGCATCCAGGTTCCGCTATTGGTTATTGACCGGAGACGTGTCTCGGTCATGTCTACATAGTTCTCGAACCCGTAGGGTCCGCACGCTTAACGTTTCGATGACAGTTATATTATGAGTTTATATGTTTTGATGTACCGAAGGTTGTTCGGAGTCCCGGATGTGATCACGGACATGACGAGGAGTCTCGAAATGGTCGAGACATGAAGATTGATATATTGGAAGCCTATATTTGGATATCGGAAGTGTTCCGGGTGAAATCGGGATTTTACCGGAGTACCGAGGGGTTACCGGAACCCCCCGGGGGCTTAATGGGCCATAGTGGGCCTTTGTGGAGAAGAGGAGAGGCGGCCAGGGCAGGGCCGCGCGCCCCTCCCCCCTAGTCCGAATAGGACAAGGAGAGGGGGGCGGCGCCCCCCTTTCCTTCCTCTCTCCCTCCTCTTTCCCCTCCACTCCTAATCCAACTAGGAAAGGAGGGAGTCCTACCCGGTGGAGTAGGACTCCCTGGCGCGCCCTCCTGGCCGGCCGCACCTCCCCCCTTGCTCCTTTATATACGGGGGCAGGGGGCACCCTAGAGACACAACAATTGATCGTTTGATCCTTTATCTGTGTGCGGTGCCCCCCTCCACCATAGTCCACCTCGATAATACTGTAGCGGTGCTTAGGCGAAGCCCTGCGTCGGTAGAACATCATCATCGTCACCACACCGTCGTGCTGACGAAACTCTCCCTCAACACTCGGCTGGATCGGAGTTCGAGGGACGTCATCGGGCTGAACGTGTGCTGAACTCGGAGGTGCCGTGCGTTCGGTACTTGATCGGTCGGATCGTGAAGACGTACGACTACATCAACCGCGTTGTGCTAACACTTCCGCTTTCGGTCTACGAGGGTACGTGGACAACACTCTCGCCTCTCGTTGCTATGCATCACCATGATCCTGCGTGTGCGTAGGATTTTTTTGAAATTACTGCGTTCCCCAACAGTGGTATCAGAGCCAGGTTTTATGCGTTGATGTTATGTGCACGAGTAGGAACACAAGTGAGTTGTGGGCGATACAAGTCATACTGCTTACCAGCATGTCATACTTTGGTTCAGCGGTATTGTTGGATGAAGCGGCCCGGACCGACATTACGCGTACGCTTACGCGAGACTGGTTTTACCGCCGTGCTTTGCACACAGGTGACTAGCGGGTGTCAGTTTCTCCAACTTTAGTTGAACCGAGTGTGGCTACGCCCGGTCCTTGAGAAGGTTAAAACAGCACTAACTTGACGAACTATCGTTGTGGTTTTGATGCGTAGGTAAGAACGGTTCTTGCTCAGCCCATAGCAGCCACGTAAAACTTGCAACAACAAAGTAGAGGACGTCTAACTTGTTTTTGCAGGGCATGTTGTGATGTGATATGGTCAAGACGTGATGAGATATAAGTTGTTGTATGAGATGATCATGTTTTGTTGAAGTTATCGGCAACTGGCAAAAGCTTTATGGTTGTCTCTTTATTGCATAAGATGCAAGCGCCAAATAATTGCTTTACTTTATCGCTATGCGATAGCAATAGTTGCAAGAGCAATAGTTGGCGAGACGACCATGTGACGACACATTGATATAGATCAAGATGATGGAGATCATGGTGTCATGCCGGTGACGATGGAGATCATGACCATGCTTTGGAGATGGAGATCAAAGGCACAAGATGATGATGGCCATATCATGTCACATATTATGATTGCATGTGATGTTTATCTTTTATACATCTTATTTTGCTTAGTTCGGCGGTAGCTTTATAAGATGATCTCTCACTAAATTTCAAGGTATAAGTGTTCTCCCTGAGTATGCACCGTTGCGAAAGTTCTTCGTGCTGAGACACCACGTGATGATCGGGTGTGATAGGCTCTACGTTCAAATACAACGGGTGCAAAACAGTTGCACACGCGGAATACTCAGGTTAAACTTGACGAGCCTAGCATATAACAGATATGGCCTCGGAACACTGAGACCGAAAGGTCGAGCGTGAATCATATAGTAGATTTGATCAACATAAATGATGTTCACCATTGAAACTACTCCATCTCACGTGATGATCGGACATGGTTTAGTTGATATGGATCACGTGATCACTTAGAGGATTAGAGGGATGTCTATCTAAGTGGGAGTTCTTAAGTAATATGATTAATTGAACTTTAATTTATCATGAACTTAGTCCTGGTAGTATTAGCATATCTATGTTGTAGATCAATAGCTCGCGATGTTGCTCCCCGTTTAATTTTATATGTTCCTAGAGAAAACTAAGTTGAAAGATGTTAGTAGCAATGATGCGGATTGGATCCGTGATCTGAGGTTTATCCTCATTGCTGCACAGAAGAATTATGTCCTTGATGCACCGCTAGGTGACAGACCTATTGCAGGAGCAGATGCAGACGTTATGAACGTTTGGCTAGCTCAATATGATGACTACTTGATAGTTTAGTGCACCATGCTTAACGGCTTAGAATCGGGACTTCAAAGATGTTTTGAACATCATGGACCATATGAGATGTTCCAGGAGTTGAAGTTAATATTTCAAGCAAATACCCGAGTTGAGAGATATGAAGTCTCCAACAAGTTCTATAGCTAAAAGATGGAGGAGAATAGCTCAAGCAGTGAGCATGTGCTCAGATTGTCTGGGTACTACAATCGCTTGAATCAAGTGGGAGTTAATCTTCCAGATAAGATAGTGATTGACAGAATTCTCTAGTCACCATCACCAAGTTAGTAGAACTTCGTGATGAACTATAGTATGCAAGGGATAACGTAGACGATTCCCGAGCTTTTCATGATGATGAAATCAGAAATCAAGAAAGAGCATCAAGTGTTGATGATTAACAAGACCACTAGTTTCAAGAAAAGGGCAAAGGGAAAGAAAGGGAACTTCATGTAGAACAGCAAGCAAGTTGCTGCTCAAGTGAAGAAGCCCAAGTTTGGACCTAAGCCTGAGACTGAGTGCTTCTACTGCAAAAGGACTGGTCACTGGAAGCAGAACTACCCCAAATAATTGGCGGATAAGAAGGATGGCAAAGTGAACAAAAGTATATTTGATATACATGTTATTGATGTGTACTTTACTAGTGTTTATAGCAACCCCTCAGTATTTGATACTGGTTTAGTTGCTAAGAGTAGTAACTTAAAACAGGAGTTGCAAAATGAACAGAGACTAGTTAAGGATGAAGTGACGATGTGTGTTGGAAGTAGTTCCAAGATTGATGTGATCATCATCGCACAATCCATATAACTTTCGGGATTAGTGTTGAACCTAAATAAGTGTTATTTGGTGTTTGCGTTGAGCATGAATATGATTGGATCATGTTTATTGCAAAACGGTTATTCATGTAAGTTGGAGAATAATTGTTGTTCTGTTTACATGAATAAAACCTTCTATGGTCATACACCCAATGAAAATGGTTTGTTGGATCTCGATCGTGGTGATACACATTTTCATAATATTGAAGCCAAAAGATGCAAAGTTAATAATGATAGTGCAACTTATTTGTGGCACTGCCGTTTAGGTCATATTGGTGTAAAGCGCATGAAGAAACTCCATGCTGATGGACTTTTGGAATCACTTGATTATGAATCACTTGATGCTTGCGAACCATGCCTCATGGGCAAGATGACTAAGACTCCGTTCTCCGGAACAATGGAGCGAGCAACTGACTTATTGGAAATAATACATACTGATGTATGCGGTCCGATGAGTGTTAAGGCTCGCGGCAAGTATCGTTATTTTCTGACCTTCACAGATGATTTGAGCAGATATGGGTATATCTACTTGATGAAACACAAGTCTGAAACATTTGAAAAGTTCAAAGAATTTCAGAGTGAAGTGGAGAATCATCGTAACAAGAAAATAAAAGTTTCTACGATAAGATCGCAGAGATGAAATATTTGAGTTACGAGTTTGGCCTTCAGTTAAAACAATGTGAAATAGTTTCACTACTCACGCCACCTGGAACACCTCAGTGTAATGGTGTGTCCGAACGTCATAACCGTACTTTATTAGATATGGTGCGATCTATGATGTCTCTTACCGATCTACCACTATCGTTTGGGGTTATGCATTAGAGACAGCTGCATTCACGTTAAATAGGGCACCATCTAAATCCGTTGAGACGACACCGTATGAACTATGGTTTGGCAAGAAACCTAAGCTGTCGTTTCTTAAAGATTGAGGTTGCAATGCTTATGTGAAAAAGTTTCAACCTGATAAGCTCAAACCCAAATCGGAGAAGTGCGTCTTCATAGGATACCCAAAAGAAAATGTTGGGTACACCTTCTATCACAGATCCGAAGGCAAGATATTCGTTGCTGAGAATGGATCCTTTCTAGAGAAGGAGTTTTTCTCGAAAGAAGTGAGTGGGAGGAAAGTAGAACTTGATGAGGTAACTGTACCTGCTCCCTTATTGGAAAGTAGTTCATCACAGAAATCTGTTCCTGTGACTACTACACCAATTAGTGAGGAAGCTAATGATGATGATCATGTAACTTCAGATCAAGTTACTACCGAACCTCGTAGGTAAACCAGAGTGAGATCCGCACCAGAGTGGTACGGTAATCCTGTTCTGGAGGTCATGTTACTTGACCATGACGAACCTACGAACTATGAGGAAGCGATGATGAGCCCAGATTCCGCGAAATGGCTTGAGGCCATGAAATCTGAGATGAGATCCATGTATGAGAACAAAGTATGGACTTTGATTGACTTGCCCAATGATCGGCGAGCCATTGAGATTAAATGGATCTTCAAGAGGAAGACGGACGCTGATAGTAGTGTTACTATCTACAAAGCTAGAATTGTCGCAAAAGGTTTTCGACAAGTTCAAGGTGTTGACTACGATGAGAGTTTCTCACTCGTATCTATGCTTAAGTCTGTCCGAATCATGTTAGCAATTGCCGCATTTTATGAAATCTGGCAAATGGATAAACAAAACTACATTCCTTAATGGATTTATTAAAGAAGAGTTGTATATGATGCAACCAGAAGGTTTTGTCAATCCTAAAGGTGCTAACAAAATATGCAAGCTCCAGCGATCCATCTATGGACTGGTGCAAGCATCTCGGAGTTGGAATATACGCTTTGATAAGTTGATCAAAGGATATAGTTTTATACAGACTTGCGGTGAAGCCTGTATTTACAAGAAAGTGAGTGGGAGCACTACAACATTTCTGATAAGTATATGTGAATGACATATTGTTGATCAGAAATAATATAGAATTATTCTGCAAAGCATAAAGGAGTGTTTGAAAGGAGTTTTTCAAAGAAAGACCTCGGAGAAGCTACTTACATATTGAGCATCAAGATCCATAGAGATAGATCAAGACGCTTGATAAGTTTTTTCAATGAGTACATACCTTGACAAAATTTTGAAGTAGTTCAAAATGGAACAGTCAAAGAAAGAGTTCTTGCCTGTGTTACAAGGTGTGAAATTGAGTAAGACTCAAAGCCCGACCACGGCAGAAGATAGAAAGAGAATGAAAGTCATTCCCTATGCCTTGGCCATAGGTTCTATAAAGTATGCCATGCTGTGTACCAGATCTATTGTATACCCTACACTGATTTTGGCAAGGGAGTACAATAGTGATCTAGGAGTAGATCACTGGACAGCGGTCAAAATTATCCTTAGTGGAATAAGGATATGTTTCTCGATTATGGAGGTGACAAAAAGGTTCGTCGTAAAGGGTTACGTCGATGCAAATTTTGACACTGATCCAGATGACTCTAAGTCTCAATCTGGATACATATTGAAAGTGGGAGCAATTAGCTAGAGTAGCTCCGTGCAGAGCATTGTTGACATAGAAATTTGCAAAATACATACGGATCTGAATGTGGCAGACCCGTTGACTAAACTTCTCTCACAAGCAAAACATGATCACACCTTAGTACTCTTTGGGTGTTAATCACATAGCGATGTGAACTAGATTATTGACTCTAGTAAACCCTTTGGGTGTTGGTCACATGACGATGTGAACTATGGGTGTTAATCACATGGTGATGTGAACTATTGGTATTAAATCACATGGTGATGTGAACTAGATTATTGACTCTAGTGCAAGTGGGAGACTGAAGGAAATATGCCCTAGAGGCAATAATAAAGTTATTATTTATTTCCTTATATCATGATAAATGTTTATTATTCATGCTAGAATTGTATTAACCGGAAACATAATACATGTGTGAATACATAGACAAACAGAGTGTCACTAGTATGCCTCTACTTGACTAGCTCGTTGATCAAAGATGGTTATGTTTCCTAGCCATAGACATGAGTTGTCATTTGATTAACGGGATCACATCATTAGGAGAATGATGTGATTGACTTGACCCATTCCGTTAGCTTAGCACTCGATCGTTTAGTATGTTGCTATTGCTTTCTTCATGACTTATACATGTTCCTATGACTATGAGATTATGCAACTCCCGTTTACCGGAGGAACACTTTGTGTGCTACCAAACGTCACAACGTAACTGGGTGATTATAAAGGTGCTCTACAGGTGTCTCCGAAGGTACTTGTTGGGTTGGCGTATTTCGAGATTAGGATTTGTCACTCCGATTGTCGGAGAGGTATCTCTGGGCCCTCTCGGTAATGCACATCACTTAAGCCTTGCAAGCATTGCAACTAATGAGTTAGTTGTGGGATGATGTATTACGGAACGAGTAAAGAGACTTGCCGGTAACGAGATTGAACTAGGTATTGAGATACCGACGATCGAATCTCGGGCAAGTAACATACCGATGACAAAGGGAACAACGTATGTTGTTATGCGGTCTGACCGATAAAGATCTTCGTAGAATATGTGGGAGCCAATATGAGCATCCAGGTTCCGCTATTGGTTATTGACCGGAGATGTGTCTCGGTCATGTCTACATAGTTCTCGAACCCGTAGGGTCCGCACGCTTAACGTTTCGATGACAGTTATATTATGAGTTTATATGTTTTGATGTACCGAAGGTTGTCAGAGTCCCGGATGTGATCACGGACATGACGAGGAGTCTCGAAATGGTCGAGACATGAAGATTGATATATTGGAAGATTATAATTGGATATCGGAAGTGTTCCGGGTGAAATCGGGATTTTACCGGAGTACCGAGGGGTTACCGGAACCCCCGGGGCTTAATGGGCCATAGTGGCCTTTGTGGAGAAGAGGAGAGGTGGCCAGGGCAGGGCCGCGCGCCCCTCCCCCCTAGTCCGAATAGGACAAGGAGAGGGGGGCAGCGCCCCCCCTTTCCTTCCTCTCTCCCTCCTCTTTCCCCTCCACTCCTAATCCAACTAGGAAAAGGGAGGGAGTCCTACTCCCGGTGGGAGTAGGACTCCTCCTGGCGCGCCCCTCCTGGCCGGCCGCACCCCCCTTTGCTCCTTTATATACGGGGGCAGGGGGCACCCTAGAGACACAACAATTGATCGTTTGATCTTTTAGCCGTGTGCGGTGCCCCCCTCCACCATAGTCCACCTCGATAATACTGTAGCGGTGCTTAGGCGAAGCCCTGCGTTGGTAGAACATCATCATCGTCACCACACCGTCATGCTGATGAAACTCTCCCTCAACACTCGGCTGGATCGGAGTTCGAGGGACGTCATCGGGCTGAACGTGTGCTGAACTCAGAGGTGCCGTGCGTTCGGTACTTGATCGGTCGGATCATGAAGACGTACGACTACATCAACCGCGTTGTGCTAACGCTTCCGCTTTCGGTCTATGAGGGTACGTGGACAACACTCTCCCCTCTCGTTGCCATGCATCACCATGATCCTGCGTGTGCATAGGAATTTTTTTGAAATTACTGCGTTCCCCAACAGAAGGATAATGGGTGAATGTTCTCGTGCAGAGATAAGGCTGGGGATAGAGATAAGCAGTTGGTAGGCAATGGGGACACACGTCACGCTCTCTAGGATGCTGACGTCGACGCTTGCGAGTGTTTCCCTTTTTTAGGGAGGAATTCCAAAACTTGTTGTTCCCTTGTGAAGGAAATATGCCCTAGAGGCAATAATAAAGTTGTTATTTATATTTCCTTATAGCATGATAAATGTTTATTATTCATGCTAGAATTGTATTAACCGGAAACTTAGTACATGTGTGAATACATAGACAAACAGAGTGTCCCTAGTATGCCTCTACTAGACTAGCTCGTTAATCAAAGATGGTTAAAGTTTCCTGACCATAGACATGTGTTGTCATTTGATGGACGGGATCACATCATTAGAGAATGATGTGATGGACAATACCCATCCTTTAGCTTAGCACTATGATCGTTTAAGTTTATTGCTATTGCTTCCTTCATGACTTATACATGTTCCTATGACTATGAGATTATGCAACTCCCGAATACCGGAGGAACACTTAGTGTGCTATCAAACATCACAAACGTAACTGGCTGTATAAAGATGCTCTACAGGTGTCTCCGATGGTGTTTGTTGACTTGGCATAGATCGAGATTAGGATTTGTCACTCCGAGTGCCGAAGAGGTATCTCTGGGCCCTCTCGGTAATGCTCATCACATAAGCCTTGCAAGCAATGTGACTAATGAGTTAGTTACGGGATGATGCATTACGGAATGAGTAAAGAGACTTGCCGGTAACGAGATTGAACTAGGTATGATGATACCGACGATCGAATCTCGGGCAAGTTACATACCGATGACAAAGGGAACAACGTATGTCGTTATGCAGTTTGACCGATAAAGATCTTCATAGAATATGTAGGAGCCAATATGAGCATCCAGGTTCCACTATTGGTTATTGACCGGAGATGTGTCTCGGTCATGTCTACATAGTTCTCAAACCCGTAGGGTCTGTACGCTTAACGTTCGATGATGATTTGTATTATGAGTTATGTGATTTGATGACCGAAGGTTGTTCGGAGTCCCGAATGAGATCACGGACGTGACAAGGAGTCTCGAAATAGTCTAGACATAAAGATTCATATATTGGAAGGTTACATTCGGACACCAGAATGGTTCGGGTCATTTCGGACGAGTTTCGCAGTACCGGGGGTTACCGGACCGCCCCCCCCGGGGGGTAAGTTATTGGGCCTTTTGGGCCTAGTGGTGGAAGAGAGGAGGCTGGCCAGGGAGTGGCGCCCCCTTAGCCCAAACCGAATTGGACTAGGGTTTGGGGGGCGGCCCCCTTTCCTTCTCTCCTCCTCCTCCTTCCCTCCTTCTCCTACTAGGAATAGGAAAGAGGAGGGGAATCCTACTTGGACTGGGGAGTCCTAGTAGGATTCCCCACACCTGGCTCGCCCCCTAGGGCCGGCCACCTCTTCCCTCCCCTCCTTTATATACGTGGTCAGGGGGCATCCCATAGACACACAAGTTGATCTTTTAGCCGTGTGCGGTGCCCCCCTCCACATTTACACACCTCGGTCATATCGTGGTAGTGCTTAGGCGAAGCCCTGCGCCGGTAATTTCATCATCACCGTCACCACGCCGTCATGCTGATGGAACTATCCCTCGGCCTCAACTGGATCAAGAGTTCGAGGGACATCACCGAGATGCACGAGTGCTGATCACGGAGGTGCCGTGCGTTCGGTACTTGGAGCGGTTGGACCGCGAAGACGTTCGACTACATCAACCGCGTTACTAAACACTTCGGCTTTTGGTCTACGAGGGTACGTGGACAGACTCTCCCCTCTCGTTGCTATGCATCTCCTAGATAGATCTTGCGTGATCGTAGGAAATTTTTGGAAATTACTGCGTTCCCAACAGTGGTATCCGAGCCAGGTCTATGCGTAGATGTTAGATGCACGAGTAGAACACAAAGAGTTGTGGGCGATAATAGTTATACTTCTTACCAGCATGTCAGACTTTGATTCGGCGGTATTGTTGGATGAAGCGGCCCAGACCGACATTACATGACCGCGTTCATGAGACTTGTTCTACCGCCGTGCTCTGCACACAGGTGGCTAGTGGGTGTCTGTTTCACAACTTTAGTTGAATCGAGTTTGACTACGCCCGGTCCTTATTGAAGGTTAAAACAGCACACTTGACGAAAAATCATTGTGGTTTTGATGCGTAGGTAAGAACGGTTCTTGCTAGAAGCCCGTAGCAGCCACGTAAAACTTGCAACAACAAAGTAGAGGACGTCTAACTTGTTTTTACAGGGCTTCCTGTGAAGTGATATGGTCAAGACGTGATGATATATAAATTTTTGTATGAGATGAGCATGTTTTGTAACAGTTATCGGCAACTGGCAGGAGCCATATGGTTGTCGCTTTATTGTATGAAATGCAATCACCATGTAATTGCTTTACTTTATCACTAAGCGGTAGCGATAGTCGTAGAAGCAATAGTTGGCAAGACGACAACGATGCTTCGATGGAGATCAAGGTGTCAAGCCGGTGACGATGGTGATCATGACGGTGCTTTGGAGATGGAGATCAAAGGCACAAGATGATGATGGCCATATCATATCACTTATTTGATTGCATGTGATGTTTATCTTTTATGCATCTTATTTTGCTTAGTACGACGGTAGCATTATAAGATGATCTCTCACTAAATTTCAAGGTACAAGTGTTCTCCCTGAGTATGCACCGTTGCTACAGTTCGTCGTGCCGAGACACCACGTGATGATCGGGTGTGATAAGCTCTACG
This sequence comes from Triticum aestivum, assembly GCF_018294505.1. Classification (NCBI taxonomy): domain Eukaryota; kingdom Viridiplantae; phylum Streptophyta; class Magnoliopsida; order Poales; family Poaceae; genus Triticum; species Triticum aestivum. The sequence continues at coordinate 505,847,153 of NC_057802.1, forward strand.
TTCACATACAACGGGTGCAAGCCAGTTTTGCACACGCAGAATACTCGGGTTAAACTTGACGAGCCTAGCATATACAGATATGGCCTCGGAACACTGAGACCGAAAGGTCGAGCGTGAATCGTATAGTAGATATGATCAACATAGTGATGTTCACCATTGAAAACTACTCCATCTCACGTGATGATCGGACATGGTTTAGTTGATATGGATCACGTGATCACTTAGATGATTAGAGGGATGTCTATCTAAGTGGGAGTTCTTAAGTAATATGATTAATTGAACTTTAATTTATCATGAACTTAGTACGTGATAGTATTTTGCATGTCTATGTTGTTGTAGATAAATGGCCCGTGCTACTGTTCCTTTGAATTTTAATGCGTTCCTAGAGAAAGCTAAGTTGAAAGATGGTGGTAGCAACTACACGGACTGGGTCCGTAACTTGAGGATTATCCTCATTGCTGCACAGAAGAATTACGTCCTGGAAGCACCGCTAGGTGCAAGACCCGCTGCAGGAGCAACGCCGGACGTTATGAACGCCTGGCAGAGCAAAGCTGATGACTACTCGATAGTTCAGTGTGCCATGATTTACGTCTTAGAACCGGGACTTCAACGACGTTTTGAATGTCATGGAGCATATGAGATGTTCCAGGAGTTGAAGTTAATATTTCAAGCAAATGCCCGGATTGAGAGATATGAAGTCTCCAATAAGTTCTACAGCTGCAAAATGGAGGAGAATAGTTCTGTCAGTGAACATATACTCAAAATGTCTGGGTACCACAACCACTTGACTCAACTGGGAGTTAATCTTCCTGTTGATAGTGTCATTGACAGAGTTCTTCAATCACTGCCACCAAGGTACAAAGCTTCGTGATGAACTATAATATGCAAGGGATGGATAAGACAATTCCCGAGCTCTTCGTGATGCTAAAGGATGCGGAGGTAGAAATCAAGAAGGAGCATCAAGTGTTGATGGTTAACAAGACCACTAGTTTCAAGAAAAAGGGCAAAGGGAAGAAGGGGAACTTCAAGAAGAACGGCAAGCAAGTAGCTGCTCAAGTGAAGCAGCCCAAGTCTGGACCTAAGCCTGAGACTGAGTGCTTCAACTGCAAAGGGACTAGTCACTGGAAGTGGAACTGCCCCAAGTATTTGGCGGATAAGAAGGATGGCAAAGTGAAAGGTATATTTTATATACATGTTATTGATGTGTACCTTACTAATGCTCGTAGTAGCGCCTGGGTATTTGATACTGGTTCTATTGCTCACATTTGCAACTCGAAACAGGGGCTACGGATTAAGCGAAGATTGGCTAAGGACGAGGTGACGATGCGCGTGGGAAATGGTTCCAAAGTCGATGTGATCGCCGTCGGCACGCTACCTCTACATCTACCTTCGGGATTAGTTTTAGACCTGAATAATTGTTATTTGGTGCCAGCGTTAAGCATGAACATTATATCTGGATCTTGTTTGATGCGAGACGGTTATTCATTTAAATCAGAGAATAATGGTTGTTCTATTTATATGAGTAATATCTTTTATGGTCATGCACCCTTGATGAGTGGTCTATTTTTGTTGAATCTCGATAGTAGTGATACACATATTCATAGTATTGAAGCCAAAAGATATAAGTTTAATAATGATAGTGCAACTTATTTGTGGCATTGCCGTTTAGGTCATATTGGTGTAAAGCGCATGAAGAAACTCCATGCTGATGGGCTTTTGGAATCACTTGATTATGAATCACTTGATGCTTGCGACCCATGCCTCATGGGCAAGATGACTAAGACTCCGTCCTCCGGAACAATGGAGCGAGCAACAGACTTGTTGGAAATAATACATACTAATGTATGCGGTCCGGTGAGTGTTGAGGCTCGCGGCGGGTATCGTTATTTTCTGACCTTCACAGATGATTTGAGCAGATATGGGTATATCTACTTGATGAAACATAAGTCTGAAACATTTGAAAAGTTCAAAGAATTTCATAGTGAAGTGGAAAATCATCGTAACAAGAAAATAAAGTTTTTATGATCTGATCGTGGAGGTGAATATTTGAGTTACGAGTTTGGTCTTCATTTGAAACAATGCGGAATAGTTTCGCAACTCACGCCACCCGGAACACCACAGCGTAATGGTGTGTCCGAACATCGTAACCGCACTTTATTAGATATGGTGCGATCTATGATGTCTCTTACTGATTTACTGCTATCGTTTTGGAGTTATGCTTTAGAGACGGCCGCATTCACGTTAAATAGGGCACCATCTAAATCCATTGAGACGACACCATATGAACTGTGGTTTGGCAAGAAACCCAAGTTGTCGTTTCTTAAAGTTTGGGGCTATGATGCTTATGTGAAAAAGCTTCAACCTGATAAGCTCGAACCCAAATCGGAGAAATGTGTCTTCATAGGATACCCAAAGGAGACTGTTGGGTACACCTTCGATCACAGATCCGAAGGCAAGATATCCGTTGCTAAGAATGGATCCTTTCTAGAGAAGGAGTTTCTCTCGAAAGAAGTGAGTGGGAGGAAAGTAGAACTTGATGAGGTAATTGTATCTGCTCCCTTATTGGAAAGTAGTTCATCACAGAAATCAGTTCCAGTGATTCCTACACCAATTAGTGAGGAAGCTAATGATGATGATCATGAAACTTCTGATCAAGTTACTACCGAACCTCGTAGGTCAACTAGAGTAAGATCCGCACCAGAGTGGTACGGTAACCCTGTTCTGGAGGTCATGTTACTTGACCATGACGAACCTACGAACTATGAGGAAGCGATGATGAGCCCAGATTCTGCGAAATGGCTTGAGGCCATGAAATCTGAGATGGGATCCATGTATGAGAACAAAGTGTGGACTTTGGTTGACTTGCCCAATGATAGGCAAGCCATAGAAAATAAATGGATCTTAAAGAAGAAGACCGACACTGACGGTAATATTACTGCTACAAAGCTCGACTTTTTGCAAAAGGTTTTCGACAAGTTCAAGGAGTTGACTACGATGAGACCTCACACGTGGCGATGCTTAAGTCTGTCTGAATCATGTTTGCAATTGCCGCATTTTATGATTATGAAATTTGGCAAATGGACGTCAAAACTGCATTCCTGAATGGATTTCTAGAAGAAGAGTTGTATATGATGCAACCAGAAGGTTTTGTCGATCCATAGGGTGCTAACAAAGTGTGCAAGCTCCAGCGATCCATTTATGGACTGGTACAAGCCTCTCGGAGTTGGAATAAACATTTTGATAGTGTGATCAAAGCATATGGTTTTATACGGACTTTTGGAGAAGCATGTATTTACAAGAAAGTGAGTGGGAGCTGTGTAGCATTTCTAATATTATATGTGGATGACATATTGTTGATTGAAATGATATAGAATTTCTGGATATCATAAAATGATACTTGAATAAGAGTTTTTCTATGGAAGACCTCGGTGAAGCTGCTTACATATTGGGCATCAAGATCTATAGAGATAGATCAAGACGCTTAATTGGACTGTCACAAAGCACATACCTTGATAAGATTTTGAAGAAGTTCAAAATGGATCAGTCAAAGAAAGGGTTCTTGCTTGTGTTACAAGGTGTGAAGTTGAGTGAGACTCAATGCCCGACCACTGCAGAAGATAGAGAGAAAATGAAAGTCATTCCCTATGCCTCAGCCATAGGTTATATCATGTATGCAATGTTGTGTACCAGACCTGATGTGTATCACTGGACAGCGGTCAAGAACATCCTGAAATACCTGAAAATGACTAAGGATATGTTTCTCGTTAATGGAGGTGACAAAGATCTCGTTGTAAATGGTTACGTCGATGCAAGCTTTGACACTGATCCGGATGACTCTAAGTCACAAACCGGATGCATATTTATATTGAATGGTGGAGCTGTAAGTTGGTGCAGTTCCAAACAGAGCGTAGTGGTGGGATCTACGTGTGAAGCGGAGTACATAGCTGCTTCGGAAGCAACAAATGAAGGAGTCTGGATGAAAGAGTTCATATCCGATCTAGGTGTCATACCTAGTGCATCGGGTCCAATGAAAATCTTTTGTGACAATACTGGTGAAATTGCCTTGGCAAAGGAATCCAGATTTCACAAGAGAACCAAGCACATCAAGAGACGCTTAAATTCCATCCGCGATCAAGTCAAGGAGGGAGACATAGAGATTTGCAATATACATACAGATCTGAATGTTGCAGACCCGTTGACTAAGCCTCTCTCACGAGCAAAACATGATCGGCACCAAGACTCCATGGGTGTTAGAATCATTACTATGTAATCTAGATTATTGACTCTAGTGCAAGTGGGAGACTGAAGGAAATATGCCCTAGAGGCAATAATAAAGTTGTTATTTATATTTCCTTATATCATGATAAATGTTTATTATTCATACTAGAATTGTATTAACCGGAAACTTAGTACATGTGTGAATACATAGACAAACACAGTGTCCCTAGTATGCCTCTACTAGACTAGCTCGTTAATCAAAGATGGTTAAAGTTTCCTGACCATATACATGTGTTGTCATTTGATGAACGGGATCACATCATTAGAGAATGATGTGATGGACAAGACCCATCTGTTAGCTTAGCACTATGATCGTTTAAGTTTATTGCTATTGCTTCCTTCATGACTTATACATGTTCCTATGACTATGAGATTATGCAACTCCCGAATACCGGAGGAACACTTAGTGTGCTATCAAACGTCACAACGTAACTGGGTGATTATAAAGATGCTCTACAGGTGTTTCCGATGGTGTTTGTTGAGTTGGCATAGATCGAGATTAGGATTTGTCACTCCGAGTGTCAGAGAGGTATCTCTGGGCCCTCTCGGCAATGCTCATCACATAAGCCTTGCAAGCAATGTGACTAATGAGTTAGTTACGGGATGATGCATTACGGAACGAGTAAAGAGACTTGCCGGTAACGAGATTGAACTAGGTATGATGATACCGACGATCGAATCTCGCGCAAGTAACATACCGATGACAAAGGGAACAACGTATGTTGTTATGCAGTTTGACTTATAAAGATCTTCATAGAATATGTAGGAGCCAATATGAGCATCCAGGTTTCGCTATTGGTTATTGACCGGAGATGTGTCTCGGTCATGTCTACATAGTTCTCGAACCCGTAGGGTCCGCACGCTTAACGTTCGATGATGATTTGTATTATGAGTTATGTGATTTGATGACTGAAGGTTGTTCGGAGCCCTGGATGAGATCACGGACATGACGAGGAGTCTCGAAATGGTCGAGACATAAAGATTCATATATTGGAAGGTTACATTCGGACACCAGAATGGTTCGGGTCGTTTCGGATGAGTTTCGGAGTACCGGGGGTTACCGGAACCCCCCCCCCCCCGGGGAAGTTATTGGGCCTCATGGGCCTAGTGGTGGAAGAGAGGAGGCCGGCCAGGGAGTGGCACCCCCCCTAGCCCAACCCGAATTGGACTAGGGTTTGGGGGGCGGCCCCCCTTTCCTTCTCTCCTCCTCCTTCCCTCCTTCTCCTACTAGGAATAGGAAAGAGGAGGGGAATCCTACTTGGACTGGGGAGTCCTAGTAGGATTCCCCACACCTGGCTCGCCCCCTAGGGCCGGCCACCTCTTCCCTCCCCTCCTTTATATATGTGGCCAGGAGGCACCCCATAGACACACAAGTTGATCTTTTAGCCGTGTGCGGTGCCCCCCTCCACAGTTACACACCTCGGTCATATCGTCATAGTGCTTAGGCGAAGCCCTGCGTCGGTAATTTCATCATCACCGTCACCACGCCGTCGTGCTGACGGAACTCTCCCTCGGCCTCAACTGGATCAAGAGTTCGAGGGACGTCACCGAGTTGAACGTGTGCTGATCGCGGAGGTGCCGCGCGCTCGGTACTTGGATTGGTTGGATCACGAAGACATTCGACTACATCAACCGCGTTACTAAACGCTTCCGCTTTCAGTCTACGAGGGTACGTGGACACACTCTCCCCTCTCATTGCTATGCATCTCCTAGATAGATCTTGTGTGATCGTTGGAATTTTTTTGAAATTACTGCGTTCCCAACACCTTGTGTGTTGCGTGATCCAGAGTTCTTGCATGTGCCAAGTGATGCATCACTCTTGTTGAGCACTACTTAACATCCTGTATCTTTTAAGGAACCCGAAAAGGTATATTATTAATCAAACAACAGCATTGCAAGAAAACCCCAAAAACAAAAGAAAAAAATCTAGTCCTCGGTGAATCGTCCATCCTCTTCATCACGCACATGGTAATGGTGCAGTATTGTAGTTGTCGCTGGAGTTTTGTGCCATCACTAAAAAAGTAGTATCCATGCATGCAACTGGGAAGACATTGATCTCTGTTGGGAAATGCCAGCAATGTTGATCCTGTAGGATCTGCGAACCAGAAAGTACGATGAGGCTTGGTCGGTCATATACAAACATTCATCCGAATGGTCTGAATAACCAGACCATGGAAAAGAAATATGGATTCTTCCTATGCAAGTTACTAGTGACTGAGACAAAGTTGAGTGAAATTTCGTGTGTAAGGGAGGAATCCGTATATCTACGAAGGTAAATTTGATCCATGTGTCTATCCCTATATAGAGTTGTGCAAGCAATGGCTACCTATTCCATCTCCCTATTATCAGAATGAAAGTAGGATTGGATAAGAGATTTACACATGTCCCTTATGAATACAATATTGAGTAAGATTCATTGAAGAAATGCATCTCCAAAGCAACATGTTCGTGGCACTCTCAATCCCTCCCTGGTCCTTTCTTTCATGCGGCATAGGCTTACCTCGTTGACCGCCCACATTCATACATTGTTCGTTCTATTGTGGAATCAAACAGCAGAGCTAACGTAATTGGGATTTAGAGTCTCGTACGTGAAACTAAAGAGGATTTTCAGTCTTATGCTCTACTATAAGTGCATCTAGCGCCACCCCTAATTGGTTTTGGAGTATTGACGACAAACTTGGTTGAGGGACTAATGTGTTTGTGAGAATTGCAGGGTAACACAGGTAGTAGTCCCTTATTGATTCGGTTTACCTATTAGAGATGATCCCTAAAAATGTGTGAAGCCATTGAAGACAATGGTGGTTCGTGAAGACATTCACGGTGAAGATTATGACATGAGAAGACATTCATGTGAAGACTATGGAGTGCGAAGACATAGTTGTTTCAAAGTTTCCTGTTCTTCTATGTTGAGTCATAGGAACCACCGTACTGTTAAGTGGGGTCCAAGTGAACAAAGTCAGAGTGACTGATGTGATGCTCAACCAAAATCCTATGTCTTCGAGCGAAGACAATGAGAGCAAATCTTATCCAGAGCTGGATGAGTTAGCTTTACTTGTAGCCCAAGTCAAGCTACCGTATGTGTTTGAAATCCAACCGTTGGACACGTGTCGGTTCCTTAGTGACCCAGGGTCATTTCAGACAAATTAGGTCAGGTTGCCTCCTGGCTATAAATAGCCCACCCCCTACACCATAAATTGGTGGCTGCTCAGAGTTAGTGCACGGCTTTTGTCGTTTGAGAGCAACCCACCTCCGAAGCATTTGAGAGAGAGATCCTTGCAAGGACAAAGCCCAAAACACCCAGAGCCAAAGAGTGTTAGATATCACTGAAGTCTTTCTGTACGCGTGATCTGAAGCCTTGTTACACTTGAGGACTGTGAATCCTCCAGCCGGTTAGGCGTCGCATTCTGAGCATCCAAGAGTCATTGTGGATAGTTGGTGAACAAAGTCTATGAAGGTTTGGAAGTCTACCTTGAAGACTTACCAGAGTGATTGGGCGAGGACTGGTGTCCTTATCTCAAGGGGAATAAGGTGAAGACGCGGTCTTATGAGTTAAATCTCAGCCTCCCTAACCACACATACAGTTGTCACAGCAACTGGAACTGGTCTACCAAATCCTTGTCTTCATCAAGCAACTGGTTCTATCCTCCACTTCCCCTTACTTTACAGTTTGTCTTCGTGAAGTCATTGCCTGCTTATCTGATCTGATTGACTTCACTGAGTGAAGACTACTTATTGTTTGTCTTCATACTGTCTTCCATCCTGATCCATTATACCTAGCTGTTGATAGTCTTCGTGCTTTCACTACATTGCTTAATTGACTATGGCTTTTCTAGTGTAGTCTACCTTCCGCTGCATATCAATAGGTTCATTTCTACTGTTTGTCTTCAAAGACCTCGTGTTTTGAAGACGTTCATAAAAATCTCCTATTCACCCCCCTCTAGTCGATAACTAGCACTTTCAATTGGTATCAGAGCAAGGTGCTCCATTGTTCTATGTGGTTCAGTTTAATGATGTCGCTTGAAGCTACGTCGGTATTTCCCCAAAGAGGAAGGGATGATGCAGCACAATGGCGGTAGGTATTTCCCTCATAAATGAAACCAAGGTTATCGAACCATTAGGAGAACCAAGCAACACAACCTAAACAGCCCCTGCACACAAATAACAACACCTCACAACCCGATGTGTTAAAGGGGTTGTCAATCCCTTTCGGGTAACGACGCCAGAAATGGTGCATGGACGGGAGAAAGTTGTAATAGATTGAATAAATAGATCGCAAATAAAATAAAGTGCACCAATGTATTTTTGTATTTTTGGTTTAATAGTTTTGAAAATAAATGCAAGGAAAAAGTAGATCGCAAAGGCAAATATATGAGAAAGAAGACCCAGGGGCCGTAGGTTTCACTAGTAGCTTCTCTCGAGCAAAATAGCAAACGATGGGTGAAAAAATTACTGTTGGGCAATTGACAGAACTTCGAATAATCATGACGATATCCACGCAATGATCATTATATAGGCATCACATCCAAGATTAGTAGACTGACTCATGCCTGCATCTACTACTATTACTCCACATATCGACCGCTATCCAGCATGCATCTAGTGTATTAAGTTCATGGGAAAACGGAGTAATGCAATAAGAACGATGACATGATGTAGACAAGATCTATCTATGTAGAGATAGACCCCATCGTTTTATCCTTAGTAGCAACGATACATACGTGTCGTTTCCCTTCCTGTCACTGGGATCAAGCACCGTAAGATCGAACCCACTACAAAGCACCTCTTCCCATTGCAAGATAAATAGATCAGTTGGCCAAACAAAACCCAAATATCAGAGAAGAAATACGAGGCTATAAGCAATCATGCATATAAGTGATCAAAGAAACTCAAATACTTTCATGGATATAAAAAGATAGATCTGATCATAAAGACAAAGTTCATCGATCCCAACAAACACACCGCAAAAGAGTTACATCATATGGATCTCCAAGAGACCATTGTATTGAGAATCCAGCGAGAGAGAGGAAGCCATCTAGCTACTAACTACGGACCCGAAGGTCTACAAAGAACTACTCACGCATCATCGGAGAGGCACCAATGGAGGTGGTGAACCCCATCCGAGATGGTGTCTAGATTGGATCTGGTGGTTCTGGTCTCTGCAGCGGCTGGATGAATATTTCGTCGATGCCTTTAGGGTTTCTGGAATATTGGGGTATTTATAGAGCAAAGAGGCGGTCCGGGGGGCACATGAGGTGGCCACAACCCACCAGGGCGCGCCTGGGCCTCCTGGCGCGCCCTGGTGGGTTGTGCCCCCCTTGGGGCACCCCCCAAGCGCAGCCAGGGCCCGTTGTATTCCTTCTGGGTCATAAAAATTCTCCATGGAGTTTCGTGGCATTTGGACTCCGTCTGATATTGATTTTCTGCGATGTAAAAAACATGGAAAAAACAGCAACTGGCACTTGGCACTATGTCAATAGGTTAGTACCCAAAAATGATATAAAATGACTATAAAATGATTATAAAACATCCAAGATTGATAATATAACAGCAAGGAACAATAAAAAATTATAGATACGTTGGAGACATATCAGCATCCCCAAGCTTAACTCCTACTCGTCCTTGAGTAGGTAAGTGATAAAAACAAAAATTTTGATGTGGAATGTTGCATAACATGTCATATCATATTCTTTTCTTTATAGCATGGACAATTGGACTTTTATGTGATTCAAAGCAATAGTCTAGTTTTGACATAATAATTTAGATACTCAAGCATATCAACAAGCAACCATGGCTTTCAAAATATCAACGCTAAAATAAGTTATCCCTTGCCCATCATGCTCAACCATTGATCGATTCATGAAACACACTCGAATATTAGCTACACCGTATACTTAAGTACGATCATATTGCCTCCTAGTTGGTGCTTTTATGAGAGAAGATGGACACTCAAAATTCAAAATAAAAATTGCATAAAGTAAAAGAAAGGCCCTTCGCAGAGGGAAGTAGGGATTTGTAGAGGTGCCAGAGCTCCAAGCGAAAAAACTTAGAGATAAAAACATTTTGGGAGGTCTATCCATCCCGCCAATGAAAACGACTTAGAGTTCCCAACACTTTCCATGCTAGATATGCCATAGGCGGTTCCCAAACAGAAAATAAAGTTTATTCCTTTTTCACCATACTTTCACTTTCCATGGCTAACCGTATCCACGGGTGCCCTCCATACCAACACTTTCCAAGGAATTTATTATTTGACAACATAAAGTAAATTCATTTTTGCATTTTGGGACTGGGCATCCCTAAAACCTTTGCCTTACTCTCGTGCAATGACAAGTGAATAAACACTCATCGTGAGAATAACACATCCAGCATGGAAAATATTAGCCACCCCTCACCGCTCCGCGAGCGAAACAAACACACAAAAGAGAAATTTATTTTGAAAATTAGAGATGGCACATGCAAATTTGCTTAGAACGGCAAAAGAATACTGCATATAGGTAGATATAGTGGACTCATCTGGCAAAACTGGTTTAAAGGATTTTGGATGCACAAGTAGAGATCATACTTGGTGCAAAATGAAGGCTAGCAAAAGATTGAGAAGCGACCAACCAAGAAACGGATAATCTCATAAACAAGCATTAAGCATAAATAACACTGAATAATGCACCATAAGTAGGATATAATTTCATTGCATGACTATTGACTTTCGTGCTTGCATAGGGAATCACAAACCTTAACACCAATATTCTTACTAAAGCATAATTATTCATCAACACAACTCACATATCACATCATCATTTCTCAAAAGTATTACTAAGAGTCAAGTTTATTTTGTCCAATGATCTTCATGAAAGTTTTTATTATATCCTTCTTGGATATCTATCACTTTGGGACTAATTTTCATGTGTTGCTTTTCATAAACTCAAACAAATATAAGTGAAGATCAAGAGCATAATTCTTTTTCTTTCTCTCAAAATAATTTAAGTGAAGCAAGAGAGAATTTCTTCAAAATTTACTAACTCTCAAATAAATCTAAGTGAAGCAAGAGACCATATCTTCAAAAAATACTAAGCACACCATGCTCAAAAAGATACAAGTGAAGCACTAGAGCAAGTCCATTGCTCATAAAAATTTAAGTGAAGCATAGAGAGCAATTCTAACAAGTCATGACATAATTTTGGCTCTCCCAAATAGGTGTGTCCAGCAAGGATTGATGACTTAAAACACAAAATAAAACAAGCAAAGACTCATGTCATACAAGACGCTCCAAGCAAAACACCTATCATGTGACGAATACAAATATAGTTTCGAGTAAAATACTGATAGTCATTGGAATAAAGCGGGGATGCCACTCGGGGGCATCCCCAAGCTTAGTTGGTTGCTCATTTTTGGATAATAGCTTGGGATGCTGGGGCATCCCCAAGCTTAGGCTCTTCCATCCTTTATTCCTTCATCCATCGTAAGATAACCCAAAACTTGAAAACCTCAATCACACAAAACTCAACAAAACCTTCGTGAGATCCGTTAGTGTAAGAAAGCAAACCACTACTATAAGTACTGTATTCTGCAAAAGAACCAGGGCAAAATCTCTTTCTGATAAAAAATGAGAATTTTTTTCGTGAGCGCAAAGTTTCTGTCTTTTTCAGCAAGATCAAACAACTATCACCCAAGAAGATCCTATTGGTTCTACTTGGCACAAACACTAATTAAAACAAAAACACACAATCATATCAGTGGAATAATTGTGTAAACACTCAAGAACAGAAAACAAAAAGCAAAAATAAAATTTTATTCATTGGGTTGCCTCCCAACAAGCGCTATAGTTTTACGCCCTTAGCTAGGCATAAAGCAAGGATCTAAGTTTTGTCATCTTTGGTTCACGATCCATCAGATGCCTTCATGATTGATTCATAGGGTGGCTTAATTCTTGTTCTAGGAAAGTGTTCCATAACTTTACTCAAAGGAAATTGGAACTTGATATTGCCTTCTTTCATATCAATCACGACACTGATAGTGCGTAAAAATAGTCTACCAAGAATAGTTGGACAAGACGGATTGCAATCAATATCAAGAACAATAAAATCTATGGGCACATAATTCCTATTTGCAAGAATAAGAACATCATTGATTCTTCCTATAGGATTTTTACTAGTAGAATCCACCAAGTGCAAATTCAAAGAACATTCCTCAAGATTAGTAAGACCAAGCACATCACATAAAGATTTCGGAATTGTAGAAACACTAGCACCCAAGTCACACAAAGCAAAACACTCATAATTTTTAATCTTGACTTTGATAGTAGGTTCCCATTCATCATGCAATTTTCTAGGAATTGATACTTCTAATTCCAATTTTTCTTCAAAAGCTTTCATCATAGCATCAACAATATGTTTAGTAAAAGCTTTATTTTGTTCATAGGCATGGGGTGAATTTATAATGGATTGCAACAAAGAAATACAATCAATCAAAGAGCAACTATCATAATTAAAGTTTTTGTAATCCAAAAGAGTGGGCATATCACTAGTTAAAGTTTTAACCTCTCCAAACCCACTTTCATCAATTTTCTCAACAAGAGTTTCACCCTCCAAAATATTGGGACGCCTTCTACCTAAAGTTGACTCTTCTCCAGTCCCTTTTTCATCAATTTTAACTTTACTAAACAAGGAAACAATAGAAGAAACACCAACCATTTTAAGATCTTCATCACTTTTGCGAAAGAAATCACTAGAAAACGCTTTTTCGAAAAATTCTATTTTAGCTCTAAGCATAGCGGTTCTTTTCTTACTTTCATCCATAGAAACATAAAGAGAATTAATTGATTCATCTACTTTAGGCACAAAAAATTTCATCTTGAGATTTTCCACATCATGAGCAATTCTATCAACACTTCTAGACAAATCATCAATCTTATTCAACTTTTCTTCTATGGAAGTGTTGAAAGCTTTTTGCGTGTTGATAAATTCTTTAATATTATTCTCAAGATCAGAGGTGTTCCTATTATTATTATAAGATTGATTTCCATAGGAATTACCATAATTATTAGAGGAATTACTAGGAAAAGGCCTAGGATTAAAATTACCTCTATAAGCATTCTTATTGAAATTATTTCCAGAGATAAAATTCACATCTATGGCATCACTATTTTGCTCAATCAAAGTAGACAAAGGCATATCATTAAAATCAATAGGGGCAGTTTTACTAGCAAACAATTTCATAAGAGCATCAATCTTTTCACTCAAAGAAGAAATTTCCTCAACCGAATTAACTTTTTTACTAGTAGGAGCCCTTTCGGTATGCCATTATGAATAATTTGCCATGATACTATCAAGAAATTTGGTGGCTTCACCCAAAGTAATTTCCATAAAAGTACCACCCACGGCAGAATCAAAATTCAAACCCGCATAAATTTTTTGTATGATCATCCAAAGATTTAACCCATGAGTTGGGCAATTCCTTAGCATCATTTCCATCCTTTCCCAAGATTGTGCAACATGCTCATGTTCAAGTTGCTTGAAATTCATGATCTGGGTTCTAAGGGAAATATATTTTGTGGGAGGAAAATACTTAGTGATAAAAGCATCTTTGCACTTATTCCAAGAATCGATACTATTGCGAGGCAGAGAAGAGAACCAAATTTTTGCAGAATCACGCAAAGAAAACGGAAATAATTTCATCTTCACAACATCATTGTCCACATCTTTTTTCTTTTCCATATCGCATAATTCCACGAAGGTATTAAGATGGGACGCGACATCCTCATTGTGAGTACCGGAAAATTGATCGTTCATAACAAGATTCAATAAAGCAGTATTAATATCACAAGACTCTGCACTAGTGGCGGGAGGAGCAAGCGAAGTGCCAATAAAATCATTGTTGTTGGTATTTGAGAAATCACATAACTTGGTGTTCTCTTGAGTCATGTTGACCACACAACAAGATTGCACTCAAAAACAGATCCAGCAAGAAAACGGCGAACGGAAAAGAGAGGCGAATAAAACGGCAATTTTTTGTGAAGTGGGGGAGAGGAAAACGAGAGGCAAATGGCAAATAATGTGAATTGCGAGGAGATGAGATTTGTGATTAGGAACCTGGTATATGTTGAAGATCCTCCCCGGCAGTGGCGCCAGAAATTCCTTTTGATGTCGCTTGAAGCTATGTCGGTATTTTCCCAAAGAGTAAGGGATAATGTAGAACAGCGGCGGTAGGTATTTCCCTCAGAAATGAAACCAAGGTTATGGAACTAGTAGGATAACCAAGCAACACATCGTAAACAGCCCCTGCACACAAATAACAACACCTCGCAACTCGACTTGTTAAAGGGGTTGTCAATCCCTTTTGGGTAACGGCGCCAGAAACGGTGCGTGGAAGGGAGAAAGTTGTAATAGATTGAATAAATAGATCATAAATAAAATAAGGTGCAGCAAAGTATTTTTGTATTTTTGGTTTAATAGATCTGAAAATAAATGCAAGGAAAAAGTAGATCGCAAAGGCAAATATATGAGAAAGAAGACCCGGGGGCCGTAGTTTTCACTAGTAGCTTCTCTCGAGAAAAATAGCAAACGGTGGGTGAACAAATTACTGTTGGGCAATTGACAGAACTTCGAATAATCATGCCGATATCCAGGCAATGATCATTACCTAGGCATCACGTCCAAGATTAGTAGACCGACTCCTGCCTGCATCTACTACTATTACTCCACACATCGACCGCTATCCAGCATGCATCTAGTGTATTAAGTTCATGGAAAATCGGAGTAAGGCAATAAGAACGATGACATGATGTAGACAAGATCTATCTATGTTGAGATAGACCCCATCGTTTTATCCTTAGTAGCAATGATACATACGTGTCATTTCCCTTTCTGCCACTGGGATCAAGCACCGTAAGATCAAACCCACTACAAAGCACCTCTTCCATTTGAAAGATAAGTAGATCAGGTTGGCCAAACAAAACCCAAATATCGGAGAAGAAATATGAGGCTATAAGCAATCATGCATATAAGAGATCAAAGAAACTCAAATACTTTCATGGATATTAAAAGATAGATCTGATCATAAACTCAAAGTTCATCGATCCCAACAAACACACCGCAAAAGAGTTACATCATATGGATCTCCAAGAGACCATTGTATTGAGAATTCAGCGAGAGAGAGGAAGCCATCTAGCTACTAACTACGGACCCGAAGGTCTACAGACAACTACTCACGCATCATCGGAGAGGCACCAATGGAGGTGGTGAACCCCATCCGAGATGGTGTCTAGATTGGATATGGTGGTTCTGGACTCTGCGGCGGCTGGATAAATATTTCGTCGATGCCTTGAGGGCTTTTGGAACATTGAGGTATTTATAGAGCAAAGAGGCGGTCCGGGGGGCACCCGAGGTGGGCACAACCCACCAGGGTGCGCCTGGGCCTCCTGGCGCGCCCTGGTGGGTTGTGCCCCCCTCGGGGCACACCCCAGGCGCAGCCAGGGCCCATTGTGTTCCTTCTGGCCCATAAAAATTCTTCGTGGAGTTTCGTGGCATTTGGCCTCTGACTGATATTGATTTTCTGCGATGTAAAAAACATGGAAAAAACAGCAACTGGCACTTGGCACTATGTCAATAGGTTAGTACCAAAAAATGATATAAAATGACTATAAAATGATTATAAAACATCCAAGATTGACAATATAACAGCATGGAACAATCAAAAATTATAGATACGTTGGAGACGTATCATTTAATCACCTGGAGTTTTAGCTATGTCGACAGCAGGGATAATCAAAGTCTCTGCTGCGTGCCCAGTCTTCGATGGCACTGATTACCCCTACTGGAAGAATAAGATGCGCATGCATCTTGAAGCCATTGACGTCGACCTCTGGTATGTCGTCAAGAATGGCGTTCCCAAGGTCGGTGAAGGTGTCACCGCTGCTGATGTCAAGAGGTTCATTCAACTGGATTCGACTGCCAAGAACATCATCTGTGGTCATCTGAACAAAGGAGAGTACGGCCGTGTGAGTGCACTGGAAACTGTGAAACTAGTCTGGGACTGGTTGTCCAAGGTCAATGAAGGCGTCTCAAGTCAGAGAGATTCAAGGATTGATGTTCTTCGCAACCTCTTCAACCGCTTCAAGATAAACGACAATGAGAATGTCCAGCTCATGTTCGATCGCCTCACTGATATCACAAATGAGCTTGGCGCACTTGGCGCCACTGAGATCACCAAGCACGAAATTGTCAAGAAGCTACTGAGATCACTTGACAGCTCATTCGACACCCTGGACCTGATGATTCAAGAACGTCCTGACTTCAAAGATCTCGATCCGTCTGACATACTTGAGAGTTGAGAGGCTCAACACACAGGAGTTCCAGTTATCTGAGAAGTGAGATATCTATGACCTCAACTATGGCCGAACTCGTGCTTTCAAGGCAAAGGTTGTTTCCTCATCTGAAGACGAATCTGACTGCAGTTCTGGGGATCCTGAAGACATTGGAAAGGAGCTAGCTATGCTCGTGAAGAAGTTCTCCAAGAAGAAAGGTTTCAGAAAATCTTCGAGATCCAGCTCAAGAAATGATGAAGCTTCCACTTGTGACCACAAGAAGAGAACATGCCACAAATGCAAGAAACCTGGTCACTACATCTCTGAGTGTCCTCAATGGGACAATGAGACCAAGAAGAAGAAGAAGAGCAAGGAATATGATTCTGATGACAAGAGGAAAAAATCCTCAAAGTCTTTTTCAAAGTCTTCATCAAAGTCTTCATCTCACAAGAAGAGCTCATCCAGCAAGGCTCGTGCGTTTGTTGGCAAGGAGATGGATTCAAAGGAGGAGTCTGCTTCCGAGGAGGCGGAGGTGGAGTGTGAGGAGGAATCCGATTCAGGCATGGAAAGCCTGGCTCTAGCTTCAGCTTATGTCGCCAAGTCCATCTTCAACACCGAAGACAATGGCCTCATCGCCGACGCTGATGATGAGGATGAGGATGACTCTGCTCCTACCTACTGCTTCATGGCACGTGGTGCCAAGGTAAACTCACGCGATGCTTACTTTTAAACATCTAGTGAAAGATGACTCTGAATGTGAATCTAAACCTAGCTACAAAACACTTTCTAAAATTGCAACTGAACAACAAACTGCTATGGAACATATTCAAAAGTTGCTAGACAAAAGCGATGACCTGTTGGACGCGGAAATGACTCGAACTCAGTCCTTAATTGAAAATATTAAAAATCTTCACGTTAAGTACAAGGAACTTGAAAGTCATCATGAAACTCTCTCAGCTACTCATGAGAAGCTTTCCCATGATTATGTTCAAAGGAAGCAAGAACTTGAGAACCTGAGAGCGTCTCATGAAGATATTCAAAAGGAGAACGAGTCACTTCCCGCTCAACAGATCAGTTCTGCTCAGGAAGACTTTGAGCCACCCTGTTTAAAATGCCTTGAGCGTGATAATGGTGTCTCTGTTGCTGAATGTTCTACTGGTGCTACTGTTGCAATATCTTCAACTGCTGATGTGGTAACTAACCCCTCTTCAGAGGATACCACTACTATTGCTGATGAGAATGCTAGGTTGAAGACATTGCTTGAAACAGGGATGTACAAAATCCTCAAAGGGCATCAGACACTATGTGATGTCCTCAAGAAACAGATTCTGAACTGAAACCCTAGGAAAGAGGGTGTTGGGTTCGAGAGGAAAATGAATGTTGATGGTTCATACTGGAAGCCTGAGCAGTACCCCAAAACCACATGGGTTTCTGCAAAGGAACCTTCAGTGGATCCATCTACCTTATCTGGCTTCACTTGTGCTAACCCAATTATCATTTATGAATCCTTTGATGCAAACTATAAACTGTTTAAGTGTTTGCCAGGTATATTGGTACTAACTGCAGGAATGGACCACCTTTGAAGAAGATCTGGGTGCCCAAAAGTTGTCTTGAGAAGCTTCCTGTGAATGTCATCATGACACCACCTGGGAAGAAGACAAACTCCAGACCAAAGGCTTCATATGGTCCAAAGGCTTCATACAGACAGAGAACTCACCAGAGTCACCCTAACACCAATGTTTTGCAGGGAAACCATACTCAGACTTATGAATATGAGCCTGTTTCATCAAACCGCTATGTTCATAAGACCAAGAACTTTTCTGCTTATTCTTATGAGTATTATTCACCTCCTGCAAGGCTATTTGCTAGGGCTCCAAAGCCAAAGTTCTCAGATGCTGCACTTAGACTCATTGCTTCTAAGCCACCCCTGAAGATGTGGGTGGTTAAGAAAAATTAACTCTCTTTTGCAGGGAAAGGTCTCCAGCCGGAAACCAAAGGCTTCTGATGCTTATGCTGGGGACCTAAAACATCTTGTGGGACGCAAGATAAAATGCCAGAATGGTCTTACTATGTATTTCGTCCCAGGATTTCTTGACAACATCCTATCTACCCTAACAAGGATCTGAACTTTGATAATATGCTTGTTCGTCAAATGTTTATGCTTCACATTTCCCTTGGTGAAGCCTATCCCCCAAACTGCACTTTAAGGTACGACACCAAAGGCTTCTGAGTGGATTATGTACATTGGATGCACTAACCACTTGACTGGTGAGCGAAGTCTTCTTATGGATTCAACCCTACGTCCGTCTAACAAAAGTCACATCACATTTGTTGACACTGGTAAAAGCAAGGTATTGGGCCTAGGTAGAGTTGCAATCTCAAAGGATCAGCACATGGATAAAGTGATGCTTGTTGAATCCCTTGGTTTCAACTTAATGTCTGTCTCAATGCTTTGTGATCTGAACATGATTGTGATATTTGGAAAAATATCATTGCCTTGTGCTTATGGAATCTGACAAATCTCTAGTCTTCGAAGGGTATCGAAAAGACGATATGTATATGGTAGATTTCTCTGCAGGACCACAGCTGGCCGTATGTCTTCTAGCAAAAGCTTCAGAGTGCTGGCACTGGCATCGGAGGCTAGGGCATGCTGGCATGAGGAACTTGCACACTCCCGCGAAGAAGAAGCATGTCATAGCATCGAGGGCGTCAAGTTCAAGAAGGATCATCTATGCGGTGCCTGCGAAGCTGGAAAGATGACTAGGGCAAAGCATCCCTCGAAGACAATCATGACGATGACACGCCCCTTCGAGCTGCTCCACATGGACTTATTTGGCCCTACTCACTACTCTACCCTCACTACCACTGCTTGCCTCTATGGCTTCGTCATTGTTGATGATTACTCAAGATACACCTGGGTGCACATAATTCTCTACAAGACTGAAGTGCAGGATGTCTTCAGACGATTTTCCAATCGTGCCATGAACAACTATGGCATCAAGATCAAGCACATCAGAAGTGACAGCGGTACAGAATTCAAGAACACCGGCCTCGACACTTATCTTGATACATTTGGCATCACACATGAGTTCTCCGCTCCATACACACGTCAGCAAAATGGCATCATGGAGCGCAAGAATAGAACCCTCATTGAGATGGCACGGATGATGCTTGATGAGTACAAGACTCCAAGGAAGTTCCGGCCTGAAGCCATTGATACTGCATGCCACATCATCAACCATGTTTACCTTCACAAGTTTCTAAAGAAGACTTCAGACTTGTAAGAAGCCAAACGTCAGCTATTTCAGAGTATTTGGTGCTAGGTGCCGGATCAAGGATCCGCATCACACTTCAAAATTTGCACCGAAAGCACATGAAGGTTTTATGCGTGGCTACGGAAAGGATTCGCACTTCTACAGAGTCTTCAACCTCTTTCACTACAAAGTGGTTGAAACTGTGGATGTGCGGTTCGATGAGACTAACGGCTCGCAAAGAGAGCACCTGCCAAATGTGCTCGATGAAGCTACACCTAGTGAATCTATCAAGCTTATGGGTACTGGAGAAATCATACCTTCAGAGGCACAGGCTGAAGAGGAAATCATCATTTCTGCACCTAATCAGCCTGACGCCACTGCTCAGCCTGAAGCCAATGCTGAAGATGAAGACAATGATCAGCAAGGGCAAAATCTTCGTCCAGTTCATCCTCGTGTTGCAAATGAAGTACAGATTGAGAAGATAATTGATAGCATCAATGCACCTGGTCCACTCACTCATTCAAGAGCAACACAGCTAGCAAATTTCTGTGGGCACTTTGCATATTTCTCTATATCTGAACCCAAGAGAGTTGATGAAGCCTTCATGGAACCTTGGATTCAAGCTATGCAAGAAGAGCTTCAACAGTTCGAGCTGAACGTATGGGAGCTGGTAAAGCGTCCAGATCCTCGCAAGCACAATGTCGGCACCAAATGGATCTATTGCAACAAACAAGATGAGCATGGTCAAGTTGTCAGAAACAAGGCTCGTCTCATTGCTCAAGGTTACGCACAAGTTGAAGGGATTGACTTCGATGAAACATTTGCTCCTGTGGCTAGGCTTGAAGCCATTCGCATACCGCTAGTCTATGCCAACCACAACAACATTCCTCTGTACCAAATGGATGTAAAGAGTGCCTTTCTCAACAGCAAAACTGAAGATGAAGTGTATGTTGCACAACCACCTGGTTTTGAAGATCCAAAGCGTCCTGACATGGTATACAAGCTCAACAAGACACTGTATGGCCTCAAACAGGCACCTCGAGCTTGGTATGACACACTCAAAGACTTCCTGAAGACCAAAGGCTTCAAACCTGGTTCTCTAGATCCCAATCTCTTCACGAAGACATATGATGGTGAACTGTTTGTATGCCAAATCTATGTGGATGCCATTATCTTCGGCTGCATTGACAAGAGATACAGTGATGAGTTTGGGCATATGACGCAAGAGCAATATCAGATGTCCATGATGGGTGAGCTGAAATTCTTCCTTGGTCTTCAAATCCGTCAGCAGAGCAATGGCATCTTCATTTCACAAGAAAAATATCTCAAAGATTGCCCGAAGAAGTTTGGAATGCAAGACTGCAAAGGGTATATGACGCCAATGCCAACCAAAGGCCAATTGGGCCCCGACGACAATGGTAAAGAGTTCGATCAAAAGGTATACCACTCCATGATTGGTTCTTTACTTTACTTGTGTGCATCTAGGCCTGATATAATGCTTAGCGTTTGCATGTGTGCCCGATTCCAAGCGGCACCAAAGGAATCACATCACTTAGCTGTGAAGCGAATTCTTCGATATTTGGCTTACACCCCAACACTAGGATTATGGTATCCAAAGGGCTCAGAGTTTGATCTAGTTGTATTCTCAGATGCTGATTATGCTGGTGACAAGGTTGATCGCAAGTCCACATCAGGCACATGTCACTTTCTTGGACGATCTCTTGTTTGTTGGTATTCAAAGAAGCAGAACTGTGTATCACTCTCCACTGCTGAATCCGAATACATTGCTGATGGATCTTGCTGCGCTCAGCTTCTATGGATGAAGCAAACTCTCAGGGACTATGGCATCCACCTGAAGCATGTGCCACTCTATTGCGATAATGAAAGCGCCATCAAGATTGCCAACAATCCAGTTCAGCACTCGAAGACAAAGCACATTCAGCTTCGTCATCATTTTCTCAGAGATCATGTCATGAAGGAAGATATTGATATCATTCACGTCAACACTGAAGAGCAATTGGCAGATATCTTCACAAAGCCCTTGGATGAGAAAAGGTTTTGCAAGTTACGGTGTGAGCTAAATATCTTAGAATCCTCAAATGTCCTGTGATTGGACACACATCCTAACGCTTATGCATGTTGATGACTTAGATGTGCAACACATGAAGTAACGTATATCTTCAATCACTGAAGACATACACTCTAAGTGTGAATACATTGACGTGGAATTTGACTTCGGAGCACCACGATAATTGTGCACCGTGTCTGGGTCTAATACTTCCTATACGGTGGGTAACGCCACGACCAAACTTTCTCGAAGATTTTCATTTGGCGTCATGATTGCATTATCTTCGCATTTTGTTTGTCTTCAACATTGATTTGACTTCAAGATTTATCTTCGCAATGTTGATATGGTCTGATGTATATATATATACGTGTTCTGTCCTCCATAGCATTCATTTATAGCTATGTCTTCAAACTTGTTTTTTCTGAAGTAAGTGAATGTGGTCGGACCCTAACCCCTTTTATGCTTCTTCCTCAAATTCTATCTATCTAGTCATATGCATTCTGTTGAAATGTGTCGAATGTCTTCACTTGGTCCTTGTCAGCTGAAGATACAGAGACACACATTTAAAATTGCTTTCAATGCTATATCTCTCTTGCCTGAATACCGGAGAAGCCGGAACGACCACCCGACAAACCAGGTGTGCGTGGGAACATGGAACAACTTCCCATGAGTTGCATGCATGCCACGTGTCCATCAGATGTGAACCGCCAGGGGCACCTGTGTAATTGTGCGGTGCAGCCCTTTACCTTATAAATACCTATCCCGCGCGGTCATTATATCCTCTTCCACCTCGCCATCTCGCTCAAACCCTAGCGCCACCGCTAGCTCGCGTCGATGCCGGAGATGAAGCACTTAGCTGCCGCGGCCTCTTCGACGCCGTCCTCACGCCGGCCGCGGACCTCGTCTTCTCCGCCGCCGCCGTAGGTGTCTTCCGCCGCCAAGTTAGGGCGCGGGAGATTGGACTGCTCGGCCTCCCATCTGCCTCGTCTAGCAGTTCATCTGTGGTAAATAAATCTCACTTTTTACAGTCTTTTTGATCTGTCAAATCCATCCACTTCAATCAAAAGTGGTTTCTACACTTCCAAATCTGGATTTGTCTCTTTCTGAATCTCCTATCTTGCAAAGTATGTTCACTTGTGCTTCATAACTAGTTAGATTCCTCACTTGTACTTATTCAAGGATTCGTACAAATCTGGAACCAACTCACTTCAAATAAGTGAATGTCTTCGCACTATGAGGTCAATGTCTTCAAACTAATTTATCTTCAAAATCTCCTGAGAATGCATATGACCTCTTCCCCTTCCCTCGCATCTCTAATGATGTCACAGGTACATGTCCGTGGGAGAATCCCTTGGTTCTCATAGTCTGCATTCATTTGTAGAATTCTTACAGCACCATATTCACTCCCCTGAAGCCAGTTCTTGCTTGACAAGTAGACGGAAGCCATTCACTGTTCTGAAGCCTATCTTTCTGAATATCATGGCCACTGAGAAATCTGCAAGGAAGGGTGGCAGGCAGCGCCGTGGCAATACTGCTCTAAATTTGCCTCCGAATCTGTATGAGATGTACAAGACCGATCCAAAGGAGAACTACAATCAGCGAAAGACCCGAATCCAATGGATCCGAAGATATTTGGCAGAAAAGTGGTTCAAGTACAACTTCGTCACTCCTGAATATGCTGAGAAGAATGCTATCAAGCGCCCATGGGGCGATATTCTTTACAAGAATTTTCCACCCAAGACGAAGCCTGAAGCTGTTTCTATCCTTGCATGGTCCGAGGACCTCAGCCTAAGAATGCCGACCCATCATCTCTGTTATGGTGTCGTGACGACAATCTCTTCAAGCGCAACTTTTAGTTTGCAAAGGAGTCAGTTGAAAAGAACAGGAAGGCTTTCGGACTCAACTTCAACCCTGGTCCGTCTGCCCCTGAACCTGAGGGAGTCCTGGATTAGGGGGTCCTCGGACAGCCGGACTGTTGGACTATGAAGATACGAGATTGAAGACTTCATCCCGTCTCCGGATGGGACTCTCCTTGGCGTGGAAGGCAAGCTTGGCAATACGGATATGTAGATCTCCTCCCTTGTAATCGATTCTATGTAACCCTAGCCCCCTCCGGTGTCTATATAAACCGGAGGGTTTAGTCCGTAGGACAACAACAATCATACCATAGGCTAGCTTCTAGGGTTTAGCCTCTACGATCTCGTGGTAGATCAACTCTTGTAATACTCATATCATCAAGATCAATCAAGCAGGAAGTAGGGTATTACCTCCATCGAGAGGGCCCGAACCTGGGTAAACATCGTGTCCCCCGCCTCCTGTTACCATCCGCCTTAGACGCACAGTTCGGGACCCCCTACCCGAGATCCGCCGGTTTTGACACCGACATTGGTGCTTTCATTGAGAGTTCCACTGTGCGTCATCATAAGGCTGGATGGCTCGTCTCGTTGTCAAGGACAACATCACCTCTGGGGGAGCCCTGGCTGTAGGCCAAACTCTCCGACTAGGCGGTTTCGTCATGACCGCCCGTTCGGCCGCTGCGCCGACGATGACTTCTCGGGTCATCGAAAACAGCCTCCGCATCGGCTCGGGATTCGCCGAGCAGATGGATCCAATGGAGCTCTCCTCCTTGAACGAGCTCTTGGATCGCATCGCCGCTTTGGGAGTCGCTACGGACTATGATCGGATTGGGCTTAAACCCGACCAAAGGGAGATTAACTCTCCGCCGGTCACCCATCAGATAGCGGTGGTGGAGGAGCAACTCAGCAATTCTTCCTCCATCTTGAGGACGAACTATGTCCAGATTCCTGAGCTCTCCGAGCCGGATACCCGTCTACGGGAGGACATGGCCCAAGCCTTGAACCTAGAATCAGACAGCGGGCCAGACCTTGCGGGCAACGTCCCGGAGCCCGAGCTTCCAAGATCGGAAACTCCTCCGCCCCTGGGTCTCAGATCGGGTCAGGGTTCGGACCTAAATCTACCCACCCACCCAGATATAAGTGATCTTTCCCACATTAGACAAGAGCCCCAAGAGACAGTACACCACTATTGGGCCAGATTTCGCCTTGTAATGAGCAAGGTTAAGGACTGTCGCGAGGAAGACGCAATTTCATTATTTTGCAATAATTGCACGGACAAGGGAATCCTCAACGCCATAAGTCGACGTGACATAGCACACTTCGCTCAGTTGGCGGCCATAGTACGAAAGTACTATGCGATGGAAAGCGCCTGGAAAACCCAAACAAAATTCTAGGATCCTCCGGCCCTCATTAAACCCCCAGTCCGAACTAAAAGGGTGCACTCTTGTAAGTCACCCGATCCAATTACAAAGAAGCAAAAGCCCACTACAGGGCGTGGAACCGTATTGGAGGGATGGCTTAATGGGCCATGCAAAATTCACAGTACATCGGATACCATGCCAACACACAGCCTTAGAGCATGTTGGGTACTCCGGCAGGTGGCCAAGAGCGGTGAGGATCTCCTCATCAACAATACCGCAGAGCACCATCCCGTGGAGAACAACAATACAGTATTGACAGTCTTCGAGACCTTCGCCTCAAATAATAGGCGTAAGCGAGCACTCCGCAGCCTTGCCGAAGTCTGCCACGTGGCAGCAATAAATCCATGGAGCGATACGGCTATCACCTTCAATGCCAGTGACGAACCTAAATTCCGAACAGCCCGAGCACCAGCCGCCTTGGTCCTTAGTCCAATTGTGGACGGCTTCCGGCTTACTAAAGTGCTCATGGACGGCGGCAGCGGATTAAACCTCATCTATGAGGAGACTCTTCGAAAATGGAAATAGACAGAAGCCACATTAAGCAAAGCAGCACGACCTTCAGAGGAATCATCCCTAGTCGGGAGGCACGATGTGCTGGGAAAATCACACTAGATGTGGTATTCGGCACGCCGGAGAATTATAGGTCCGAAGAAATCACATTCCAAGTGGCCCCGTTCAATAGCGGATACCACGCCCTTCTAGGGCGGGAGGCATTCACGATCTTCCAAGCTATACCCCATTACGGGTACATGAAGCTCAAAATGCCCGGGCCCAATGGAATCATCACTCTAACTAGTGATCCGGACATAGCACTCCGCGCCGAAAATAAAACAGCCGCACTGGCCCTCGAGGCGTTATCCGAAGCCCTCGCGGCCGAGGAATTAACTGCGCTGCGCTCCACAGTGGACAGGGACGACGTGATACTTGACAAAAGATCCAAGTCCACCTCTTTTAAACCAGCGGATGAAATAGTCAAATTCCAAGTCCATCCAACGGACCCTACAAAAACAGCATCCATCAGGGCACAGTTAAACCCCACAGTAGACGCCGCGCTACGGGAGTTCTTGCGCGCGAATTGGGACATCTTCGCCTGGCATCCTTCAGACATGCCAGGAATCCCACGCAGGCTGGCCGAGCATAGCCTTAACATCCTAAAGGGATTCAAGCCGGTCAAGCAAACTCTTCGGCGCTTCTCTGAGCCTAAGCGACAAGCCATGGGAGAGGAGCTAGCCAAGTTACTGGAGGCCGGATTCATTCGAGAAATAAAACATCCAGACTGGCTAGCAAACTTGGTGATGGTACCAAAGAAGGACAAATCCTCGCGCCTATGCGTCGACTTCAAGGACCTTAATAAGGCTTGCCCAAAGGATCCCTTCCCCCTCCCTCGCATCGATCAAATTATCGACGCTACCGCAGGACACGACTCATTGTGTTTCCTCGACGCATACTCCGGATACCATCAAATTAAGATGGCGGAGTCCGATCAAGCCGCAACGGCATTTATCACTCCATACGGCCCCTTCTGTTTTAACACCATGCCTTTCGGGCTCAAAAACGCCGGTGCAACCTATCAACGCATGATTCAGACATGCTTGGAGACACAGATTGGCAAAACAGTGGAGGCATACGTAGACGACGTAGTCATTAAAACCAGACACGTCGAATCCCTAATAGATGACTTGAGGCTCACGTTCGACAATCTCCGAACATACGACATTAAGCTCAATCCGGAAAAATGCGTCTTCGGCGTGCCCGCCGGAAAGCTCTTAGGCTTCATCGTCTCCAACAGAGGAATCGAAGCAAATCCGGCTAAAATCCGAGCTCTGTCACAGTTGGCCATCCCAACAGACCTCAAGCAAATCCAGAAACTAACTGGATGCATGGCTGCCTTAAGCCGCTACATCTCCCGACTAGGAGAAAAGGCACTGCCTCTTTATCACCTTCTTCGGCGCACCGAACACTTCGAATGGACGGATGCGGCCACGGCCGGATTAGAAGAAATAAAAGCCGTTTTGGCCACAAACCCAATCTTGGCCGCACCTAACGTCGGCGAACCAATGCTGCTATATATAGCGGCAACACACCAAGTTGTAAGCGCAGTGCTCGTCGTCGAACGAGAGATGGACGGACATAAGTTCCCGCTTCAAAAGCCGGTATACTATGTATCCACTGTCCTCACTCCATGCAAATCACGGTACCCACATTATCAAAAGATAGCATACGCGGTCTTCATGGCATCCCGGAAACTACGACACTACTTTCAAGAGTGCTCAATTACGGTGGCCTCTGAAGTACCACTCAACAACATAATAAACAACCGCGAGGCCACGGGCCGGATTGCTAAATGGGCTATTGAGCTCCTCCCGTTCGACATAATATACAAACCACGGCGAGCCATTAAGTCACAAGTACTGGCTGATTTCGTCGCCGAATGGACAGAAGCCGAACTCCCTAAAGAGTACGGCGCGTACTCCAATTGGATTATGCACTTTGACGGCTCTAAAATGCTGGCTGGTCTGGGGGCTGGCGTCGTCCTGACATCCCCCACCGGAGATACAGTCCAATACGTACTCCAAATACTATACACAGACTCCAACAACGCAGCAGAATATGAGGCCCTGTTACATGGTCTCCGGATGGCAGTCTCCATGGGCATTCAACGCCTGGAGGTGCGTGGGGACTCGAACCTCGCAATATCTCAAATAAATGGAGACTTCGACGCCAAGGATCCAAAAATGGCGGCTTATCGCAACGCCGTCCTCAAAATGTCAGCTCGGTTCGAGGGGCTTGAATTCCACCATGTGGCCCGGGAAAACAATCAGGCGGCGGATATCCTCGCCCGCATCGGCGCTAAGCGCGACCCTGTCCCACCTAATATCTTCTTGGAAAGGCTGTTTAAGCCATCCGTGGTATGGGAAGGAGAGACCGGTAACAATAGTCCGGACCCGGCCACAACACCAGATACCGAACACTCTGACATAATCGGAGGCTCTGCCACCGAAATAACACCTTCCGCCCACGTGATAATGGCTGTCATCGCCCCGTGGACAGAACCATTCCTGGCCTACCTAACTCGGCAGGAACTACCCGAGGACCCAAACGAGGCGCGCTGCATTGTGCGGCGGTCTAAAGCCTACAAGGTCCACGAGGGAGAGCTTTATAAGAAAAGCGCTACCGGAGTCCTTCAAAGGTGCATCTCCGAAGAGGAAGGACGGAAACTTTTGGCAGAAATTCATGCTGGACTTGGCGGCCACCACGCCGCAGCCCGGGCCCTTGTAAGCAAGGCCTTCCGTACAGGTTTCTACTGGCCGACGGCCCGAGCAGACGCACAGGACCTCGTTCAACGTTGCGTCGGTTGCCAGCTTTTTGCAAACCAAAGCCATATGCCGCCTACCGCTCTCCAAACAATCCCCATCACTTGGCCCTTTGCGGTCTGGGGGCTTGATATGGTCGGACCCCTTAAAGGGGGAAGCCATAAGAAAAAATACCTATTGGTCATGGTGGACAAATTCACCAAATGGATAGAAGCCAAACCAGTTAAAACGGCCGAATCCGGACCAGTGATAGACTTCATATCCGGGGTTGTACACCGTTATGGCGTCCCCCACAGCATCATCACCGATAACGGCTCGAACTTTACAGCCGACGAGGTAAAACTTTGGTGCAGCAACATGGGCATCAAGCTCGATTATGCTTCTGTCTATCACCCGCAAACTAACGGTCAAGTCGAGCGAGCAAATGGTCTTATCATGAGCGGCATTAAACCCAGATTAGTGCGATCCTTGAAGGAATCCGATACGCACTGGGTAGAGGAGCTCGACTCCGTACTATGGGGGCTGCGGACCACGCCGAATCGCACTACCGGATACACACCGTTTTTTATGGTGTACGGCGCAGAGGCGGTACTGCCCTGCGACATAATTCATGACTCACCTCGAGTGCGCATGTATGAAGAGAAAGAAGCCGAGCTTGATCGGCAGGACAGTTTGGACGCCCTGGAGGAGGAGCGTGACGTGGCAAAAGCCCGTTCCGCATTCTATCAGCAACAGGCTCGAAGGTATCAAAGCAGAGAAGTACGGGCCAAAACTTATAACGTTGGCGAACTCGTTCTACGCCTACCGGAGAAGAAAAGAACAAGCTCAAGCCCAAATGGGAAGGTCCCTTCGTTATTGACCAAATTCTGACCGGTGGAGCGTACCGTCTGCGGGATGCATCGGATAATCGACTCGAGCCAAACCCATGGAACGCAGCCAGACTCCGAAGGTTCTACGCCTAGTGCCGGACTCGGTGTTCGTCTCCTTACCTCTGTCAATTTTTTATATATTCATTATCTGTCTTTTCTTTCTTTCTCTCTTTCTTGCCTTTTCTTTTTTTCTTTAAGGCCTTCAAAGGCTAAAATGTGTCTCGACTACACAATATTGACGCGCTAGCTGCGCTCATGATACCTGGGGGCTTCTTATACAGAAGCTTGATATAGCTACGTTCCGGGCTCTAGGCCCCACACATGTGTTACTTTTCACATGTACCTTTTTTTGCCACTATGTGCATCGATATGACTTAAGTTTTGGCCAAGCTGGGTTGCCTGGCTCTTGTGTTTATGCCCTACGTTCCCGTTAATTCGGCTAGGGCATAAGGGGAGCACCTCTGCGATTGTTACTACCGGGTCAGCCGGATGTGTACCTCAGACTGGGTGAAGCCGAAAGCTAGGGTTCTTAAGGGAATATTCGGTCGGTGAATAAAAGACGATTTCTATTTATTGTACTACATGCCCCCAGAAGTTTATATCATGCGTCTCTTTTCGCAGCCGGACATGCGCATTAATGCATGTGTACCCATGGAAAGGAACCCTTAACGGAACTATTCTCCCTGGAAGATGTTTCTTACTATCCATGTAATATAACGTAGCTAGTTGGGTACTTGTCTGTTCAAGCACTTATGACCCCTACGCCTGGTTTCCACGCATATCCCGGTTTTTACATAACTGAGCGGGTATTCAGATACACTCCGGACTGTCGGGTCCGGAGGTTGAAGCGAAAGGGTCCGCCATGACAAATGATTTACAATCCGGCTAGGGACAATATATGTCACTTGAAGTACACAGTCACTTAGACTGACTAAATTCTTCTTCTATACCATCCAACAGGCTGTCTAGCCTACAGTCCTGTTGAGAATACTTTGCGGCTAATTCTACCTGGTCATAAACCAAACTGACGGGGATCTCTTTCCCGTCAGGCCCCACAGGTCCGACCTCGACCATGTGGTTCGGGTCAGCCTTGGTATATCGCGTCTTCACCATGTCCCAGGCTTCCCTTGCACCTTGTAGGCAGGCTGATATCTTCCATAATCGGAAGCGCCGCCGCGCTCCCTTGAGCTTTTCTACAAGCTCTCTCATGCCTCCTGGCAGGGAGGCGGATGGCCACAAGGCTTGGGCAACGCCCTGCATCACCTGTCGTACTTGTTCGTGCAGTTGTGAGAGCTCTGGCAGAAGATCGCCTGTAGACCCGGGCATCTCCTCCGTGGGACGACCTGTCAGCATACCTACAGATATAACTCTGTCAGCCGGTTTCTTCGCCGAACTCTTTAAAAGTTCGTTCAAGCACTTACTGAAAATGCCGCGTCGAAGCCTCTTATTCTCCTTTACGGAGTCAGCAAGCTGGGCTCGAACATCTTTAAGTTCAACGCCCAGCCGGGTATTGGCGTCTTGGAGATCGTTTTTCTCCCGCCTAACCCGTGTAAGCACGCGCTCGCCAGCCTTTAGCTGTCGGTTAGCATGTTGCTCATCCCCTCGCACGACCTCCGGATTCACTCCAGAGTCATCTGCAGAATCTATTGTTAGATTTGCACGCATGCCGCATACTACCTGATACACGACATTCTTTGCAATGAAAACAAGTGTTACCTGATGGGGCCTTCTCGGACTCCTTCACTGCGGCAACTGCGGCCTGAAGCTGGGCTTTGCACTCCTCCAGCTCTAGAGACAACTGGGTATTCTTCTCCGTAAGAACCTATGCAAACAATGATCCTTAAATCAGTTGTGCCAACTGTTTCAAGTCTCAGGGGCTACTGATATACATAATTATTAGATTTCCTTACCCGTATATCCTTTACATACTGGTCCGTGGCTCTGGCAAGACCATTTTGAGCAGCTCGGATGTACGCGTCTCCTGAGTTGAAGGCATCGAACGCCTCTTGGGAGAAACAAGCGTCACGGAGTACGGCCCGGCGACGCCTGTGATTCATGGCACTCTCCACTTCGGAATTCATAGCAGACAGCCTATCTGCATCCTCTGTAGGAGGAACATCCGGTGTTGGCCCCATGTTAGCGTCCGCCTCTAAGTCCGGCTCTGGAGACCGGCTGGTGGAGGCGTGGCCGGCAACCTCTCCGGACATATTCCGGCGAGCGTTTTTCCTACTAGGAAACATGGACGTTATTATATATTTTAAAAGACGACAACCACGGAGCGGGGTTCTGTTTCATACCTCTGCGATGGCGTCTCAGTCCTGACTGCCTTCCTTTTAAGCCTACCCGGCTTTGGTGCCCCTTGTTGGTGAGTCACTGCGGGTTCGGCATGGCGTCCCGAGGGCCTTCCCTGTAAGACACCATATGTGTGCGGTAGGTGAAGTGCAGAAAAAGGGATCCTTCTCGGAAGTTGGGACTCCGGTTTTACTTACATGCGATGCAGGGAGTAGTCCAGGATAATCGGCTATGATGGCCACCATGGCATCATCGCAGCTCAATTGATAGAACATCCTGTCAATCAGCTCCACAAATGTGTCCGGATCCTCTTCGAGTCCGGGGTCGAGGGCCCGGTCAGGGTCCTCTGGTTGTGGAGGCGGGCTGTGGACCTCCCTTACAGCTTTTCGTAGTTCCTGCTATGAAACAGCAAGGTAAATACTTATGACGAAGAATGCAGGAAGGTTGGGAGTAAAAAGTGGCAGCTCACCCAGCTTGGAGGATTGTACATGAAGAATCCATCCCGTGGCTTAATGCGGATGAACTCCTCTTCCTCTCCTTTGTACAAATCGGACAAAATTTTTGCTAGAGCAGCGACTGAGTCCGGTCCCTTACGACCGCAGCAGGTGGCATCGTCTTCTCCGTTGAAGTGCCACATGGGTTGCCCCCGATATTGAAGTGGATGTACCCCCCGCATTATACATATTGACATAACCTCCATTACTTTCAATCCTGACTGGGCCAGCGTCTGTATCCGACTCATCAGGTAAAGAACTTCCCCGTTATCTTCCTCCTGAGGGCTCCGAGGGTGCCAGCTGCAGCGTTTCTTCAAGGGAGCGTTGTCAAACTCAGGAAGGCCCATCCGAATAGGGTCCGGAAGAGGAACGTCCTCCATATAAAACCACTCCGAAGGCCAGTCCTCGGATGTCTTCTTCGGAGTACCGGACAGGTATCCGGTCCCGGCGATGCGCCATATTTCGGCTCCGCTCACTTGGTATATTAACCCCTCCTGTGTACGGGGTACGAGGCAGAATAGCCTCTTCCATAGCTCGAAATGAGCTTCGCAGCCCAGAAACAGCTCGCAAAGGGCGACATAGCCAGCGATGTGTAATATGGAGGCGGGAGTAAAATTATGCAGCTGGAGGCCGTAGAACTCCAGGAGCCCGCGGAGGAACGGATGAATTGGAAATCCAAGCCCTCTTAATAAGTAAGGGACAAGGCATACCCGCTCCCCCATGGATGGGTTGGGAAAGCTCTCCGCTTGCTCCCCGCCATTGTAGGTGGCGAGCCCGGCTCGAACGGGGACCATATACGCTGGAGGGAGAAATCCCTGGGTCTGTAACTCTACTAATTGGCTGTGGGGGACGGAACACTTCTTCCAATTGCCGGGCTTAGGGCTACGGGAGCGAGAGGAGGAGCTGCGATGGCCGGCCATGTTGGAATGGATTTTTTCCGGGCGCGCTCCGATGGATACTCGCTGTGGGAGGATGGTGTGATCTGGATCTGAGAATCCCCGTCTCTTTAATAGACGATTTACTCGCATGGCTAGGGTGGCAAATGTAAAAATGCCCTGGCTTCTCGCATTCGCTCGACACGTGGAAGATAGCCATTATTAGGCGCGGAAGCCAAGGAGTGCAACATTTATGGGAAGCCGGACACTACTCAACAGGTACTCAGAATTTGGAGAAGAACCCGCCTTGCAATGCCGAAGACAATCTGCGTGCCGGACTCATCGCCATTGAAGCCTGGTTTGGGGGCTACTGAGGGAGTCCTGGATTAGGGGGTCCTCGGACAGCCGGACTATATACTTTAGCCGGACTGTTGGACTATGAAGATACAAGATTGAAGACTTCGTCCCGTGTCCGGATGGGACTCTCCTTGGCGTGGAAGGCAAGCTTGGCAATACGGATATGTAGATCTCCTCCCTTGTAACCGACTCTGTGTAACCCTAGCCCCCTCCGGTGTCTATATAAACTGGAGGGTTTAGTCCGTAGGACAACAACAATCATACCATAGGCTAGCTTCTAGGGTTTAGCCTCTACGATCTCGTGGTAGATCAACTCTTGTAACACTCATATCATCAAGATCAATCAAGCAGGAAGTAGGGTATTACCTCCATCGAGAGGGCCCGAACCTGGGTAAACATCGTGTCCCCCGCCTCCTGTTACCATCCGCCTTAGACGCACAGTTCGGGACCCCCTACCCGAGATCCACCGGTTTTGACACCGACAATGGTGTCATGACGACAATCTCTTCAAGCGCAACTTTCAGTTTGCAAAGGAGTCAGCTGAAAAGAACAGGAAGGCTTTCAGACTCAACTTCAACCCTGGTCCGTCTGCTTCAAGACAGGATGGCACACGTGAAGCCAATCCCAATGTCATCGGCCCCTTCAATAGCTTCGATGGGCTCCTCTCCCACATTGCTGCGTAGAGGGCCACGGTGGATCAATCTGCTGATGACGCAGATTCTGAAGATGCGCCAGCACCACCTAAGCAGAAGAAGAAGAAGACAAAAGCTTCGAAGCCCTCTGCTGCACCAACCGCTTCGCCTATGAAGCCATTGAAGGCTGCACCTCCTGAACCCAGTGTGCAGTCTGAAGACTTGTCTCGTGTCTCCAAAAGGACCAAGAAGACCAAGAAGCCCAAGAAAATTTCAGGGCATAACCTGACTCCTGATGCCGTTCTGCGCAACGAGGAAGACACCATTGATCTGTCAAGTGATGAAGATCTTGGTGATGAAGCTCTAGAGATGCTGATAAAGAGCAAGGAAGAGGCGGAGATCTTCAATGATCTGCCCTCTTTGATGTTGATATTTTGAACAACTTCATCGATGAATGGTTTGACGACCAGAGCATCAGTATTGATGACCTGCAGCTGCCCGTGGACATCAGCGTCACATTTCATGGAGCCATTGCAAATGAATTGGCCTTAGCTCAGAAAACCGTCGAGCTCAAGAACAAGATTGATCATGAGAAGGCGCATTTCAAGAAGAACATAGCCAAGCTCAGTGTGGCTAATGTGCAAGTCTCCAAGAAGATGTTGCATGATCTCAAGGCTAAATTCCACAAGAAGCGTGAAGAAGCCAAAGGCTCACACGAGCGCATGAAGTACTATGCGCAGAAATGTGTTCAAGCGCATAATGAAGCTGAGAAGAGAAAGGCTCTTGGACGTCCTGGCATCGACCCCAGGATGGCTGCCAAGCAAAAGAAGAAGTCTGCTGCGGCTCAATCCAAAGCACAACAGCAGGAAGAACCTAGCATTGTCTTCCCTGCCAGTATGACTGGCTCGAAGCCAAAGGTCACCTCAGCAACTTCAGAGCTGAAGAAAACCAGGCATGCTGAAGCCGAAGCCAGAAAGAGGAAGCTCAAGGATACATCTGATGATGCTCCCTCCAAGAAGAAATTGAAGACAAAGGCTTCAAAGACTTCAAAGAAAGAGCATGTTGCCCCAGAGCCCCTCATCATTGAACCCATCTCCGTTGCTCTCCCTGCTTCAACCAACCAAGAACGTCGCCTTGTGATTCATGAGCCTGCTTCCACAGAGGCTCAAGCAAGTGAAGAAGTTCCAGCTATTGACCCCAACGAAGCTGAAGACATTGGCCATGAAGACAATGTGGATGATGATGAAGTCCTTCCTCAGCTCGAGCCCCAGTCGGTATCATCGCCTGCTCCAATGAGCAGTGAACTTATTAGCATTGGCCGTCCATTGACGCCACTTGCTCAAGATGAATCACGGGCTGAGCGCCAACAACAAGATACCCCAATACAAGATGAAACACCCCGTACTCCACCTGCTCAAGTCACCTCTTCGGTGCTTGATGATGACAACTACATGGAGACCACTCCTTCTCCAAAGGCGCCGCCAGCATTTCGCAGGCTTCGCAAAGGCCTCAGGCCACAGGTCTCCATGTCGAGCATTCCAGAAGAAGAAGTGCAACACACTAGCTCTGTAGCACGTCAAGTGTTTCCTAAAGCCACTCCTTCTGCGTCTGCCTCAGAGTCTGAAGCCAAGACTGCTGAAGACATTCCGGCTGCATCAGCCGAGGAAGAAAAAGAAGAAGATAAAGGAGAAGAAAGAGAAGCCACACCCCCTGCCAGTAATCCAGCCATTCTTGAAGAGAATGTGATTGTGCCCGACCCTCCAGTCAATGAACAGATGGAGGTTGAAAACACTGAGGCTGCCACTAACAACGCCGCCGAAGCCAATGACTCAGTCATGGCTGAAGACAATGTGGAACCTGAAACCAATGTGAATGTTGAAGCCACTGTGACGCCAATCGCTTCAGATGGCGTTGTTCCTTCCCCTAGGACTCATACAATGGAAAAAGCATTCGATCGTGAAGGTCAGCTTGTCAGAGTCAAATGGCCAATTATGGTTCCACCTACTGCTCCCGGGCCACAGTATGATTATCATGTGGAGCAGAGGCCTCAAGTTCAAAAGCCAAAGCCACGTCTGCCAAGGCTTCCAAGTGCTGTCACAACACAGGGCTCATTCAGCGTGCTCAGATTCAGAGAGCACAATACCTTCTTCGTTAGCACCAAGAACCCATACACGAAGCCCAAGATCTCCTCTGACAGATTTTGGAGCCATCAGCAGCGAAGCTATTACTCTTGCATCTTGTACAACCAAGACCGGATTTTTCCACACAAACTTCTGGATAGGTGATGCTATGGCTGGGCTGCCATGTCTTGAAGAGGCCCTTGACTGCTTTCGGGATGTTGGTCTTCTGGCTTTTGTGACTGACAAGGAACATTGGAACGAAGAGCTTCTGATGCAGTTCTATGCCACTCTACACATTCGAGGCTTCAACAGGGATCCGAAGACTTGGGTCCTTGAGTGGATGACATGTGATGTACATCACGAAGCCAAAGCTCAGGACATCATCGAGCTTACTTCCCTGCCCACTCCAGGTGAGTTATACGAACCTGGTTGTCAGCTTCATCAGAATGAGCTACAGAGCATCTTTCAGAAGCCAGAGCCAAATATGAGCCAAATGCTTAGCATGATGAAGCCATTGCCACAAGACGCTTAATACCCAAAGGAGTTCTTTGTCAAGGACCTTGAGTACTTGCCATGCACAGTGTACCATATTCTGAGGCGTACTCTCTGGCCTATCAAAGGAAATTCTTCTGAAGCCAAACTTGAAGGCGCCATGAAGACTTTGGTATTCTATATCATCAATGGCATCAGGTTCAACACTCAGGATTTCTTCATCAGACAACTTGCTGCTTCCGAAATTGATCAATTTGGTCTGAAATTCTATGCTCCATGGGTGATGCGCTTGATTAAGCTTCATTCAACCATTGACTATCAGCCTTCAGCGCGCAACCATATTGTCTTTCTGCCTGAAGTTGATATGTCTATTGAAGCCATCTACCCCGAGCCTGCCAAGAAGCCACTCCACCTTCAGAATACAGAATTCCAGAGCTTCACACAGCCCATTGAAGGGATTCTTGTGCCTAATGCTGCAACTCCTGCATATCCTCTGGCCGGCAACCTGTGCATACCACACTAAGCCAATACTGAAGCCACTGCAAGCACCATAGCTCAAAGGCCTCAGAATCGTCCTCGTGTCCTCAACGACCGTGAGCTTCTGGTGGCTTTACATCAGAAGCAGGATAGGCATCATGACTGGCTGAAGCATCAGATGCAGAGTCTCTTGGTGGATGTCAATCACATTCGCAACTTGGCCACCAAGAACTCATTTGTTGCACATGAAGCCTATAGGCGGTCCTGGAAGAGCTTCACAATGCTCTGTCCTGAAGAAGATCTTCGCGAAGATGGCTTCACAGAGAACTTCAAGTTTGACTCCAGGCCTCCTCAAAATGCAAGTTGGTGTCGCACTCCCTCAATTGAAGATTCTGAACATTCATCTTCAGTGGCAACTGTTGTTGCCAGAGTCTTCGACGAAGAAGACGACGCCACTTCACCAACCTTGTGTGCACTGCATCACGATACTGCGTCAGGCCCATCTGCACCACCAAACTCCACCTTCGACCCTGCTCCTCTTCTACTCCAGCTGG
The DNA here is from genome assembly GCF_018294505.1 of Triticum aestivum. Lineage (NCBI taxonomy): Eukaryota > Viridiplantae > Streptophyta > Magnoliopsida > Poales > Poaceae > Triticum > Triticum aestivum. The sequence continues at coordinate 505,884,804 of NC_057802.1, forward strand.
GAACGAGTAGATACTCTATGTCTTCAAACCTTTTTGGTCATTACTGACAAAAGGGGGAGAAGCATATGAGTTGATAGTCCTCAAGTGGGTCCATATGGGTGGTTGCTTTATTTTTGCTAAGTTCTTACAACTCTCGTTTTGAAACTATTTGGTTTTTGAGTTGTAACGCTTAAACTTGATGGTCGTCTGCTACTCTTGCTACCACTTTGTGATGCGATGATAAATTCCGCATGAAGTCATTCCGCAGATGCCCATTTCTCATTATGCATGTCATTATCTTCGTTATCCTTATATATGCATGATGAATTGTTGTCGTAAGTTGAAGTGGATCTCCACAAAGTACAACCTGCCATGTGCATTTGCATTCAAAAGAAAACCACTTATATGCACATCTTTAGGGGGAGCCTTTTTGCTACTTATGAAGACAATGCCTTAATCCTTAACTTTCACATACTTTTATCCCCGTTGAAAACTTCAACCAATTTGTCATCAATCACCAAAAAGGGGGAGATTGTAAGTGCATCTAGTGCCACCCCAAGTTGGTTTTGGAGTATTGACGACAAACTTGGTTGAGGGACTAATTTGTTTGTGAGAATTGCAGGATAACACAGGTAGTAGTCCCTTATTTATTCAGTTTACCTATCAGAGATGACCCCTAAAAATGTGTGAAGACATTGAAGACAACGGTGGTTCGTGAAGACATTCACAGTGAAGATTATGACATGAGAAGACATTCATGTGAAGACTATGGAGTGCAAAGACATAGTTGTTTCGAAGTTTCCTGTTCTTCTTTGTTGAGTCATAGGAACCACCGTAATGTTAAGTGGGGTCCAAGTGAACAAAGTCAGAGTGACTGATGTGATGCTCAACCAAAATTCTATGTCTTCGAGCGAAGACAATGAGAGCAAATCTTATCCAGAGTTGGATGAGTTAGCTTTACTTGTAGCCCAAGTCAAGCTACCGCGTGTGTTTGAAATCCGACCGTTGGACACGTGTCGGTTCCTTAGTGACCCAAGGTTATTTTGGACAAATCAGGTCGGGTTGCCTCCTGGCTATAAATAGCCCACCCCCTACACCATAAATTGGTGGCTGCTCAGAGTTAGTGCACAGCTTTTGTCGTTTGAGAGCAACCCACCTCCGAAGCATTTGAGAGAGAGAGAGAGAGATCCTTGCAAGGACAAAGCCCAAAACTCCCAGAGCCAAAGAGTGTTAGGGATTGAGGGAGTCCTGGATTAAGGGGTCCTCGGGCGTCCAGGCTATGTGACGTGGGCCGGACTGATGGGCCATGAAGATACAAGACAGAAGACTTCCTCCCGTGTCCGGATGGGACTCTCCTTTGCGTGGATGGCAAGCTTGGCGTTCGGATATGAAGATTCTTTCCTCTGCAAACCGACTCTGTACAACCCTAGGCCCCTCCGGTGTCTATATAAACCGGAGGGGTTAGTTCACAGAGGCAATCACAATCATACAGGCTAGACATCTAGGGTTTAGACATTATGATCTCGTGGTAGATCAACTCTTGTAATCCTCATATTCATCAAGATCAATCAAGCAGGAAGTAGGGTATTACCTCCATCAAGATGGCCCTAACCTGGGTAAACATCGTGTCCCCCGTTTCCTGTTACCATCGACTTAGACGCATAGTTCGGGACCCCCTACCCGAGATCCGCCGATTTTGACACCGACATTGGTGCTTTCATTGAGAGTTCAGTTGTGTCGTCATCAGAAGGTTCGATGGCTCCATTAGTCATCTACAACAATGCCGTCCTCGGGGAGGTTTTTCTCCTCGGCCAGATCTTCGTATTCGGTAGCTTCGCACTGCGGGCCAACTCGTTTGGCCATCTAGAGCAGATCGACAGCTACGCCCCAGGTCACCCGATTAGTTTTGGAAATCTGGATTATGTTGCTGATATCCGAGGAGACTTGATCTTCCAAGGGTTCACGACCCCAACCTCCGCTCTGGCCTTAGATCTGGAGCGCATCGCCAGGTCCGAAGACGGGATTCCTGAGCCCGCCGGACTATCTGCGGCCACTAAGCCTAGTACGGGAGAGCCAGAGGAAGTAGTGTCGCTGGGAACCATCATGAAGCCGGGCTCCTCCCCGGACACTGGCTCCGAACCCTCGGAGTCAGCATCGTGTGAGCTCGACCAGAGAGTCTCCTTCCCGCCGTACTCCACGGACTCTCTTCTCCCTGGCTAAACCTCGCCTTTAAGCTAGGCTCTGGACTTGATGCGATCCCTCGTCATTACAGAGGAGCAATGTCCGAACTACTCCCAACCCGGACTAGGGGCTGAGAGCGGGGAATTTTACGTCCCACCCACCACCCACTTCATAGCCACTAACAAGGACATAACTGACATGCTCGATTACGGCTCCGAAGACATCGACGGTATGGACGACGATGCTGGAGAAGAGCAGGCCCAAAACCCGCCGTTTACCGGACGCTGGACGGCCACCTCTTCGTATGACATGTACATGGTGGATACTCCCAAAGAGGGTAACGACGATAACGAGAAAAAATGCAGTCAAGGATAAACCTCCTGAGATACAACCAAAGCGCCGACGTCAGCGGCGCCGCTCTAAATCACGCCGTGGAAAAGACAGCAGTACCGGCACGAGAGACAACAATACTCCGGACGACGCCGAAGACCAAGAAGACCCCGTCGAGCCAACATCCGAACAGGACGATCGGGAAGATGGGCAAGTTAGCCCTGATGAACAGGCCGTAAACGAAGACTCGGAGGACAGTAATTATCTTCCACTCTCCGAGGATGAGGTGAGCCTCGGCGACGAAGACTTTATCATGCCTGAGGAACCCCTCGAGCAGGAGCGCTTTAAGCGCCGGCTAATAGCAACTGCAAGCAGCCTGAAAGAGAAGTAGCAGCAACTTCAAGCTGATCAAGATCTACTCAATGACAGGTGGACTAATGTCCTGGCAGCCGAGGAATACGGCCTCGAGCGCCCAACCAAAAGTTACCCAAAGTGTAAAATGCTACCTCAATTCGACGATGAGGCACTTGAGCCCGTACCATGAGTGCGTAACGCGGCTGACCGACCACCACGTGGCCGGGACAAAACGACAACTCAAGCCGAACACCAGCCCATACTACCTCACCGTAAAGGTAGAGACACAATAGCTCGGGTATATACATATGACCTGCGGTAGGACCTGGAAAATAGAGCAGGTCAGACCAGATCGATCTACGGATCGCGGGGGCGTGCCCCGGCGCACGACGACGGCTATCTAGCCGGACGTGACAAGCATAACCACGTCCGGGCCGAAAACCGCAGACGGACTCCATCTGAGCTACGTCGCGACTTGGCCCGATATAGAGGTGCCACACACCCCCTCTGCTTCACTGATGAAGTAATGGAGCACAAATTCCCAGAAGGGTTTAAACCCATGAATATCGAATCATATGATGGAACAACAGATCCCGCGGTATGGATTGAGGACTTTCTTCTCCATATTCATATGGCCCGCGATGATGATCTTCATGCTATCAAATACCTCCCGCTAAAACTCAAGGGACCAGCTCGGCACTGGTTAAACAGCCTGCCAGAAAACTCTATTGGCAGCTGGGAGGACTTGGAAGACGCGTTCCGTGACAACTTCCAAGGTACATACGTCCGACCTCCGGATGCCAATGACTTAAGTCACATAGTTCAACAGCCCGGAGAGTCAGGCAGGCAATTCTGTACTAGGTTCCTAACTAAAAAGAACCAGATCGTCGACTGTCCGAATGCCGAGGCCCTAGCGGCCTTTAAGCATAGCATCCGCGAGGAAGGGCTCGCCCGACACCTTGGCCAAGAAAAGCCGAAGTCCATGGCAGCCCTCACAACACTTATGACCCGCTTTTGCGCGGGGCAAGATAGCTGGCTAGCCCACGGCAATAATAATGCAAGCGAACATGGAACCTCTGAAGCCAGAAATAGCAACGGCAAGCCCCGACGCAATAGGCACAAGCGTCGAAGCAACAGTGACAATACCGATGACACAACGGTCCACGCCGGATTCAGTGGCTCCAAGTCCGGCCAGCGGAACAAGCCATTTAAAAGAAACAATCCGGGCTCATCCAGCTTGGACCGCATACTCGATCGTCCATGTCAGATCCACGGCACCCCCGATAAACCCACCAATCATACCAACAGAAGCTGTTGGGTCTTTAAACAGGCCGGCAAGTTAAATATCGAGAACAAGGAGAAGGGGTCGCAAAGTGAGGACGACGAACACAGGGGGCAGAAGAAGTTTCCCCCCAAGTTAAAACGGTGAGCATGATATACGTTACCCATATCCCCAAGAGGGAGCGCAAACGCGCGCTCAGGGACGTCTATGCGATAGAGCCAGTCGCCCCAAAATTCAACCCATGGTTGTCCTGCCCGATCACCTTCGATCGCAGGGACCATCCGACCAGTATCCGTCATGGCGGTTCAGCCGCACTGGTCCTCGACCCAATCATTGATGGATTCCACCTCACGCGAGTCCTCATGGATGGTGGCAGCAGCCTCAACCTGCTCTATCAGGATACAGTCCGCAAGATGGGCATCCATCCATCAAGGATCAAACCCACAAAAACTACCTTTAAAGGAGTAATACCAGGTGTAGAGGCTCGCTGCACGGGCTCAATCACATTGGAAGTCGTCTTCGGATCCCCAAACAACTTCCAAAGCGAAGACTTGATCTTCGATATCGTCCCCTTCCGCAGTGGCTATCACGCACTACTCAGACGAACTGCATTTGCTCGATTCAATGCGGTGCCACACTATGCCTATCTCAAACTCAAGATGCCCGGACCACGGGGTGTCATAACAGTCAAGGGAAACACGGAACGCTCCCTCCGTACCGAGGAGCACACCGCGGCCTTGGCAGCGGAAGTACAGAGCGGCCTTATCAAGCAGAATATTAATTCAGCGGCCAAGCTCCCGGACACTGTTAAACGACTCTGGACTACTCCGCAGCATGACAGTCCAACTCGTCAGGAGTTCGAATAGCAATTCGGCCTCTGTCTCAGTCCCGACCAAATGGCGGCGTACGTACCGCGCGTACATAACTACGCACTCAAAATACCATGGGCAAAGACGGAGGCATAACTCGATTGTGGTCCATAATGCGGCTCGACCATCCCCGGGCACACATACTTTCCCTTTTCTTTTTATCCTTTTTAGGTTTCTTTTCCACAGGCCCCTCACGACGGCCTGATCATCGATCCTTTTGAAGGATGGATATACCAAGGCGGCAAGTAGCATAGATGTGTGGGGGAATCCCTAGGTGGTCTTCTTGACGATCACTCTACCTGTTTTCAGGACCCGCACGCAGCTCCCCCTTGGTCTCGGCATATTAAATAGCCATGTTTCTTATCGCACTATTTGGACAAATACGCTTTGATGTATTAATCAAATTATAATGGAAATAGTTTGCGGCCCAACTTATGTGGCACTGGCTTACTACTTCATTTTATTTCACGATTCTTATCGATTGCACCCGTACACTTTGGTATGCTTTAATTCGCCAGGGGCTTCATTGCGCTCCATACAACGGCAACAAAGTCCAAACACTTTTTACAGTATAGTTCGGCACCCCGAATTTAGCATTATATGCGTCGGCTCCGAATCATGTCTTTGGTCAATAGTTGGGTTGCCAGGCTCCTATGGTTACTATCTTACGTTCCGTCCTATCGGCTAGGGTAGTAAAGGGAGAACTACTGCGATTGTGTTTCTAGTTTATCCGGGTAAACACCTCAGCAGAGAAAGCCGAAAACTGACAGTCATGATGCGGCGAGAGCTGGTCAGCTATTCGGAGGTTGAAATCTCTTGCGATTTTTCCCGCGTTGCGCGACGGATTGGCCTCCACCCGATCAGGTGTCTACAGCACCCTAGTCCGGATTAACAAATACTAACTAGGGGCTGCGCCTACATTTCTATTGTCAAACTCCTATGGCTAAGTGAGGGTGATAAAGCCACATAGTCCGATTGCCTGGTTCCTTGCGCTAAACACCTCCTTCAAGGACCAAACTCTTGGATCAAGAGTGTTTAGGTTCCAACCTAAACACCCTCGTACTACCTACGTGGGGGCTGAAGCCGACGACTGGCCAACTCTCAGATTTAATAAAACGGCTACACAGGAGGCAAAATTTTAAACAAACAACAAGCATTATATTACATATCGGCTTTGTTTCATAATACAGGACGAGATAACATGAATGTCTTCATTCAAAGATAATGTCTTTTGCACACTGGCCCTCTGCAATGCGGGATCCCTCCAGGACATCATCAAAATACCGCTCGGGCGTGCGGTGCTCCTTGCCCGCGGGCGGTCCCTCAGTCGCGAGCTTGACGGCGTTCATTTTCGCCCACTGCACCTTGACACGGGCGAAGGCCATCCGCGCACCTTTGATGCAGACCGACCGCTTGATGGCATCATGCCGAGGGCAGGCATCGACCAGCCGCTTCACGAGCCCGAAGTAGTTGCCGGGTATGGCTTCGGCAGGCCATTGACGGATTATCAAATCCTTCATGGCCAATTCGGCCACCCTATGCAGTTCGGTCAGCTGTTTCAGCTGATCGCTAAAGGGCACCGGATGCTCTAGCGCAAGGTATTGCGACCAGAACAGCTTCTCCGTTGAGCTCCCCTCTTCGGCTCGGAAGAACTTCGCAGCATCAGCAACACTGTGCGGTAGATCCGCAAACGCTCCTGGAGAACTCCAAATCTGGGTTAGTAAGAGGTACCTATTCTTCACATATTTGCTCTGCATAATAAAGGCCTTACCCACCGCGATTTTCCTGGCCTCCTGGATTTCCTAGAGGGTGCCCTGGGCTTCAACCCGGGCCACTTGTGCGCTTTGGTGGGCCTTAGCAAGTTCGGACTCTTGGTTCGAAATCTTGCGCTCCAAGGACTCACATTTCTTGATGGCGTCCTGGAGCTCCTGTTGGACCTCCCCGACCCTTGCCTCATGTTTTTCGCGGGTGGCTTCTTCCTTCGCCGCTCTCTTCCGGGCCTCGGCCAGCGCGTTCTTGAGGGACTCCACTTCGGTCGCAGCTCCTACGAAATATCATGATAACATGATCAACACAAACCATTCATATCTTTCTAGATCTGAATAGGCCATTGCATACCTTTCTTGTCCTCTAGTTGTTTTTTCACACGGCCGAGCTCTTCCTCGGCCCGCTCCAGATTATGCTTCAGTTTGGAGACTTTGGCAGAATGGGAGGTCGCAGCCAGCATCGACGCCTGCTTATTCACATAGACATGTATGGTTAGTCTCCTGCGAAAATTATTTGATCCTCTGTCCGGCTTTTGTTTTCGAACACCGGACAGAGTCTCAGGGCTACTGTCTATACTATGACATTCTTTTTGCATAATTACGTCGCATACCTCAAAGCCTGTTAGAAGGCTGGTGCAGGCTTCGGTCAGTCCGTTCTTAGCGGACTGAACCCTCTTAACCACCATACCCATGAGGATACGGTGTTCCTCAACAATGGAAGCACTTTGCAGCGCTTCCCGTAGAGTATCCGGTGCCTCTGGATGGACAGAGGTCACCGGCGGAATAGGTGCACCTCCTTCTTTCGAAGGAGGCTGCTTGCCTAATTCCGGAGCCGTATGGGCGTCCGGAATAGTATTCGGCTGGGGGCCGGATTGGATATGGCCCCCATCGCCAGTCTCTAGGGGGATTCGCTCCCCCATGTGTCCGGCGGCCGAGGTATCACCCTCTGGCGCCACCCTGACGGCCTCCTGTACCTCTCCCTGGCCTGGGAAGGTCCTTCGGGACAACACCTCGGCGTCGTCCGTGGCCTTGGGAGAGTGAAGGAAATATGCCCTAGAGGCAATAATAAAGTTGTTATTTATATTTCCTTATATCATGATAAATGTTTATTATTCATGCTATAATTGTATTAACCAGGAAACTTAGTACATGTGTGAATACATAGACAAACAGAGTGTCACTAGTATGCCTCTACTTGACTAGCTCGTTATTCAAAGATGGTTAAGTTTCCTAGCCATAGACATGAGTTTTCATTTGATGAACGGGATCACATCATTAGAGAATGATGTGATTGCTTGACCCATCCGTTAGCTTAGCACTATGATCGTTTATTTTGTTGCTATTGCTTTCTTCATGACTTATACATGTTCCTATGACTATGAGATTATGCAACTCCCGAATACCGAAGGAACACTTAGTGTGCTATCAAACGTCACAACGTAACTGGGTGATTATAAAGATGCTCTACAGGTGTCTCCGATGGTGTTTGTTGAGTTGGCATAGATCAAGATTAGGATTTGTCACTCCGAGTATCGGAGAGGTATCTCTGGGCCCTCTCGGTAATGCACATCACTATAAGCCTTGCAAGCATTGTGACTAATGAGTTAGTTGCGGGATGATGCATTACGGAACGAGTAAAGAGACTTGCCGGTAACGAATTGACTAGGTATTGAGATACCGACGATCGAATCTCGGGCAAGTAACATACCGATGACAAAGCGAACTAACGTATGGTGTTGTGCGGTTTGACCGATAAAGATCTTTGTAGAATATGTAGGAGCCAATATGAGCATCCAGGTTCCGCTATTGGTTATTGACCAGAGATGTGTCTTGGTCATGTCTACATAGTTCCCAAACCCGTAGAGTCCGCACGCTTAACGTTCAGTGACGATCGGTATTATGAGTTTATGTGTTTTGATGTACCGAAGGTAGTTCGGAGTCCCGGATATGATCACGGACATGACGAGGAGTCTCGAAATGGTCGAGACATAAAGATAGATATATTGGATGACTATGTTTGGACATCGGAATGGTTCCGGGTGAGTTCGGGCATTTACCGGAGTACCGGGGGGTTACCGGAACCCCCCGGGGAGTGTATGGGCCTTATTGGGCCTTAGTGGGAGAGAGGAGGAGGTGGCCTAGGAGGGGGCACCCCCCAAGCCCAATCCGAATTGGGAGGGGGGCCGGGCCCCCTTTCCTTCCTCCCTCTCTCCTCCTTCCTTCCTCTCCAACTCCTACATGGAAAGGGGGGAATCCTACTCCCGGTGGGAGTAGGACTCCCCTAGGGCGCGCCATAGAGAGGGCCGGCCCTCCCCCTTCTCCACTCCTTTATATACGGGGGAGGGGGCACCCCATAGACACACAAGTTGATCATTGTCTTAGCCGTGTGCGGTGCCCCCCTCCACCATAATCCACCTCGATAATATCGTCGTAGTGCTGAGGCGAAGCCCTGCGCCGGTAGCTTCATCATCACCGTCACCACGCATCGTGCTGATGAAGCTCTCCCTCGACACTCAGCTGGATCGAGAGTTCGTGGGACGTCACCGAGCCGAACGTGTGCGGATCGCGGAGGTGCCGTACTTTCGGTACTAGGATCGGTCGGATCGTGAAGACGTTCGACTACATCAACCGTGTTGTCATAATGCTTCCGCTTACAGTCTACGAGGGTACATCGACTACACTCTTCCATCTCGTTGCTATGCATCACCATGATAGATCTTTCGTGTGCGTAGGATTTTTTTTTGAAATTACTGCGTTCCCCAACAGTGGCATCCGAGCCAGGTCTATGCGTAGATGTTATATGCACGAGTAGAACACAAAGAGTTGTGGGCGATAATATTCATACTGCTTACCAGCATGTCATACTTTGATTCGGCGGTATTGTTGGATGAAGCGGCTCAAACCAACATTATGCGTACGCTTACGCGAGACTGGTTCTACCGACGTGCTTCGCACACAGGTGGCTAGTGGGTGTCAGTTTCTCCAACTTTAGTTGAATCGAGTGTGACTACGCCCGGTCCTTGTTGAAGGTTAAAACAACACATTTGACGAAAAATCGTTGTGGTTTTTGATGCGTAGGTAAGAACGGTTCTTGCTCAGCCCGTAGCAGCCACATAAAACTTGCAACAACAAAGTAGAGGACGTCTAACTTGTTTTTGCAGGGCATGTTGTGATCTGATATGGTCAAGACATGATGTTAAATTTTATTATATGAGATGATCATGTTTTGTAATAGAGTTATCGGCAACTGGCAGGAGCCATAAGGTTGTCACTTTATTGTATGAAAAGCAATCGCCATGTAATTGCTTTACTTTATCACTAAGCGGTAGCGATAGTCGTAGAAGCAATAGTTGGCAAGATGACAATGATGCTTCGATGGAGATCAAGGTGTCAAGCCGGTGACGATGGTGATCATGACGGTGCTTTGGAGATGGAGATCAAAGGCACAAGATGATGATGGCCATATCATATCACTTATATTCATTACGTGTGATGTTTATCCTTTATGCATCTTATTTTTCTTAGTTCGATGGTAGCATTATAAGATGATCTCTCACTAAATTTCAAGGTATAAGTGTTCTCCCTGAGTATGCACCATTGCTACAGTTCGTCGTGCCGAGACACCACGTGATGATCGGGTGTGATAAGCTCTACGTTCACATACAACGGGTGCAAGCCAGTTTTGCACATGCAGAATACTCGGGTTAAACTTGAGGAGCCTAGCATATGCAGATATGGCCTCGGAACACTGAGACCGAAAGGTCGAGCGTGAATCATATAGTAGATATGATCAACCTAGTGATGTTCACCATTGAAAACTACTCCATCTCACGTGATGATCGGACATGGTTTAGTTGATATGGATCACGTGATCACTTAGATGATTAGAGGGATGTCTATCTAAGTGGGAGTTCTTAAGTAATATGATTAATTGAAATTTAATTTATCATGAACTTAGTCCTGATAGTATTTGCATATTGTAACACCCCGCATGCAACTTGCCATATTTGTAACTCCGACTCTTGCCATTTCCGGCTATGTGTTATGTTATTCCCTCCGTTGTCGGGTTTTGTCTTTCGTTTTGTATTTGTCATGTCATGCATTTTCATATCATGTCATCATGTGCATTGCATTCGCATACGTGTTCGTCTCTTGCATCCGAGCATTTTCCCCGTTGTCCGTTTTGTAATCCGGCGCTCCTATCTCCTCCGGTGCACCCCTCTTGTTTTCTTTCGTGTGCGGGTGTCAAACTTTCTCGGAATGGACCGAGGCTTGTCAAGTGGCCTTAATATACCACCCGGAGACTACCGGCCAAGTTTCGTTCCATTTGGAGGCCGTTTGGTACTCCAACGGTTAACCGGGCATCCGCAATGTCCATTTGAGTGTCCAGCAAAACCCCCCTCAAAAACCAGCCCAAAACCCACCAAACTCTCTTCCATGCTCTAGGTCGTTCGATCACAATCGTGTGGGCGAAAACCGCACCTCATTTGGAGCCTCCTAGCTCCCTCTACCTATAAATATGTGGGCATCCCGAGATACATTCGCAGACTCCGGAAACCCTAAATCCTCTCTCCGCGGGCGGACGCGTCCAGCGCCCGCCGGACAACCGCGCCGCCCACCGCAACCACTCCTGAGCCGCCACGTGGCACGCTCGCGCCGTCGCTGCC